>NC_135819.1:68614118-68941818 GCF_964213995.1 Mustelus asterias
TTTTGAAGTGTAGTTGCCTGTTGTAATGTGGGGACTCATGGTACCCAGTTGATGCACTCTAAGATGCATAAACAGCAAACTTTGAGTGATGTTAGTCCCGTGGCAACATGTTCAACTCTTAACTTTCCTCTGAAGTGGCCTACAAGCCACTGCGTTGTATGCAACAGTTCTATGTATAACTGATTAAAGAAGGCTCACCATCTTCCCACAGCACAGTGCTTAGCACTGCTGTCTCATGGTGCCAGGGACCCAGGTTCGATTCCCAGCTTGGGTCACTGTCTGTGTGAAGTCTGCACATTCTCCCCGTGTCTGCGTGGGTTTCCTCCAGGTGGTCTGGTTTCCTTCCACACTCCAAAGATGTGCAGGTTAGGTGCATTGGCCATGCTAAATTCTCCCTCGGTGTTACCCGAACAGGCGCCGGAGTGTAGCGACTAGGGGATTTTCACAGGAACTTCATTACAGTGTTAATATAAGCCTACTTGTGACTAATAAATAAATTTTGCTTTACTTTTTTTCACAAAGGAAATGGGTAGCAAATGCTGGTCTTGTCAGAAATGCCCACATGATGAGAATGAATTACTGAAATCTAACGGTTTGGTCTTATCTGAGCGCCTCCGCAGGTCTCACTAGATTAACTCGGTTTAACTTGAGATTCCCAGTACCTGCGCGACAATAGAAGCACCTAACCAATAGTGTGGTCGGGAATCTGGGTCCAATTTGTGGAAAAACTATGAGCCATTCTTCATCTAGTGTCACCATTAGTGGTTTTAAAACTGCAAACTGGTCCATCATTAAACAAGATTCTATATTTTTCCCTCCTCCACAGATACACAGTTGCAAAGTACAGTTCAATAGTCCTGGTTTCTTTGGGAATTTTTATCTGTACGTTCATGTCGGCAAAACAAGTGGTAAGACGGCGGTTTATCTATCAAAACTTTACATAACAGTTTAGCTGGAATTCACTGCTTGAAGGGGTTGTGCAAACCGATTCAGTAGTGACTTGCAAAACAGAATTGGATATATATATTTTTTTAAAAACAACAATCAGCTGCATTTATATAGCACCTGTAACGTAATTTTAAAAACCCCAAGTTGCTCCACAAGAGCATTACAAACGGGCGAAAAGGAAGAAATTGAAGAATTATGGAAATTCCCTCGAGAGGGGATAATAGGATGGCTCTTTAATAGGAATGTAACCAGCACGATGGGCTGGATGATCTCCTTCCGTGTTGTAAGATTCAGCATTGCAGACAGTTTAATGCTTTGCTGTGGATTTGACGTATGATTAATGCAGGGTGCTATTTGAGGTTTTAAGCCAATTAAATGATATCTGCCATCCTGGTTATTCAGATGCACCTTTACACCCTCTTGACGAGGAGCTGTGTGTCCTGCCACTTATAGGATTGTAGAGGAGGCGAATATGATGTGCTGAGGATTTTTGAAATTGTACGTGTTCGTTGCCCCGCACTTTGAATGTCAGCAAAACATCATTGTCAGTTGTAGTTCAGGTGCCGTTCACTACAGTGCACTTGACTCTCAATCATCACTCAACAACAGGGTCATGCTGTTTGGTTACCTTATTAATCCTCTGAGCTAATGCCTGTTGTCCGGATAACTATCTAATTTATCTTTCAGTCACATGCACCCCATCCCTTTCCTGTGTGAATAAGGATCAGTCATTTTGTTAACTCTAAGGATTTCTGTATATGTGTGGATGAAACTATAAGAGCCTTTGGCCAGATTTAAAGTATAACCCAGCTAGTTTGCTATGTGTGGATGCTGTGTGTATGTCTCTATTACTTGAACAGCAAGGGCTTATCTGGAACTAACAGACTTGCCCTGAAGATAGGAACTTAGAAACATAAAGAATCAGGAGAGGTCACCATCACCCACAGGTCACTCCTGAAGTTTGAAAGCTCCTACACACCCATCAATCATTTCTCTGATGAATATTTATGATATTCACCCTTGACCTTGCTGATGCTCGCTGCCCCTCATCTGGGCAGTTGTTTCATATATTTACTGCTGAGCAATTAATCAAAATTGTCCACCTTTCCTGTTCTGTTCTGCAGTCTGCTCCATCCATCCTGCACCTTTTAGAATTTGTGCTACTAGGGCACAAAGTAACTGGGTTACCAACAATTTCAGAACAAACCACTGGAATCAGGCAGAGAACGTCGTGGGTGACGGGTCCCTGCCCACCTGTTTACTGCTTCTGTCAACCTTTTGTGTTCTAATTGTGAGCTATGTAAGTGCATGTTTTAGCAGGGCTCACTGAGCAAAGAACAATACAGCACAGGAACAGGCCCTTTAGCCTGCCAAACCTGCCGCGATATGTGGCTTCTATCTCTCTGTTCGCTTCCCGTTCATGTGTCTTATCAAGATACACCTTGAAAGTTGCTACCGTGCCTGCTTCCACCACCTCCACCCGCAGTGTGTTCCTGGCAGCCACCACCCTCTGTGAAAAGCGTTCCCTGCATGTATTCCCTAAACTTGCCCCCTCATTTTAAACCTGTACCCTCTTGTACCTTTCTACCCTGGGAAAAAAGCCTATGACTATCCACCCTATCTGTGTGTCTCAGAATTTTGTAGACCTCTATCAGCTCACCCCTCAGCCTCCGTCTTTCCAGTGAAAAGAATCCAAGGTTATCCAACCTCCCTTCGTACCAAAAACCCTCCAGACCAGGCAACATTCTGGTAAACCCTCTTTGCACCCTCTCCAAAGCATCCACGGCCTTGTGGTAGCGTGGCAGACCAGAACTGCATGCAACTTTCCAAATGTGGCCTAACAAAAGTTGGACAGCGGTGAGGAGAATGATCCCAGACTTGTTCCTGAATGTCCTTCAGCCGCCGCCTCCTCACCCTGCCTTTGTAAGCCTTGCCATTGACCCAATGAGCTCAGCTAAATAAATGGACTGGAGACCTTTCCTAGTTTGTGTGGCCTGGAACTGGACAGTGCAAATGTTGAGGGGCAACTCCATTGGTGCCAACAATCCTTTTGCACCTGACTCAAGTGGCCATTCTTCACCTGAATGATGACGATGTTGGTAACCTATTGAACCAAGGGGGATTAAGGAGTTTTGTTGGTGCTACTCGGCGAGCTGCGGCTCCTCCTGTGTTAAGATTCAGACTCTGTTTTGTGTGACACTGTTCAACTGCTATTGCTAATGTTAATTTTCTTTTGTGTTCCAGTCTTCACGTACAAGTACATCTGACGATGACAGTTACTATGTATTTATACAGTGGCTGATGGGTAAGATGATGCATTCACTGTACGTTGGTTTTAATTGCACACATAGATTATGGGTGAGCTAGCTAAATACTTGGGGGAGAAAGGGATGTAAGCATTTACCAATGCTTAAGGTGGGAGGAGGCTCATGTGGAGCATAAACACTCGCATGGACCAATTGGGTCGAATGGCCAGTCACTGTGCTGTAATTTCTGTACAGGATATCCTGTAACTGTGCTTGGCATTTGAGCTTGCCAAGAAACATGCTTTACATCCGAGTATATCTGTGCAGATGCAAAATTTAGATCTATCAAAAGGGACACCTAATCCTGAGGAGAAACAGCAACATTTCTCTGCAGCATTGTTACCCCATTCACTTACACAAAGGTAAGCAGACAGTCCAGTCCGTCCATGTATACAGTTCAACCCTTACCTGATCAATTGCTTTCCAAATATAATTTAAGCTTATTTTAAACACAGTCGATTTGGGTTCCCCTCATTTCGATTAATTTGCTTCACTTCATTGATCGTTGTTCGATTTCTTCTTTCAATGTTGTTGATTTCACCAATAACAGCCTTTATTTATCTAACACTTTTAACATGGTAAAATGTGTCTATGTGAAGTGTCTATTAGATATAAACTTGATGCCAAGTCACTTACGGAGATAAAACAAAAACAGAATGCTGGAGAATCTCAGCAGATCCGAGAGCATCTGTGGAGAGAGAATAGGGCCAACATTTCGAATCTGGATGACCCTTCATCAGAGCTTCATCAGCTCTGACGAAGGGTCATCCAGATTCTAAAGGTTGGCTCTATTCTCTATCCACAGATGTTGTCAGACCTGCTGAATTTGTCCAGCATTTTCTGTTCTTCTTTCAGATTCCAGCATCCGCAGTATTTTACTTTCACTTAAGGAGACAGGTGGCAAAAATATTGGTCAAAAGAGGAAAGTTTTAAGAGTGCCTTAAGGAAAGAGAGGTTTAGAGCTTGCAGCTGAATGCACACTTCAACTCAAACACTCTGACATTGGACTCATTACCTTCATTTCTTGCTCTCCCATCAATTCTTGTGCCAGGTAAAATTATTCCTTTGAAAGAGACCAAATTTGTGCCTCAGCACTTCTGCCAGAATCTCTGAGACAGATTGGTAATGATGATACCATGTGAAGACAGTGATTATTGTTGGGCGCCTGACTTAAAGCAGTCTCAAGCCTTATATTCTGAAGTTGTGACAGATGGTCTGCGATAGATGTGACGTGATGGCCCTGGCTTTTGCTTGGGAGAAAAGAACTATAGAAGAGAGAGAAAAGGGGCACACGTTTCTCAGAGGATGACAGGCAATCCATGTGGGACATGAGGTGGATGGTTGCACCATATGCTGTGGAGACTGATGCTACAAGAGAACGATTTATTTTTAAAAGAGAAAATTGTAGATTGAGAAAGATCTGGACAGATGGCAGAGACCACAGGAGAGAATTACGGAATGAGAGCTTTTCTCTTTTGGCAGTGTGTTTTGGAAAGCCAACAATTGCATAATAAATAGGAGTATTTGAATCACACCTTACAGATGTGCCTTATAATAGTAACAGCAGATGTAGATGTTATAACTGAAGGGGATAGAATTGAACGGGGGGAAATTTGTGTATTTCTGGGTGGATTGGTGTCAGAGATGGGAGTTGTGAAGAGGACACCAAAAGAAGCATTGGACTTCTCTCCTTTTGGAAGATTAAGCAGGCTAGGGAGGGCTAAAAATATGTTGATAAGAACAAAGGCAAGAGCTTATGAAACAATGGTTATTCCATATTATAGGAACCCGAGAGAGGTTGATGAGAAAAAGTCAAAGACAGAAGTGAGTGAGTAGGCTGAGAGGAATAGTGTTGAGTACCCAGGATATAAAGGAACAAGAATGTTAAAATAATAACATGGTTTGGACATGAAGCAAATGTTTATACAGAAGATCCAAGAAAGGTGAATGACTGCTTGGCTAACTTCAAGAATGGCAACAACAGGAATAGCTTTCACGGCTGCCTCAGCAAGGTACATACAGTTGTCAAGAGTTACATGTCACAGAAAGGGATGCAGATGGCTAGTGACCAGGGTAGTAGAGAACCAACAACAGTGGAATGAATTTGTGCAGATACGGCTCCATTGCTGAACTGACAGATGGGAATTTATTCTGTTGTTTAAATGAATCGGCTATATTGGGGACAGGGTGCCTCTCCAAGAGCACACTGAGAAATGACCTTTCAGCCTGGACCATCAAAAAGATCAAAGCTGCCTGGAATAAAAAGTGCTGGAAAAGTTCAGCAGGTCTGGTAGCATCTGTGGAGAGAGAGAGAGTTAACGTTTCGTTTCCCAGATGACTTCTTCAAAAACAAAAGGAGGTAAAAATTGATGGATCTTATGCCATTGAGAAAGGGAAGGGGTTGGTGTCACGCAGGGATAGATTAGAAGGCAGGAGAGATTAAATGACTAAGATGTCATGGAACAAAAGGCAAAGGGAGTAAGTAATGATTGTAGTGAAGAAATAAAGCATTGGTCCACAGCATGTGTTAATAGACAGCTCTGTGTGAAAGCAAGACATGAAAACGAGGTACAGACTGGCACTTGACAAAAAAATCAATCAAAATGGAGGACAGAGTTCATGTTCTGCAGTTGTTGAACCCAATGCTGTGTCCAGAAGACTGTTAAGTGCCTAGTTGGAAAATGAGGTGGTGTTCCTCACGCTTGAGCTGAGATTCACTAGAACAAAGCTGCTTAAAGTATAATGTCACTGCATAATACAACGGAAAAACTGCCATTGCATTGCTTCAGTTCTGCTATTTTATTGTTTGTCAACAATTATTTGAGGATATTTTGACTGTTTCAGCAGATTTCAAGTTCTGGAGAATGCACATTTTTCATCCACTGAGAGCAGGTTATGGATTAGATATGGTGTTAAAGTTCCTCCACATGTATTCCATCCAATAAGTTACCTTAACCCTAATCTCAGAGGTGCTCTGTGTCACAGCCATTTCCATTCCTCACACCAACCATCCTCATGATATTTTAATGAGGGGGTGCCCCGTCTATTCATTGGAAAAATGCAACGCCTATCGTACAGAATCAGACGGACCAGATAGGTCATAGGGTCAAGTCTTCTGTAACTTTGTTAGCTGCTCTTGACTGCAGCAACAATTGAAACATGTTGATTGGCCCCAGTGTCCTACCGCTAGCCAAGCTTCTTGTTCTTCTCATAGGGATGCCAATGACGTGTGCAAAATGGGTAACGACAAGACTGAGGCTACGATAAAGTCCAACTCGTCCAAAAATCTACAGTCCATAACCCAACAAGCACCAAGTCCCATTCATCATTGTCCCTGAATATGCTGATCCACATAGGCTCCTGCTTAAACAATGCCCCGATTTTTAAAGTTCTTATCCTTATTTACAAATGCCTCTACGGCCTCAGCCCTTTCTATCTCTGTATCCTCCTACACCCCCAGACATCTACACTCCTTCAATTCTGTCCTCTTGGGCACTCCTGATCTTAATCATACCTTCAACTGCCAAGGCAATAAGCTCTGGAATTCCCTCCCTAAACCCCTCCACCTCTCTATCTGTGCTCCCTTCTTTACAAAGCTCCTTAAAACCTGTAGCTTTTGGTCATTTGAGAAAGTACTGTTGTGGGAAATTACCACCGGAGTCAGACTGGAGGTTCAATAATACAGCTTTATTTCTGACACGAAGCTTCAGGGAGAAAGCACTGGCACTCCACAGTACTTGGCAGCTACCTTCTCAATAATACAATAGCAGTTGATCATTTTTATACCTTTCATACAATGGATAGTCTGGACATTAGCCATTTAACACATCGTTATAGTTGAGTAGACAGATCATGGTGATCGGTAGTTAACACATCGTTACAATCAGATAGATACAGACATGGGCATTTAACAGCATTGTTCATAGAATGGATACATTTCCTCTAT
The DNA here is from genome assembly GCF_964213995.1 of Mustelus asterias. Classification (NCBI taxonomy): domain Eukaryota; kingdom Metazoa; phylum Chordata; class Chondrichthyes; order Carcharhiniformes; family Triakidae; genus Mustelus; species Mustelus asterias. Next base: position 68,621,319 of record NC_135819.1, read on the forward strand.
CAATGACTATCAATGACTGGTTTCGGTCTTTACATACAGTGATTGGTTTTGCTGCATTTATGTATTTCTGTTCCCATCTATGGCTGATCTTGTTATCAAACCTTATTGTCCTGGGTCTGTCCCTATCTTTAAAGTGCCTCAAGCTCTGACTGGCTTCCTGCAGTATCTGATTCCTGCATGTTTAACTTTAAATAACTGTCTGTGCTGCATGTTTTAATTTTAAGTAGCTGCCTGTGCTAAAAGTCAGTGCCTGCTTAATGTCTCTTTCCCAGGTAACCATTTTATGTACCAGGCAACCATTTTGTGTGTCAGGTACCCATCTCTGATTTTCCCCACTACAGTACATCCTTATTTTGTTTGATAACATTCTCCTACGTCCCCCGACCCTCTCCCACCTCAGGAATAGCTTCAGATGAGAGGAGGAAATGAGTCGGATTGGGGTGGCATTGAACAAAACCGAATGTGCCTGCTTTAGAGAGCTTTAAATATTGATGATCAACAGCCTGATCTAATACAAATTAATGAGAACATGAGTTTGAACTTTTTGTATGTGGCTGCCAAGTTCTTGTGCATCCATGAAGGCAAAAGTTTGGACATTGTAACCTATAAATTTTTTTTAAAATTTCCTGTAGATGCTAAGTTAAAGATTGTCAAAGATTTTAGGATTTCAAAAACTTTTCTAACTGATTATCTCCACTTGCATGTCTTAAAAGGTTTCTTCTACTGGTGTTAGCTTGGTGCTCTAGCCTCCAATTTGCTTCCTGTGGTAGTGCTAATCTTCTACTTAAACCGTCCTAAAACATTATTAAATCACTTGTTTTCTATTCCTTCAGGTATTGCTATGCTGACCTTTGCACTCTTCATGTCAGCCAGAATGGGACTCTTTCAGGAGACGTTATATAAGCAGTATGGGAAACACTCGAAAGAGGCATTGTTTTATAATGTGAGTAATGATTTTGACACTAATGATAGCCTGCCCCTGGTCTCGGTGAAATATTGAGAAGATGCTCCTTCTGCAGTTTGTAAGGGCTTCCTAAGGTTCAACATTGTTTCACGAGTTCTTAATTAATCAGGAAAAATTAAGACTTATTGGAACTGTATCATAGATTCATAGACACCCTACAGTGCAGAAAGAGGCCATCCGGCCCATCGAGTCTGCACCGACCACAATCCCACCCAGGCCCTACCCCCATATCCCTACACATTTACCCACTAATCCCTCCAACCTATGCATCTCAGGATACCAAGGGGCAATTTTAGCATGGCCAATCAACCTAACCCGCACATCATTGGACTGTTGGAGGAAACCCACGCAGACACGAGAAGAAAGTGCAAACTCCACACAGACAGTGACCCAAGCCGGGAATCGAGCTGTGAAGCAGCAGTACTAACCACTGCTACCGTGCTGCTCCAACTGTAGCTGTAAATGTGTTCAAAGTCAAAGCCTGTAACAGCTTTTATTGTAATCAGATCTGTTTTGTAAACGCTAATTATTTTAAAAAGCAAAATGTAAATTGCTATGGTAGATCAAGCAAATGTTGCAATCACCCTTGGTATTAACACACTGGCTCCTTGTTTATCCATGTATTTTAAGTTCAATATTAACACAGAACAAAAGGCAATTGATTCAAACCTAGATGAGAGAAATGGGATAGATAGTATTATATTTGGGTTCAACAGTTTTGTTGCATTATCCACTGCTGCACAAGTCAAACTGGCATGCCATTAGTGCTAGGAGGTTAGGTGTTTACAGAGCCCCCATGTTTCTAATCGAGGGCATTTCCTACAGTACAAGGATGTGACTAAACTTGCAGTAGCACAGTTGATGTTGAATGAATTACTGTCATCGAAAAGCCAGGCCATTCCATCCATGCCAGAGCTAATGCATCATTAATCAGTTTCTAGTATGTACAAGGCCACCTTTGGAGCCGTTCTCACAGCTTTGTTAAACATTTCTGTTGGATTTAACTGCAGCTTACTGCAACCCCGTCTGGATAGATGGACCATGATCACTAGTGCTGGACAGGTTTGGTCCGCTCCTGCATTTGTACCACTTTGGTATGATTCTTAACTCTCTGCGTGCGTGGTGATGGATAGGAACAGTATGGAATGATAAGAGACAGACCAACTACCTTTTAGGATCTTCATTCTTAAAATGATATACATCTGCCACAAACCATAATTTTACCAACCTCATTGGCCTGCTGCGTGAGATATCTTGGGGCTTTAAGCGATGTGGAATTTCAGGACTGTCTGACCCTGCCTTTCTGTCATGTGACCTTTTTATATACATGCTCCATGTGGGCTTTCCCAGAACCTTTTAAGCTCACAGAAAATTGTAACTTCAAACCCCACTCCAGAAACCTGAGCCCATAATCCAGGCGGACGTTTTAGACGAATACTGCACTGTCACCAGGAGTCAGAATTCAGATGAGGCGTTAAACCTTTCAGCTGAATGTAAAATAATCCCACGTACTATTTTGAAGAAAAGCATTGAATCATAGAATCCTACAGTGCTGAAGGAGGCCATTCGGCCCATCAAATCTTCGCCAACCACAATCCCATCCACGTCCTATCTCCATAACACCATGCATTTACCCTAGCTAGTCCCCCTGACACTAAGGCGCAATTTAGCATGGCCAATCCACCTAACCCGCACATCTTTGGACTGTGGGAGGAAACTGGAGGAGCCGGGGGGAACCCACGCAGGCACCGGGAGAACGTGCAGACTCCACGCAGACAGTGACCCAAGCCGGGAATGGAATCCAGGTCCCTTGCACTGTGAGGCAGCAGTGCTAACCACTGTGCCGCCCCAAGTTTCTTCCAGCTGTGCTTTTGTCAACCTTTAACTCTCAAACACCATCTTCTGGTCATTATCTCATTGCTGTTGGTGGGTGCTTGCATTGCACCAATTGGCTGTCACAACTCATACATTACAGTAGTGACGACACTTCAAAGAGTATTTAATTGGCTGTGAAGTAATTTATGATGTCCTGATGCTCCTGCACAGGTTTCCATGTGATTCTCTATCTCTGAGCAGTTTGAGGCATTCTGTTTAGTCCAATATGTCTCCCACAAGCCATGGTCACATACAAGAGAGCACAGGACAAACATACTCTCAGCAAAAGCTAACTTTTGACTTGGCCTGTCACTAAGTGTCCTTGTGCTGATTCAGATGCTCACTCTGTCTCTCTGTTCCTCTTCACTCAGCATTTCCTGCCACTACCAGCCTTCCTCTTGTTTGCGTCTGACATTTACAATCATGGAGTTCTCTTCAGCCAATCCAGTGAGTGCTATTTTTTTAATAAAAATATTTTTAAAACTTTAATCTGTTTCCTAAGTTCAATTTCTGTTGGACAGTGATGTATATGAAGTTAAATCCTTATTGAAACAGTGAAGGAGATGGTTTTTGAGTGGGGTGAGTATTACAGGGGTGTTCCCGGGTGTTACCAAGTAGCAGAGGTAGATAAAGATTGGACTTCTCTCAATCTGAGCTGCGTCTGGGTCAAAGACACTGCAGGGAAATTGGAGCATTTGGGTATGAAGGAATGTTGAAAAGGAGAGGCACACCTGTGTAGACAATGCTGTAAACTGGGAGTGAGTTACAGGCTGAATTCTAATTTAAATAATAGTGGATACCAGGCAACTCATCCAGAGGTCCAGATGGTTGATGATGAGAATTATTTTGGATACCCAGGAGTGGGCCATAGACTGGAATCTAATTAATTGGGTTTGGGTGGTTTATGTTTGGAATGATGGATCTTGTGGAGTGAGTTACAAGCTGGAATAGAATTGAGAACTTCATACTGGTTGGACTCCACTTCAAGCACATTTCATGGTTGTGATTCCTATATTATGAAACAGATATGGGAACAGTGGTGTGGCTTCAAAAAAGAACATCAAGAATGATGCCAGAACCAAGAAGGTACAACCATCAGGAAAGACTAAACAGGCTGTGGGGAAACTTTTAAAACTGTGAAGATGATTGACCTAATAGACATGGAGGGGGTATTTCCACTGTGGGCCATTCATAGATGCCATAGATGTTCGTGAATGAGTCAACTTTTGAAGCTGGAAAATCACTCCAAAAAAAGAGGTCAACTTATAAACTGAGTGCAAAATTGAAATATTGGTATAGGTGGTCACCATTTTGAAATGACATCTGATTCCGAGGCAACGTGTAGGTTTATCTTTGCAGTTCAGTCCTTACCTCCTGCTTGATTCCTTATGCCTGGTTATATGGTAAATGAAACATGTATTTGAGGGGTGAAAAATTGAGGCTTACTACCAATTCGAGTATAATGTGTCATGGCTGAAAGGGTGCTAAGTGCGAGTTGCCCTGGATCTGGAGAAGAATGTGAACCAGAGTCTCTGGATCTACACCACCTCGCCACCACCCAGACTGACCCTCATCTGTGTGACTTCCTGGAGAATCGCTGTCTGGATGAGCAGGTCAAGACCATCAAGCAACTTGGCGACCACATCACCAACTTGAAGCGTCTGGGAGGCCCTGAGAATGGGATGGGAGGGTATCTGTTTGACAAGCTCTGACTAGAGGAGAGCACTTAATGTGACAGGTTGACTTGTACACTGCAATTTTACAATATATAAGATAATCATTAATAAATCCAATAAGCAAAGAAATGTAGGGGCAGCACCTTTTATGCAGAGAGTGGTGAGAATGTGGAATCTGCACCTTCAAGGGATAGTTGAAGAGGATAACATTAATGTGTTTAAATGGAAGCTAGATCAATACCTGAGGAAAATAAAAGTTATGTTTGTGGAGTGAGATGAAGCAAAGTGGGAGGGGGTTCATGGAACATAAATGGCATGTATCTGAGTGCAGAGTCTGTTTCTATACTATAAAATTCTATGCGATTCCGTGTGTTTACATTATCACCTTGTATGTCCGTGTACTATTAAAAACCTGATGTAGGTTTGTGATCCAGTTTTTGTATCATATTTTTCCTACAGAACAGATGGATATTGCACTCCTGGGAATCACTGTACCAATCATGTGGTTTTACCTGATGATGAATGTTCTAACTCAGTATCCTTTTCACTGCCAAGAATCTATTCTCATACCTCAGTGACTGTCTTCACAGGGAAGATCCTTGGGATCTAGGTTTGGAGCTGCAGTTTCCTGATCAGAGATAGAACAGAAATTTCTGCCTGCCATTAAATGGAGTGAAAAATTGCATTAATCCGCTCCCATCTCTCTCTCATTATACATAACATTTGCCTTTACCTCTTCGAGAATTTCTCCTTCATTCCTACCCATCCAAAAAGTAGTGAGCATATTTTCTGCAATGGCATCTCCTTCCATATGGTGTACTCTATTATTTCAAGGTTATTCCTCATATCCCCTAATTCACATGGTATCTCTATTGACAATCTGATAATATCTGCAAACATTGTGCACAGTTCAGAAATTGATCCAATGCTCAGGTTCACCTTTTGTTTGCCTCCATGAAATGAGCTGCAACATCCTCCAGCTAACGGTTTGAACATATCTTCCCTGGTTCTTACCAGAAACTGAGTCTTCCGTTCCATCTCCACTCCCCTGTTGCTCATTTAAACTGAATCCATCAATGCATAGGTTCAGAAGTCCCCATCCTCCCCCTCTCTGGTCTTGGAAATATCCCCTCTTCTCTGATGACCTTTTAAGCCCCCAAATTCCAAATTTATATGCTTCTTTCTCAACTGTATAAATTAAACAATTGTCCCCCTTCTGTACAAAATTATTCCTCTGTTTGACTCCGAGTTAATTCCTGCATGAGGTCAATCATTGAAATTGCCTAATTCCATCTCCACAATGTCATATGCTTCCATCCCAATATTACTGAAACACATCCATATAATTTTACCCCCAAGTTTTTATCCTTCAGAATCCAGCCTAGAGAAACTCCAAATCGACCAGACTCCCCTGCTCATATCCTTGAGATAAATTTCTATACATCACCTCAGCTGGAATATTGCATCCAATTCTGGACACTAGACTTGGGGAATGATGTCAAGGCCTTGGAGAGGGTGTAGTGGAGATTTACCAAAATGAGGATGTGGAGTGGGAGGAGAAGCTGTGTTGTACTCAGAGCAAATATGGTAAAGGAGAGACTTAATTGAGGGGTTTGATAGATTGAGAGAAACTGTTTCCACTGCTAGAAGGGTCAGTAACCAGAGGACAGGACACCAACTTGTGATAATTGGCATATGAATCCACTGGAGTAGGGGGGCAGGGGAGTTTTTGTTAGTCTTCCTGAAGGGAATTGGATAAAGACTTGAAAAGGAGAGATTTGCAGAAAGAAAGGGAAAGAACGGGTGAAAGGGGTCCTGTGTGTTATATGAGCCAAATTACTAGCAAAGCTGGCTGAGCCACACAGCTTCATTGAATATGATTTGCTTTTCAATAAATAATCCTGGCAGCCAAATTGAGTTCAAGAAATAGGTTATTCCCAGACAAAGACTATTTTGTGAGAGACTGGGAGAATCTAGTTGTGTGCAGTGCAACAGTCCTTAACTGCTTCCCTCTGCAGATATGTTTGCATCCGTGGTGTTTTTATCCTCACAACAGAGTGTACGTCCCTGACGGTCACACTCGTTGTGACACTCCGCAAGTTCATCAGTCTAATCTTCTCCATTGTTTATTTCAAGAACCCCTTCACCTTCTGGCACTGGGTCGGGACCTTGGTGGTCTTTATCGGGACCCTCACTTACGCAGAAATTTGGAAAACTTTCACGCCACTGTTCCACAGCAAGAGAAAAGAGCAATAATCCTCTCCATAGCAGTGGAGCGAGGATTGGGCTTTCATCCTGAACACTTCCCTTTTAGAAAAATCAGCGCCTGCCAAGAGGAACAAATTTTAATTCCTTCCCGTGAAAGCACTATTTTTGGAAATGTATAATTTGCCCCCTCCCTCATTTCCTTTGAACCTCTGACCACGTCTGCGGTTGATATGAAGTTGCTGCCATTTAGAAGGTACAGAACCATGTGAAGGTACTGTTAAAATAATGTTTCTAAGTAATTTAGTGATGAGTTTTGAAATTTGGCGCTGTGGCTGCTTTTTGTAAAATGTTTTGGCTGCACAATGTCTCTTCGTGCTGTTGCTTTAGATGCCGCAGGAGCTGGTCAGGAAAATAATGGCTGGGGGTCTGTTCCTGGCACTAGCCCACACTGACCACCATGGTTTGAAATATAATAGTGCCGTCATCCTGTCCATAAGCTTGAAAAGTGCAGAGTGGGCAGACTGTGACGCCTGATCGGAACAGAAAAATACACAACTTAAGATTAGGCCATTTGGTCTTTGAGCCTGCTCCATCATTCAGTGGCTGATCTGGTTGTGCTCTCAGCTTCTGTCTGCCCTTCACAACCCTTGACTCCACTGTCTCAAAAATCTATCTTACTCACCCTTGAATAAATCTATTGAGCCAGCCTCCACCACCACCTGAGGAAGAGAATTCCACACCATAAGATATAGGAGCAGAATTAGGCCATTTGACCCATCAAGTCTGCTCCGCCATTCAATCATGGCTGATATGATTCTCATCCCCATTCTCCTGCCTTCTCCCCATAACCCTTGATTCCCTTATTGATCAAGAATCTATCTATGTCTTAAAGACACTCAATGACCTGGCCTCCAGCACCCTCTGTGGCAATGAGTTCCACAGATTCACCACCCTCTGGCTGAAGAAATTCCTCCACATCTCTGTTTTAAAGGAGCACCCCTTCACTTTGAGGTTGTGCCCTCGAGTCCTAGTCTCTGATGATCCTCTGAGAGAAAATAAATCTTCTCATCTCTGTCTTAAAAGAGATGCCTCTTATTCTTAAACTATGTTCCTCACAAGAGGAAATATCCCCGGGAATCTACCCTGTCCAGTCTCCTCTTCATCTTGAATGTTTCAATAGGGTCACCACTCATTCTTCTAAGCTTCTGTTGACCCCACCTGTACAGACCCAACCTGTTCAACCTTTCTTCAGAAGGTAAGCCATTCATCCCAGCGAACCTTCTCTGAACTGTTTCTAAAGCAGTTATATCTTTTTTTAAAATAAGGAGACCAACACTGCGCACACTACTCCAGATGCGGTCTCACCAAGGCCCTGTACTGGGTGAGTAAAGCTTCCCTACTTTATATTTCATTCCTCTTGTAACAAATGTCAACGTTCCAGTCACCTTCCTAATCGCTGATCTGATGTTTTGGACCATGATAGTTCTGTTGATGTGATCTACTAAACACGCACATCTGAACATCTTCACTTGCACCAGGAACCCCACTGCCCCACCAGCCTGTGCTATTTATAGGCATCTCCACTCAATTTCCAGCTAAGGTTTTCTATTACTATATCATTGATGCAGCATTAGTGGAAGTATTGTGTTGTAGGAAGAGTTGACAGATATTCTTTTCAGTCAGAAGATAGTAGAGGGGGCTTTGAAAAGCCTTTTGTGTGCACTTACTCCCCGTTGTGGGGGCTGTAGTTGCAACTCTTGTACTGCAGCAATGCAGTGAGATGGAACGGTGATAGTAGACAGGAGAAGCTGTTCGTACAGGGAGGAAACACCTGGAGCACTATTGCAATTACAGCACAGGATCAGGCCCTTCGGCCCACCAAGCTTGCACCAACCCATGCTGCCCGACTGAACTAAAACCCCCTACCCTTCCAGAAAGACCTTGAACATCTCATTGGATTCCATTTCACCTGAAAAGATCACCCAATCACTATTGCTCCATACTTCCCCATCACTCTTACAGATTATTGCAGTGTTCTCTTGGCCCAAATCCTAAAATAAAACACCAAAGCATTCTACATCAACTTAATCTAACAGCACGTCTAATAAGACATAAAGTACTCCGCTGTTCACCTTTATACTCTTCCTATGGGTCTTTGCCTAGTCTAGTGCACCTACACAAAGTTGCTCCAGTGACTGCAGCACTGGGGAGCATGGCTGATGGAAGGCTGCTGACTTACATTGGGAGACTCTGCAGATGGCTATGCAGGATGCCCTCCAGCAGCCCTTGAGGGCCTGACTTCAGATGCTCAGTTTTTCATGGAGATACTGGCACTTTCCTGAAGTGGCATTTCGGCAATCCACATCATCAGACTATCAGTCTGTATTGAGATCTTGCAAGCTACTTGAATATTGGTATCTGCAGCCGTGGCACCAAACTGAGCTTGTGTGGCAACAAGCATACCGCTGTGTTGAGTTTCAGTTGCTGAACTCATCCATTGGGTGGCTTCTGACTGTTGCAATAGAAGTAGAGACATCGACCATCAGATGTCACACCATGTCTGTGTGCGCAAGTGTTGTCTTGGAGTTGGCCACCACTCCCAGAGTGGAAACAATAGCCTGCAAGGTCTATATGCAGCTCTGTGTCAATTTGCAACTGGCCTCCTCACAGTCATTGATATTGAAAGCAGTCTTTCTGCAGTGTCTGTCAATACACCAAGCATTGCACCGGCCCCATTAGCTATCTCCTCTACACCGCCCCACTGAAGTCCTTGTCTCTGTCCTCCACAGCAGAACTCATCTGTGACCTTGCCGCCCCCCCCCCCTCCACCTCCCCCGGTGAGCTGACACATGTGCCGTCCTTTCCCCTGACCTGTAACAGTCCAATGATTCACTGCATGAGATTCTGCTTCAAGGTACATGCTGTACCTGTATGTGAGCTGATAACAGTGCCTATCAGGTCAAGTGATGTTGCTGCTTCATCAGTCTACTCTTCCTCTGGTCTTTATGCTGAAGGAACATTGACTGGTCAGGTGTCGGTTTTAGGTAATTGAAAGCATAAAGGTGTGGGGCTGTGGATGGGTGAAAAGTAAGAGGACATGGGTTACACCATCTGCAGCTTGTTCCTCATACCAAACAGGGATGTTGGGGAAGTGGGATTTCTGAAGGTAAGAGCATCCTGGATTGACAGCTGCATCAATAATGCAGAGAACTGTCTCCTGTATGGGGGGGGGTTGCGGACATGTTGTGTCAATGCCTGTCTGCTGCTTCCTCCTGTTACGTGCCACCTTGTCCTGTAAGAGAGAGGAATGAGTGTTGGTCAGTTGGGCAGCATGGTGACAAAGTGATTAGTGCTGTCTCACAGCGCCAGGGACCCGGGTTCAATTCCGGCCTGTGTGAAGTTTGCACGTTCTCCCTATGTCAGTGTGGGTTTCCTCTGGGTGCTCTGATTTCCTCCCACAATCTAAAGATGTGTAGGTTAGATGGATTAGCCATGGGAAATGCATGGGGTTACAGGGATGGGCCTGGATAAGATGCTCGTTTGGAGAGTCAGTGCAGACTCCATGAGCCAAATGGCCGCTTCCTGCACTGTAGGGATTCTATGGATTCTATGGTTGCATTGTGTTTAGATGATGTGTTTGTCATTGCTGAATTGCAGGAAGCTGTGAGCTTTGCTCTCTCTCAGCCGTTTTGAATCCAGAAGTTCTCATGCAGGCTGAGCACAGTGTGGTCTCTAAGTCACTGTGTGTCTGCAGCTGTGCTAAAATGTTCAAATGTCCCACACACTTAAATGACTCGGTCACACACAGCTGTGAGTATGAGTCTTACACACATTCCTGTGTGAGTGAAATGGAGCATGTGAATGTTAGCTATGAGGTTTATTCTCGGGTTTGTTGATGGGAATGTGGTAATTTGAGCATTATGTGAGGTTGGTAGGAGATGGCATTTGAAGATGTATTCACTGAGATTCATTACTTGTCTGTTGTTTTTGTGACACTGCAGCCAAGTCCCTGACATCAGACTCCTGGTATTTGCCTCAGTGATTCTATGCTCCCCTGCCTCACCAGCGTGTATCTGAGAAACCACCTAGCCCACTGTGGAATGGTAACCTCTCCTCATCCCTTCCGCCAAAAGCACCAAGGCCTCCACTGCAGATCTCCCTCTCTGGATTGCTGCCCAATAACTTCAATTCCTTTCTGCTTGGGAAGTTTGCCCCAGACAATTCCCACACCTGCTGCAGCTAGAACACAACTTCCCTTTAGGAAATGCAGGCTAGTTTGAAATGGCATTGGGCTTGCATTAACCTTCGCTGCCTGTTGAGCATGTAGCCAGTCAGCGGCACGCTTAGAGCAGGACTGCGCACAACAGTCAGGAGATTGGGCAGACAGCGTGGTGTGCCTTTATCAACCCCATCAGGCGTGGAACATTGGAACTAAGAATTGAATGGTGCAGTAGATTAACATACTCAGAGATTGAATGGTGCAGTGGGTTTACGCACTGCGATTGGGTGGTACAGTGGGCCTACCTCTGCTCCAATATCTTAGGTGTCAAGTCACTATTTATGATGCAATGCAGATTTTATTGTACGAAGTAAAGATCGGCAGTATAATAAATGTTATGCTGTATTTTATATGTTATATGGAATTGACTGAGATAGAGTGAAAAAAACAGAAACCCAAGTAGAACTTATCCAAGAATAAACCAGAAGTATATTGTGTCCTGTTGGAGCAAACCTCTTATTGATTGTTCACTATCTTTGTGTTGAAAATGTATGATAAAAGTTGTATTACATTCACTGAATCTTCGCCCAATTTCCAATGTTACAGTGAAATAGGGTGATTATCAACAGGATCTTTACTGCACTTGAAACAAAATTAATTGTGAAGGACTTTAAAGTCTGAATGTGAACGGTGCTCTATAATTATACTTATTTTATAATTATTTGTTTTACACCTGTCGGCATGCAGGGATCTTCAGAAATGTTGACACTAGTGATTTTGTTAATAGGCAGTTTTCTGAAATGGAAATTGATTGCTTACTCGCTCGTGCTCCCCTCATCCAGTGAAACCTGCTTGTTAAACCATAGTGTAAAGTCAGTAACCAAAGAGCAGCAGCAAGACTGTCTTTTCCAACTCTGTTACCATGATTTATATGCTTTAAAATTGCTGCCTAGGGACTGGCATTTTGTGTGCTGCCTCCCTTCATAAACTGCTAAGTGGGAGGCATTCCTCATTCATGGTGTCAGCCCAGGTGAAGTTACACTGCCTCTGGCAGTTCAAAAGCATAAAACAATTAACACGGATGACTTGAGTGGTTAAAAATGCAGATGTTTCCCTTCATAACAACTCAGCAACATTATCAGTAGAAGAGCCTTTGTCTCAGTGAGCCTGCTATCGCTTTGAGAGGGTATCTCTGTCTGAAATCCCCTGATTTTTAATATGGGTACTGTTCAGGCTGCTCTTTTGTCCAATCCTGCTCTGACCTGTGGTGCAGTACACTATGCTACCACTTACCTCAATAAAGTTCATGCTGTTCAATTTTGTTTTCTTATTTTGCTTGTGTCCAATATACCAGCAGAAGCCTGACTGACTTTGGCCTAAGGTTCACAGATGGGGAAAAACAGTAAAACTTCTAAATAACTGACGCTGGTCCAAACTAAAGTTTCATTGTAAGTTATGCAAAACCAATTTTGAGGCCCATGATAAGCCATTGGTCTTTCCTTGTTCATTATCTTCCAGCTATTCCTCAGCATTATGTTTGTTGTAGTATCCTGTAGGGAGGAATGAGTGGGGACTTCAATGCGCCCAAACCCTTGGGCAAACTCAGCTAAGTGTTAACACACTGTGGGATTGGGTGGTGCGGTGGGTCATATGGCCTAGAATGACTTGGGGTCATTGATCTGTTGGGATTGGTCTGGAGTCTCCAGGAATCGAAGATCACTTTCCGGGACACTGCTGTGTGTGACTCTGCAGACGAATCGTCGGGAGAAAAATCATTCGGGGTTTATCTTGTCATTTTCCTTTTAGCAGGTGTAAGAATATTGAAAATGGGGAAACAGTGCTGTTTGGCTAACAGTCAGGCATCATCCAATTGGGCAATGAGTCTTTTGACTTTCCCATTGGCTTAGGAAGGCAGTGTGTCACTAGGGTGGATCTAAAGGTGGGTGTGTGGGGGCTAGTCAGGGTGCTCAAACCTCCAGATATGCATGAATCACAGTTGGCAACCCTACTGCCCCTGCTGAAGATGTGAAGTCACTATAATGTAAGTTTTTCTGTATAAAAATAATGGTCAACAGTATAAATAAATGCATATAGTGTGTGTACATTATGTACGGAATATATCCAGTTCAGAGTGAAAAGGCGGAGACTCAAATAGGAAGAATGACATTACATTTTAGGAGATGCTGTCAACCACAACAAGAATGAGCCAGCTAGAGAGCAGTTCACTCTTCTGGAGCCAGAAATGGTTCCTGTGTTTAAGGTAGCTAATAGGAACATAGAAGATAGGAGCAGGAGGAGGCCATTCATCACTATCATGGCTAATCGTCCAACTCAATAGCCTAATCCTGCTTTTTTCTCATAACTTTTGATCCCATTTGCCCCAAAGTGCTATAGTATAGTAATGTAATCCTCTATTTAAGAGAGAATACCAGAACTACAGGCTAGTTAATCTGACACCAGTTGTCAGAAAAATGCTGGAGTTTATTCTCAAGAAAGTGGTATCATAAATCATAATATGATTAGGCAGAATCAACCTAGTTTTGTGCAAGGGAAATCATGTTTGAAAAATCTATTAAACACTTTTGAGGATGTAACTGGCAGGATAGATAAAGGGGGACCGGTGGTATTTTTGTTTTGATTTTCAAAAAGCACTTTATAAATTGCAGCACAAAAGTCTGTGGCATTAGACGTGGGCACATGGGGTTGAGGGTAATATATTAGCATGGATAGAAGGTTAGTTAAAGGAAAGAAAATATACAGTAGGAATAAATGAAATAAAAGCAACAAATGCTGGAAAAGTTCAGCAAATCTGTGGAGAGAGAAACAGAGTTAATGTTTCGAGACCCTATGACTCTTCAGAGCGTTAACTTTCTCCGCAGATGCTGCCAAACCTGCATTATGTATCCTAACAAGTTTGCTAACAATCCAAAACCAGGTGGGAAAGTCGGCTGAGAGGACTCAATGGGCTGAATGTTGCCGGGTGTGTCACAGACCCGACATTGGGCTGATTTCTGGATCCTGATCACGCGGAAAGAAGTCTTGCACCTTCCGATGAAGTTTTACAGGATGCAGCCAAGTAGGAATGGCAGGCAGCTTCAGGAGATGCCAGCCCTATTTTTCCATTGGTCAACAGCCCTCACTGTCACAGAAGCAGCCCAAACACAATGGGGACACCGTCATTGTCAGGAGCGTGACTGCCCCACCCCCTCAGTCCCAAGACTACCCGAGGTATTAGTCTCCAGGAAATCCTCAATCAGTGCAAACCTTTGCTATGCAAATATATATCAGCCTTGCCATTTTATGATGGTAAAAATTTAATTTCATTGAAATGTCATTGAGCTCCGCCTCCTGAGATTACTGGCTTTCGACATGGCAATGCTGGTAAAATTGCCTTCTGGTGAGAAAGTTGTTGTTGATTGAACCCTCAAAAAGCTTGTGTGGCTTCCCATCTCAATAAAAACACACTACCAATGTCGGTTTCAGCACACCCTTAGGAAAAGCAGCTGGAGGCAGGAACATGCTGACAAACTAGCCAATACATTTTGTTTTGAAGTTCCTCAGCTCCCTCCACCTCCAAACCCAAGAAGTTGGAAAAATTCCTACAATTTAGCCTGCAAAGAAATTTAAATAGGTTGAGTGAGCAGGAAGTGGATGTGTAACAGAGAGGTTATTCATTTCGATAGGTAGAACAGAAAAAACAACTCCAGATTCTCCTCCGAGTCATATACTTCCCAAATTTGGACATAGGTCATTATTCCTTAGTTGTGGCTGGGTCACTACAGAGAGCACCTACCCCACACAAACTGCAGTGGTTCAAAAAAGCAACACCTCGAGGACAAATAGGAATGGCCAATAATCACCGGACTTGCCAGTGATGCCCACCTCCCAAGAATGAATTTGAACGTGTTTGTATGCACCCTATATTTTATTGATGGGCCGAAATTATCCATCACTCAATGAAACACAACCAAAGGCATATTTCCACCGGCAAATTAATTACCCTGCTCTTACTTTAATTTGTAAGACTGTTTTAGATAAAACAAGGACCTAAACCTGGACATATTCCCTAAGAATTACACACGCTTCCAAAATTTTGCGGAGGAGGTACTGGAGGGAGGTATGAAGGTGCCATATGTGGGGCATCTTTCACATGAAACCTTGCGGTGACGAGCAGCTTATGTCAGGCCTGTGTGATCCAGGCTTTCTTACCCATAGCTGAAGACAAAGATAGAATAAACAAGGTATTTACAAGGGCAAGTGAGGTGGATTATTTGTTCACTGAACTGCACAGCTCTGATTTTCAGAATGGATTTTATTAAAGTTTTTAAAATGAGGAATTTATGCTCAGAGAGATGTCAATTGCCAGTCACGTGCTGTTGAGTATGAACCTCATAATTACAATGTGCTTTCACATTACAGGAGTGGAGGCAAACATATGATTTTCCTTGGAGACCTGAGGGCATTTCCAGGCTTGCAAAGAGTCTGGGTGCAGTTGATCTGCAGACAGATGTCATATACGAGACATAGTAAAAAACCTCACAACACCAGGTTAAAATCCAACAGGTTTATTTGGTATCGCGAACTTTCGGAGCGCTGCCCCTTCATCAGGTGAGTGATGAAGGAGCAATGCTCTGAAAGCTCATGATACCAAATAAACCTGTTGGACTTTAACCTGGTGTTGTGAGACTTCTTACTGTGTCCACCCCAGTTCAACGCCGGCATCTCCACACCATTTACGAAAGAATATATATATTATGTTCGTCGGGTTTTATAATTTTTTATTTTAGAAAGTCATTTTTTCTCTGCTGTTAAAAGTAGAGAATTGCTGAGCAAACAAATGATTCAGTCAGTCACCTGATGCCCTGCAGCAATTTCAAGGTAAGAGTTTTAACAACATCAGGTTAAAGTCCAACAGGTTTATTTGGTAGCAAATACCAATTTCAAGGTGACAGTGGCCACTAAAAGTCTGGTCCAGTTAACTCCGAACAAAGGCAAACGTTCGCAAGTTGTAATCTCCCATAATGGTGAGAATGGCCAAAACCTTAGTAGTCCTAACACAATGGTTTTGACAAGTGAATGGCAGTTAACTCGACACCAATGTCTCCAAAAACCAAAGGAATCCCAACTCCAATTCAACGCCTAGATTCCAGCCTTGGGAATATACATCAGGGAGGTATGTCACGTGACCTAACCCAAGCTGCACTGATCTTGACTGTTGGAACTGGACACCAGCAGTTCCTGTTTGACTTCCAAAGTGAACAGGCCTCCAGGCAACAGCCTGTGCTGTCTACCCTCAAACCGGTAGCAGCAGGAAGACCTGAGACCCTCATCAAACCTGCCAACAGATGGAACTGATGCCTACAGACTACCTCATTCTACATGCCTTCTTCTGTTGTTGAAGTCTGGCTGCTGAAAGACGGAGGATTCTACAACCAGTCAACTTAGCCTCGGGTGGAACCTTGACTTGAACCTTGACAGTTGACTTCTGATTCCGGATTCTGAACACATGTAAAATCAATGTTTGTATTTTACATGTGGTTGTGCCCTGAATCATCTTTCTTTTTCCTTATCTCCTATTGTGAGCGTAAAAAGGGGTGGATATTGTGAAACCCCTCTCACCTGTGTTTGTCTATAAAAATAAACCAACTCTTTTATTTTTATCTTACCTTGAGTTTGCTGTGCAAGTCATTAATAGAGAATTGGAACCTTTCTAAATTTAAAGGTTGGGGAAAATACCCCACCATATATAAAGGGGAAATCAAAATTTTAAAAAGCACCTTCCTGTTTACGGACAGTGCGGGGAAATCAGAGCAGTTTTAAGTTGACCCTGCTGTCCATGACACAGGTTTATGACGTTTATAAGACTATAAGCCATAGGAGCAGAATTAGGCTACTCGGCCCATCGAGTCTGCTCTGCCATTCAATCATGGTTGATATTTTTCTCATCCCCATTCACCTGCCTTTCCCCCATAATCTCTGATCCCCTTATTAATCAAGAACCTATCTATCTCTGTCTTAAAGACACTCAATGACCTAGCCTCCACAGCCTTCTGTGGCAAAGAGTTCCACAGATTCACCACTCTCTGGTTGAAGAAATTCCTCCTCCTCTTTGTTTTAAAGGATCGTCCCTTTAGCCTGAGATTGTGCCCTCTGGTTCTAGTTTTTCCTACCAGTGATAACATCCTTGCCACGTCCACTCTATCCAGGCCTCGCAATATGCTGTAAATTTCAATAAGATCCCCCCTCATCCTTCTAAACTCCAACGAGTACAGACCCAAGGATCTCAACTGTTCCTTTGATGTAGCTGGATGAAAATGTAATTGGAGGAGTGCTGTTTTGACTTCCTGCTGCTGGAGGTTAGTCTCATCTGGCACACACATTTGGGTGTGTGCTGCCCATTAATTTCTGATGTTAAATTTGACGGAATGAAAATCATGTTTGGACCTTAACTGAATTTTCGAAAGGTCAACCAAGACTTCTGATCGTAGCGCAAGATTGAATGATCATTGTGTGCGCTATATTTACAGCCTACCAACATTTAGGTGTGAGCAACCAGATTGGGAGTTTAGCCGGTTGTGACTGATATTAATACAAGGGAGAACAATACAAACATAATGTCAAAGTACCTCTATGATCACAGGTACTTTAAGTAAACCAGGGAACACATGATGTTTACTCTATCCCAATATCCACCTCATTTGTCAGACCCAAAATTATATTGAATTTACACAGAATCAAGCCAATTGGCTCTAGTGGTCTATGCTGGCATTAATGCTCTGAATAAGCAATAGAAGCTACTTAAGCTTAAATATAAGATGGTGAGAGAAGCTTCATGCACTCATGTCCTTAGCCAGCTTCCCCTCAAACGCAACAATGCTATTTGATAGTGGCACAGTGGGAAGCACTGCTGCCTCACAGTACCAGGGACCCAGGTTCAATTCTCGGCTTGGGTCACTGCAGAGCCTTCACATTCTCCCCGTGTCTGTGTGGGTTTCCTCCGGGTGCTCCGGTGTCCTCCCACGGTACGAAAGACATGCATTGGCCATGCTAAATTCTCCCTCAGTGTACCTAAACAGGCGCCGGAGTGTGGCGATTAGGGGATTTTCACAGTAACTTCATTGCAGTGTGAATGTAAGCCTACTTGTGACACTCATAAATAAACTTATTTACTTCAATTACTCCATGTGGCAGCGAGTTCCAAATTTTCTCCACTTTCTGGGCAACTAATTTTCTCCTGAACTCCCTACTGAATTTATTAGGGAGAGCTTAAATCCTACCTCTTGTGACCAAACATTTGGTCACCTTTCCCAAATACCTCCTGACATGGTTTGGTGTCAAACTTTGATAACTTTCCTGTGAAACACCGTGCGATGTTTTTATCCATGTTGAAGCCACCACATAAATGGGAGTTGTTGCTGATGGAGCTGGAAGTAGAAAGAGATAAATGAAAAGCAACGTGCGAATAACAAAACTTTTAATTGGGTCGGTATTGCGGGGACAGTTTTAAATCTGGAATCAATGAAGTTTCATTTCAATGTACAAATAGCTGTCTGTGGGCTTTTGGGGATCTCAGCTCTTGTTCGCCCTGACGGAATTGGAGGCAGAATGGGCTTGATGTTGGATCCAAGTCGAGCAGAAGGAGCCAGAATATTTTGGACTGAAGGATACTTGGATTTTGTAAGCCTTATTTCTTTTGTGGAGTCTTCCATCTTTTCCTCTTGAATTTGTAAACCGCTCTGATCTGCAAGATATGAAAGCAAATGTTTCAACCAGCTGTCTTTAAAACTTCTCACCACTCTCTTTTCTGCTTCCCCTCCTCAATTGCACAGAGATACATTTCTACTCTTTAAAACAGAATGCAATAGCTCTTTCATTTTTATCATAAGAATTAAGGAGACTTGCATTTGCAATATATTGCAATTATTTGTATCCTTCAATGTTTACAATGTGCAATCTTTATCGTTTTATACTATTTTAATTCAATGACTGTCTATAACTGTTATGAATTAGATTAGATAACTCATTATCACCGTTCATTACCTACCACCATGAGGATTTAAACAATAAAACCAATTATTTATCTATCTACTGTTGACATTGAAGATGATTCACAATTGGCTTTGGTGTAGCAATGAATTAAGAACTCAGAGATCTGGTACAGATTCATCCCTGCTGGATGGAGTAACGACATCAGTATGGAGAAGAGAATCATTGAATCACTACAGTGCAGAAGGAGGCCATTCAACCCATTGAGTCTACATCAGCTCTTACCCAGGCTTATCCCATAACTCCACGTACCCTGCTAATCCCCCTAACCTATATAGCTTGGGACACTAAGGAGCAATTTAGCATGGCCAATCCACCTAACCTGCACATCTTTGGACTTTGGGAACATCTGGAGGAAACCCATGCAGACATGGGGAGAACTCCACACAGTTACCCAAGGCTGGAATTGAACCCGGGTGCCTGGCACTGTGATGCAGCAGTGCTAACCACTGTGCCACCGTAACGCCCAAAAGACAGATTTGCATTAGCACCTTTCCCAACTACCAGATCTCTAGCTAATGAAGGTCTTTTTGAAGTGCAGTCATTGTTATAATGTAGGAAGTAAGGCAGCCGATCACCAAAGGGAGCACCTGGGTTTGAACCAGGAACCTCTTGGTTGGCAGTCAAGTGTTCTACCATGAGCTATGCCCCTCAGATATCAAGATCATTTACACATAAAGGCCCACTCTTCCTCAGTCACTAATCAAGACATTCGCTTGTTCCTTAAATGGTGCCAAGACTATCATCTACTTGGCGGTGGGTCCACTCCATGTGTTTTTAACCAAAAGGATTGATTTTGGCCTGGCCAAAAAAGCAGTGACAAAGAACAGAAGAGATTTATTAGAATGGTACCAGAGCAAGGGATTCCAGTTACGTACAGCGACTGGAGAAAATGTGGTTGTTTGCCTTAGAGCAAGAAAGATCTGAGGAAATTTGATAGGTTTTAAAAATAATAAATGGCTTTGACAGAGTAAATAAGGAGAAATTGTTTCCAGTAGCAGAAGGTTCAGTAACCAGACGATACACATTTAGAGTGATTCGCAAAGAAAACAGGTGACATGAGGACTTGATTGATATCTTTAAGATCCTGAGGGGTCTGGAGAAAAGGTGGATGTGGAGAGAATGTTTCCTCTTGTGGGAGAATCTAGAACTAGGGGCCACTGTTTAAAAATTAGGGATCGCTCATCTAAGACAGGGATGAAGAGAAATATCTTCTCTCACAGGGTCTTGAGTCTACATAACTCTTCCTCAAAAGGCATTGGAAGCAATGTGGGTGATCTTATCGGCTCGTCCTGCCGGTCAATCAGCATGGCGAGCCGGTAAGACACTGGTTCTCGCCGGTTTCTTGCCTCTCGCGATATGTGAAGCCAGCGTGATGCAAGGCTGATTATAACATTTAAATATTATTGGTTGTCTTAACAGTCTCACCGGTGGAGGTCCTCACTGGTGAGATTCACGTATGGTCCTCACCAACGGGGACCAGATGTGATGGCCTTCCCAGTGGGACTGGAGGCCATTGTGGCCCCCGGGTGATAGGCGGTGGGGGGCAGTGCCCCGTGGGCAGTTCCAGCCTGGCAGTGACAGTCTGAGACCGTGACACTGCCCACCAGGCACTGGGCAGTATCAAGGAGCCCAGTGAGAAGGGGAGAAGCCTGAAGGGGGTGTTGCCTAAGGAGAGGCAGGGGCTGTGCACTCTGCAATTGAGGATTGCCAGGGTGGCGATCAGCCAGCACGGCAACTAGCAGGGGGGTATGGTGGAGGTGTGAGATATCTCCCAGAGCATTAACTGTGTACTCTTGTAAACAGTGCACTAGCAAATCAGTGCATGTGCAATGGCGCACTCTCGCAGTCATCAGCCGGTTCCCCGGCAAGTATAGACTCTGTCTACTCCCCTTACTACAAGAATCACACTTTACCTCATTTTTTTCTCTAAGTGGCATAAGATTGTGTCCAAGAGCCTGTCCAAAAATGGGCTCGATTCTCTCCCATTTTCACGCATGTTTGGCACTTAGAACTTTTTTGGTAAGATCACCCCCAATGTCTTTAATTATTTTTATGGTAGAACTAGATAGATTCTTGTTTAATGGGAGGGGGTGAAAGCTTATTGGGGGTAGATAAAAATGTGGAATTGAGGTTACTATCAGATCCTCCATGATCTTATTGAATAGCGGATCAGGCTCGAAGGGAAGCAGCCTGCTCCTGCTCCTAATTCACATGTTTATATGAAACTTTTCTTTGTACAAATTGAGTTGTGATCTGCAATGCATGATCTGAAATGATAATAAAAGCAGATTCAATAACACATTTCAGAATGGAGTCATAAATATTTGAACAAAAAGAAAAACGCGCAAGTTATAAGGAAAGGGGAGGGGGAAATGGGACTAATTCTATCGCTTTCTCAAAGAGCAGGCACAGGCACTGCTACAAGCTCAAAGATTCCAGTCTTTGCAGTGTAATGTCTTTATTGAACTGAATGTAATGTAGCTGCCTGCAAGGAGTCCCTCTTGGTGAGGCTCCATGACTCCAGCAAGCCAGATAGGACATGTAGCAACGATTGTATTTCAAAACCCAAACATTCCTTTTTCTCACAAAACCAAAGACCAATTTTCACGTGTAACTGAGTTATCCAGAACACCCACTGTTACTACAGCTGTTTTCATGTGTTCACAAACCATTCATTATTTTTGTCAGTCACTGCACATGTATTGCACATACGACTGTTAAATTGTGCAGGTCACATAATGGTATGCATGTGCTTTGTCATTGGCTGTTCGTCTGGGTGATATTTCTCTTGGCACTTGTTGCCATGTGAACAATTTCTTTGGGAGTGATGGTCGTTCTGTACTCTGTGTAGCTGGTGAAATCTTATCTTCCCGATGAACCACCTGCAGTGAAGGAACATCTCCTTTGGTTGTTCGGATATGCCTGTGAATGTGCCGGTATCTTTCTGGTCGTTCACTTCCACCGCAAACAATCGAGGTGGCTACTGCTCTACGTATGTCCCAAGTTGCCATGTGGGCTGACTCCTGTTCAAAGCATTGAAGGTTTGTAACCTGAATGGTTTTCCAATGTTCAACACTAGTAATGACCTGGCAGTCTTATCAAAATGAAATTTGGCTTTCTGACATTTCACCTTAACTTTTTCATTCACATCTGTAGCTTGTTTTGCTATTGGAAGAGTAGTTTGGGTGTGGTATGGCATTTTTGGATTGGACTATTTTCCATGCCAACAGTCAATGTGTTTCTCCACTCAAGGATTGCCTTATATACATCTGTGCTAGATTTGCTTGATTGCTTTGGCAATTTTCACCTCCGCTTCAGCCTTTCCATTCAACTGGGGATAGTGCAGAGATGATGTATAGTGTTGAGTTTCGCAATCCTTTGTGAAGTGGCTGAATTCCTCACTCATGAACTGAGGGCCATTGTCACTCATCATAATGTCTGGACTGCTGTATGACTGATCATTCTACTATCTCTCATATTGTCAGTAAGAACAGTAGTGACAAGATAATCAGTTCCTGTTATCGTGAACAAGTCTGTCCGGGATGCCATGCATCATCAATGGTTCTCTAGCTTCTTTAGCTTGGTGCTTATTATAAGGACTGCAATGGCCAATGTGGTCTTTAATTTCATTGCTCATGTTTGGCCAGTAGGGAACTTCTCTTGCCTTCCTCAGACTGAATTCAATTCCTTGATGACTTGCATGGATGTGCTTCAGCATCTCTCCTCTCATTTCCTTGGGGGAAGTTACCCTATTTCCTTTGGGTAAATTACCCTATTTCCTTGATACAACATGCTGTCAATTCTTATGCCCAAATGCATTCTTTTCACCACAGTTATATCCTTGATGCTCTCAGGCCATCCTTTCATCACTACTTCTTGTAGCACTGGTGAAGTTGCACCCTGTTGGGTAGTTTGCTTGATTTCTGCAAGGCACTTGTCTGTCAGATTCAATGTCTCTGCTGGCTTGATGACTTCCAGATCATGTAGAGCTGCTGCTTCACGTTGAACCCAAAAGATTTTACATTCTGTTCTATCATCTTCAACTATCTTCATGGAGACTACTGCTCTCGACAGTATGTCAACAAGGTACATCCATTTCCCTTGCTTGTATGTCATGTCCAGATGATATCTCTGTAAATGAATTGACATTTAGGAGCAGATAGCAGTTTGCGAAAAGCAGTTGGAATCCATTGTTACTTCTCACCAAGCAAGTTTGATGAAAACGCTCACAGGCAAAATAGCCAAGCACTCATTCTTATCGTGAGCACAGTGTTGTTCAGTTTGCCCTGGATGTATATATGATTGGTTATCCTTGCTGCATTAGGGTTGCTTCAGGACTTGTCTCACTGGTGTCACACAGCAAGGTGGCTCCATCATTGACGTCATAGCACTAGCATTGCCATCACCCGGCAGAGGCTGAATTGGTCTTACACTTCCGTCTACGTTTAGATGATATTCTCCAGCCAGATTTATAAACCCTGTTATCACTGTACTCCTCTAGGATCTGTTCAGCAGGCAATAATTATATATTCTGTGACATGTTGTAAATTTCTGCTGGCAAGTTTGGGGTTATCAGATCAAGCTTTAGACTTGCTGCCACTGAGATGAATGGCTGTTGCATTACATCTATGGTCTGGAACTCCAGATCTACATTCTTGCCATTGCATTGGACTCTCAGACTAATTTATCATGCTACCATGTAGCCTCCACCTTATTTTCAAGGGCTTTATTTTCAGACTGTCGTATTGCATCACTTCGCACTGGTCCATGAAGGTCATGATATTGCATGATGCACCAATGTCTATGTGACATTTCTTCATTTAATGCTCTACTTCTGTGGTCATTATTCTAAGAGTCACACACTATCACCTATAGACTCGACAAAATCAACCTGTTGCATTGTGTATAGTGCTTCATCAGACTCTTCTGTTGATATCTCTACAGTGGCCATCTGTATATAGGCATGCTTGTTTCTTTCTAACTAAACGCTTGCGTATGAAATAATTCAGCTTCTTGCAGTTAAACTATGGCTTTCCCCACGCTGGACAATCCTACTTTTTCTTTGCAAGATGTCCTCCATGATTGTTCTGCTCTTTCAGACTGGAAATTCTCTCAGCATGATGCATTTCCTGGTCTGTTCATATATGTGCTATAGCTGACCTCTATTGTTCTTGAGCGTCAGTTTCTCTTCTCTGAGTAGACTTGCTCTCACTATTGGATTTCACGTGCTTAAGACAATTCTATCTTTAATGGGATCATCTTTTAGTTGGGAACTGCATTCAATTCCCGGCTTGGGTCACTGTCTGTGTGGAGTCTGCTTATTCTCCTCGTGTCTGCATGGATTTCCTCCAGGTGCTCCAGTTTCTTCCCACAGTCCGAAAGATGTGCTGGTTAGGTGTATTGGCCATGCTAAATTCTCCCTCAGTATATCTGAACAGGTGCTGGAGTGTGGCGACTAGGGGATTTTCACAGTAACTTCATTGCAATGTGAATGTAAGTCTACTGGTGACAGTAATAAATAACCTTCAAAAAGCCCCATTAAAATCCTGTTGTCACCATTACTTGTCTGAATCTATTCCAACAGAACCTAAATATTACCAATCAGGGCTTGGCTTATGTTCTGTGAGGCCCCATGCCAGTGGCAACTTAGGACTCTTTCAATTTTGATCAGCAAATACAGGACTTCTACATAAACAAAACTGACGAAGACATTCTTAACTGCAATAGTTCTGCTCTCCTAAAGGTTTTTTTGAGCGTAAGATGAGCCAAAAGATAAAAGCTGTTATTTCTTATATTCTCTTATAATTTTATATTTTGTTTAAAAAGGGATTAATTAAAAAAAACCTATGTATGAAAGATACATGAAAGAGTAGTTAGCCTGAAAATTCTATTAATTTCTCTTCTCCAACCCCTCAATTCCTCCCGCCATGCCTTAACTTAGCAATTACCATTGTTGTATTAAGTAAACAAACCTTCTGTTGGTTTCTTGTAACCTGGAGTGGCCAATGACTTATAGCCAGGTAGTAATGCCTGAGGGACTATTTCTGTAGAGGAGTCACTATCTAGATCTATAGGCTTAGTCAATTCCGAAAATACTTCAATTGATGAAAACGATGATTGATTAGTGGTGAGGGTCACTTCAGAGCTGGTGAAGAAAACAGAAACATGTTTAGAGGTCAGGAGTGTCATGGAAGTAGTCAATCCTTTATCAGTATTTCTATTTTACAAGAGTAAAAACATTAGTGGGAACCAAACATTGTTTTGTGTTTAAAACAGCCTAAGCTGATGATGGTCTCATGCCTGCCTTCTGAATGATCCTCTATATCCTTAGCAGTATATTCATCTATAAGGCCATTGAGAGTTCAGACTCCACCATCCTTTGGAAGAAATGTGTTGCCAAAAAAAAACATTGGGTCAATAACATCAAGAGTGAATTTCAAGAGTTGGACCTTGAAGGAAGAAGTCAAATCCAAAGTGATTTGTCCCTGGTTCCTGGTTCTATTAGCTAGATAAAAATATGAAAATCTAAAATGAAATATTGGAAATACATTGTAGGTTCATCAGCATTCAAACACAGAAAAACCTTGGTTCAATGTATGGGGTGAGATGGTAGGGATAATTTTCCCCTTTATCAATGGGATACAAAACTTGGTGGGATATATCACATGCCCATTATAGAACCTTCCCCAATTTCATTTCCATTGATGTTGATCCACTAGCTTACTGCCCAAGCAAGGTGGTGAAAATAACACCTTCCCCCCACCCAACCATTATGTCAGAACCAGTACCAAGGAAGCCTGAAATTCAGTTTTTTTGTTTTCAGATAGTAGTGATGCTTGGTATGTTTCTTCAGCATTTTAAGTTGGAAGTAAATCAATGCACCCTAGATTCCGGTACAGTACTGTGTGTTCTTTCTGTCATGGCACATCAGATACTACATATAAGCAATTAATTATTCTAATTAGGTGCACTTATAATCTTGTGTAGCTTCTAATTTGCTGATAGCTTTGTATTGAAGAAGAAATTTGTTTATTAAAAGGGTCAGAAATTTAAACTGATGTGATTTCTAATTGGGAATTCTGAATGTATTAATCAGATACCAGAAGAAAGTGGGGTGAGACTCTATGGAGAAGGCAGTTAGTTTTAAGCATCCAATTTCTTCTGGACAACTTTAATGGTGTGTGAAGCTGAAAGAACCTTGTACATATGTGTATAATGTAAATGTACCTTTACACGCTGTTTTTGAAGTACATAGAAACATAGGAATTAAGAGCAGAAGTAGGCAAATTCAGCCCTTCGAGCCTGCTCCGCCGTTCAATCAGATCATGGCTGATCTCTCCCTGGTCTCAAATCCACCTCTCCACCTGTTCCCTATATCCCTTTTTTTTTGTTAGAAATATATTATCTCCTTCCTGAAACCATTCAACAATTCAAACTCCACCGAGCTATTGGGCAGTGATTTCCATAAATTCACCACCCTCTGGGTGAAACAGAATTATGTATTTCAAATACAGAGTAGAAAAATGCAAAGTGAAGGGGCACATTCCAAGGACAGCTACACCAAAAAAGGCTGAAAATGTAAAGTCGGTCAAAAGTGGCAGCAATAATTTAGCCAGGGCTTCTGCTTGGTTTTCACATTGAAGGATGAAAGTGGATCATTTTGATGTGTCAGATCAAAGAATGTTTCCTAGTTTATTGAATAAAGTGACATTTTATTTAATTTTCCCACATTGAAAATTCTCAATACGTACAATTGAAGCAGTATGTACAGCCATACAACATACATACTGTCACATAATATACGTGAATGATGTATATGCGAACAACGGGTCAAGAGTGGAGCTTATTATTCAGTGGTATAACTTATGCACACCTGAACAGTCAATATGTTTTACCCACTAGCGACATTCCTATCCTCACTCCTATTGTATCACCACACTCCCTAAAGTATATAGGTTTATAGATGGATATCTTATTTCAACTGTTTTAAACGATCATTGCAATCCAAGATTGATTGAAAAAAGGATTAAGGAGTATTGAGTTTAGGTAATAAGTTTGAAATCCCACGTTGCAATTAATTGCATTGGGTTAGCTAGACCAATAGGGCCACAGAAGCTAGGGGCGGCACGGTGGCTAGCACTGCTGCCTCACAGCGCCAGGGACCTGGGTTTGATTCCTGGCTTGGGTTACTGTCTGTGCGGAGTCTGCACGTTCTCCCCGTGTCTGGGTGGGTTTCCTCCGGGTACTCCGGTTTCCTCCCACAGTCCGAAAGACGTGCTGGTTAGGTGCATTGGCCATGATAAAATTCTCCCTCAGTGTACCCGAACAGGCACCAGACTATGGGCGACTAGAGGATTTTCACAGTAACTTCATGGCAGTGTTAAGGTAAGCCGACTTGTGACACTGATTAATAAACTTTAAGCTCTGTCTTATCGATGGAATTTTACAAATATTAATTGAGTTAGCTAGTACAATATGGCCACAGAAACTGTGCTTTATTGACTGAATTTTACAGTTATTAATTGAATTCGCTAAATTAATATGTCCACAGAACCACTGTCTTATGATGTATATCTTTCTGGGGGACGGGGGGGGGGAGAGTATAAATATGGCTGCTGAAACCTTCAATTCTGACAGAAAGACTTACAGCTTGACTCTACATTCGCCAGACTCCATGTGGTGACTGAAATATCCTACAATAATTGGCGTAGTCGGCAGGATCACCACAGGCAACTGAGGAACTGGTTGGCTGGATACACTCGTCCAGCGACTGTGATACAGTTTGCAGAGACCCGAACCTGAGACTCAACTGTAGGTAAGGAAGCAAGGCTGTGCAGTAAGCAATGGCCACCAAGGCAGGACAGGGAAATAAAGATTAGGGCAGGTCAGAATCACCCCTGAGATTGTGGGCCAGTAGAGCTGTCCTGGAAACGAGTCAGCTCCAAATCGCAAGAGTGCAGGCCAGAGGCAAGGGGGAACATGGGACATGTCTGGGGATTAAAATAATACATTTGGAGTCCAGAAGGGTCTATAACAAAGTTTGTCACCGATAGGCACAAAAAAGGTTGGGAAAAGATGAGGAACAGGGGTAGGATGTTAGAATGTAACCACCAGTGACAACTTTGTATTGGATGTAGGGTCAGCTGACCCAGTAAACTATGGAACCAATTATAGAATGATGTAATAGGCAGCTGACCAGCTGACTCATTATAAATAGGAACCTGTTTGGAATTGTGGGGAGCTTGCAGTGGCCCAGGGCATGGCCCCAAGTTTGGAGTAATGAAGTTTCTTTATTAAACCCTTTCTTTGATTTATAAGTTGGAGTAAATTTTGTTGTATTTTCATTAGCTGCATTTTGAAGAGTTCCTTCTGAAGAAACATTGTTAGCCATTGAAAACCCATCGTAATTTGGTGTTTGTTTTTGAAGAAGTGCTACAACCATGGCAGAAGGTAGAAGTAAACCGGTGGGATTGGATTGTCCCCCTGTCTTTTCAGATGCTGAACCATATCGGCAATGGAAGGCAGAGCTGGAAATGTGGACCCTTGTCACCACAATACCAAAAAAAAAGCAAGGTATGGCATTGGCTTTGTCACTTCCAATTTGGAGCGAGATAAGGAGCAAAGTATTTTCCGGCTGGATGGCAAAAGAAGGGCTACAGCCCTTAAGTTTTACCAGAAAGATGAGTTCTTGGAGAATTATGATGGATGGGTGATGTTTGACAGGATTAGGAGACAAGATACCCAGTCCATGGAAGAGTATATTATGGATTTTGATAGGGGCCATAACAGACTAATAAAATTTAACTTGGAGATTCCAGATGCAGTATTAGCCTTTAAGTTGTTGGACTGTGCATGTCTGTTGCAAATGGATACTCTTTTAGTAATGACTGGAGTACAATTAAAGAGAACAGAGCCCCGCTTTGATCAAATGGCAGCAACACTAAAAAGGTTTTTCGGGAAACAACCCTTCCCCGCCACCTTGTTCAATATAGACCAGAATGCCACAGCGCCCAGAATGAGGGGTCAATGGTATCTCAACCGTGTGCCAGACCAAATGGTACACAAAGGCCTTTAAACAGAGACAGTTACGTTAATAACAGACCCAGTGTTGAAAACGGTTATAACCGATTTGAAAATGGGGAAAGAAGACGCACATGGGAAACTGATAAAAGACATTTAAATCAAAGGAATACTAAAGGGATTGTGAGTCGCTGTTTCCAATGCGATTCCCCATAACACTACATTGTAAACTGCCCAAAAAGAAGAAATTCTGTCTTTGAAACCACATGTGACACAGAATACATGGAAACCAACAGTGATGAGGATAAGGACCCGGAAGGCATTGTTTTGGTGGCAGAAAAGTTGAGTCCCATAATGAGCGTCCTGATGACAGACTCTTTCAACTGTGCAGTTTTAGATAGTGGATGTATGTCCATTGTCTGTGGTCAAGATTGGCTAAGTTGTTATTTAGGGTCTCTGGATCAAGAAAGTAAAGAGCATGATAGTTCCACCCGCTTTAGATTTGGAGATGACAACACTCTAATGCCCTCCAAAAGGATGATACTTCCCTGCAGGATTGCAGGAATCAGTTTATTTATAAGTACGGATGTAGTTTCCAGTGATATACCTTTGTTGTTAAGCAGGTCTGCGATGAAGAAAGCTCAGATGACCATCGACTTGAAACAGAATAAAACTGTGGTACTTGGGAAAACTGTGGACCTACATTTTACAAGATCTGGCCATTATTGTCTTCCTTTAAGTGAGCCGAAATTATCAGACTAAAGGATTCATGAGGCATTAGTGTCGCTAACAGACAACAGCATGATGGACAAAAAAAAGATTATTCTGAAACTCCATAAGCAGTTTGGTCATCCAGCACCACAGAGACTGAGAGCACTGCTGCAGGATGCAGGTGTGCTGGACAAAGGATATAATGATCTCATACAACAAATATCAGCCCAGTGTGAAACATGCATAAAATATAGAAAGACACCTCCGCATCCAATCATGAGTCTACCACTAGCACGAGATTTCAATGATGTAGTGGCGATGGATCTAAAGATATGGGACAAGGACAATGGCGTCTATCTATTGCACTTTGTGGACATGGCCACCCGGTTTAGCATACCCACGGTGATTTACAGCAAAGATAAAAAGACCATTCTCGATAAAATTAAGAACCACTGGATTGAAATAGGATTGGGGGCACCGTCTTAATTTTTGACAGCCGATGGAGTGACAGACAGAAGGTGAATTCGCAAATGATGAGTTTCAAGATATGTGCGAAAATTTAAATATTGTAATGATGCACACTGCAGCAGGGAGCCCATTCAGCACTGGCCTCTGTGAAAGGAATCACGCGGTTACAGATGACATGTTGCAAAAAATTTTGGCGGATCAACCGGGCTGTAAATTGCAGGTTGCATTAGCATGGACAGTGCAAGCAAAAATTTTGTTACAAATGGTGGGGGGTATAGTCCATACCAGTTAGTATACGGGCGGAATCCAAAGTCGCCATCAGTATTAACAGATGCTCCCCCGGTGCTAGAAGGGACAAGCATTAGCTCTATGTTTTCTGCACACTTAAATGCTATTCATGCAGGGAGAAAGGCCTTCATTAAGGCTGAGGTTTCAGAACGGATAAGAAGGGCCCTAAGACATCGCATAAGACCATCAGAGGTATACTTCGAGAAAGGGCATAGGGTCTACTATAAAAGAAAGGGGGAAAAAAAGAGTGGAAAGGGACTGGGAAAGTGATAGGAACAGACGGCAAGGTAGTTATGTTACAACACGGTAAGCAGACAGTGCGAGCTCACTCTTCGAGAGTAGTGGGACTTGGGTATGAATTTGGGGCATCTGAGCAAGATGCAGAAATGCAGGAAGCACCTTGTACCTCACATGCACACACTCTGAGCTATTATGAGGATTAGTCAACAATAGATGAGAGGGAATTTGATGATCAACAAAGTAACAATGACGCAGGGGATGAAGCTGCTACTTCAAAGGTTCAGCTACCCAAAGTAGGCACATTGGTATCATAAATACCCGAAGGGTCAAGCGAGTGGAGGGAGGCCACTATAATCGGAAAAGCAGGAAAGGCTTCAGGAAAGTACAAACACTGGCTCAACATCCAAGAGCGAGGGCAAGAAGCCAAAGCTATAGATTGGGAAAATGGGATGGACAAATAGAAACAAAAAAAGTGAGACCTAAGTCCTGAGGATGAGACAGTAAAGCAGTTTACTGCAGCATTCGTGAACCCAGGAAAAAGTCACAAATCTGTGACCGAACTTTGTCAACAGAGAACAGCGGTCTGAGAGTAGCAGCCCTGACAGAACAGACATGGCAGTAGAGACCGGAGCTTAACGAGGAAGGCTAGGAATCAAACCAATGATAGGAATAGGAGCAGAAGCCCCCATGAGAAGGAAGTATTGATAGCTGCAAACAAAATGGAGCTCGTGGAAGTAAGAGGCCAAACAAAGGGAGATGGACAGTTGGAAAGAGTTTGGGGTCTACACCGAGGTATCAGATGAAGGGCAACCTGCTTTGTCCCATAGGTGGGTTTGCACAGAGAAAGTTTTGCAAGATGGGACGTATAAAGCTAAAGCCAGATTAGCAGCCCGTGGGTATGAGGAACATTTGGATGGGAGAGACATTAGGGTTGCTTCACCCACAGCAGGGAAAGTGATACTGAAATTTTTTTTCCCTGTTCTAGTATCTAATAATTAAATGTGTAAATCAATAGATATAAAGCAGCATTTCTGCAGGGTGAAACCTTTCAGAGAAAAGTTTTTTTGAGGCCACCCAAAGAAGCAGATAATACACAGGGACATTTGTGGAAATTGAACAAATGTATATATGGGTTAAGTGATGCATCAAGGGTTTGGTATTTCTCTGTACGATCTGTATTGCTGAAGACTGGCTGTGTCTAGTTAAAAGCAGATCCAGCAATGTTTTACTGAAAGGCTAAAGGAAAATTAGCTGGAATTTTTGTGATGCATGTGGATGATTTCCAATGGCGTGGCCCAGAAGAGTTTGAAAAAAGGGTAATTGAGAAGCTGAAAACAGAATTTAAAGTAGGGAGTCAAGCAGCTGGTGCTTTTCGATATCTTGGTCTTGATATCCGACAAAGTACCTCTGGTGTAACGATGAGTCAATAAGGATATCTAGACAGCATTGATCCCATTTCCATCACCAGAGAAAGGTCGATGGAAAAAGAAGAACGGGCCAATGGAAAAGAAACAGAATTGAGTATGATAGGACAGTTTGATTGGCTATGCACACAGACAAGACTGGATGGGAGCGATAATGTCCTAGAGCTCAGTTTAACGTTGAGGCACGCCACAGTCAGAGAGATCTTGCAGGCTAATAAAACATTTAAAAAGTTAAAATTAGAGGAATGTGTAACTAAATTCCCAGCACTAGGAGAACCGGAAGATATGAAGTTGGCTGTGTTTAGTGATGCTTCACATGCCAATCTACCAGATGGACATTCAAGTGATTCACAATATTCCTGGCAGGTAAGGAAGGAAAATGTTGCCCCTTGGCCTGGGAAGCAAAAAAAATAAAAAGGGTAGCTTTTCCACTTGGATTGTTCTAAAAGTGAACTCTTGAAGATTTTCTTTGTTTCTCCTATGCTGTGGGAGGCTGCAGTAAAAATCACTTGTTCTTGAGTTTTTACTCACAGTTGTTAGAGAAGGTACTTTGAAGAAAGAGGGAATAACTGAGGCTGGAATCCGAAACAAAAACAAAGTGCTGGAAAATCTCAGTGGGTCTGACAGCACCTGTGAAGAGAGAATAGAGCCAACGCTTCCAGTCAGGATGACCCTTCTTCAGAGCTGAAAACAAGGAAAATCAGACAAGATTTATACAAGTGAGGTGAGGGGTGCTACATTTAATAGGAATGGCTGAGACAAAAAGAATAAGGGAACGCAAATGATGATGATAAAGGCCGAGAATGGTGCTATGAGTGTCCATTAAGAGATTGGAATGTGTAAATGACAGAACAAAGGTGCAAAGTGTAAGGATGTGGCTCAGTGGACCCCAATGGGGTGGAGGGATGGGGCGGGCAGGGGGGCGGGGGGGGGGGGGGGGGGGGGTGCAGGGAACAAGATGGAGAGCAAGACGTTAGAAGTGGAAAAATAAAAATATAAAGGAATAAAAATGGATGATTAAGATGATAAAAATAAGTTGAGATGGTATGGAGGTGGAGCAGAGAGTTCATGATCTTTCTGAGGCATAAGGTTTAAGTTATTCATTTGCTTTCTTGTTTAAAAGCACATGCTATTTCTATGGTTCTGATTTAGTTTTAAGGTGTTAGAAGTGTGTGACTGGAGAATGCCAGGTTCAGTGTGGGAAGCTTCTGGAGCGACTGTGTGTGTAATTTTCATGAAATAGGAATCTAGGAACATAGGAATTAGAAGCAGAAGTAGGCAAGTTCAGCCCTTCAAGCTTGCTACGCCATTCAATCAGATCATGGATGATCTCTCCTTGGTCTCAAATCCAACTCCCCTCCTGTCCCCCATACCCCTCTTTCCCTTTTTTTTATTAGAAATATGTCTATCTCCCTCGTGAAACCATTCAACGATTCAGACTCCACAATAGAAGGATGCCATTAAAATGAATGTCTTTTTTGCACTGGTAAAATCAAACTACCATGTAGTTTGTAAACCATATCTGGGCAGCAACTAAGAAAAAGAAAGAAAAATTAAAGAATAGGGGACAGGGTGTTCTTTGCAATTGATATGATTAGAAGTCAGAGTGCTGTGAGCTGGGATGCAGCTTAGACGCAGATGAGGTGTTGAAGAAGCAGCAGCAAGAGAGAGAGAGGCAACCATCCCCAGGAACCAACTCAGCCAGAGATCAGGGGCTGAAGGCAGCAGAAGAGCAGGGGAGAGGGGCAAACATCGTCAGGAAACAGCTCAGCTCGAGATGAAGCGCTGAAGGCAAAAACGAGTTTGTGCAAAAGATTATTTTCTTTGCTGAACCGAAGACCATTCGCAAGTCCTGGTCACCTAAGCTGTATGGTGTGGTAATCACTGGCTCGATTTGACCAATAGGTTTATGGTTGTTGTTTGGGAAATTGGGGCCTCAGCAGAGTTTAGGATTGGGGGGAAACTTCGGTTCAGCATCTTTGAGTTCAAAAGTAATTTCACAATGTGGAATGTTGGGTGGGATTTTACGGCCACGCTAGTCCCGAAATCGTAAAATCCGTTGTGGGTCGGATCTCAAACAATGACGAGACACAGTACAGGAAAGAGAGAGAGAATCTGGTGAGCTGGTGCGACGACAATAATCCCTCACTCAATGTCAACAAAACAAAGGAGATGGTCATCGACTTCAGGAAGCATAGTGGAGGGCATGCCCCTGTCTACATCAATGAGGATGAAGTATAGATAGTCGAGAGCTTCAAATTTTAGGTATCCAAATCACCAACAACCTGTCCTGGTCCTTCTTTGCGGACGCTATAGTTACGAAAGCCCACCAACACCTCTACTTTCTCGTGAGACTAAGGAAACTTGGCATGTCTGCTACAAATGTCTCCAACTTCTACAGATGCACCATAGAAAGCATTCTTTCTGGTTGTATCACAGCTTGGTATGGCTTCTGCTCTGCCCAAGACCGCAAGAAACTACAAAGGGTCGTGAATGAAGCCCAGTCCATCACACAAACCAGCCTCCCATCTACTGACACCATCTACACTTCCCACTGCCTCAGAAAAGCAGCCAGCATAATCAAGGACCCCATGCGCACCGGACATCCTCTCTTCCACCTTCTTCAATTGGGAAAAAGATACAAAAATCTGAGATCACTTACCAACCGACTCAAAGACAGCTTCTTCCCTGATGCCATCAGACCTTTGAATGGACCTACCTCGTATTAAGTTGATCTTTCTCTACACCCTAGCTATGACTGTAACACTACATTCTGCACCCTTTCCCTTCCTTCTCTATGAATGGTATGCTTTGTCTGTATAGTGCGCAAGAAACAATACTTTTCACTGTATACTAATACACATGGCAATAATAAATCAAAATCCTGCCTGAGGCCAACGGACCTTCCCCCTCGGCCCTTCCTCCCCCCCCCCCCCCCCCCCCGGCCCGCTCCAATTCCTGTGACAGGTGGGACGGTAAAATTCCGGCCATTTCTAGAAAACCCTTCCTTGAAAATAATTTTGACACCTCGATCCACTCCATCAGAGCTCATTTCTCCCTTCAAAAGATTCTAAACTTGCCCTAGTAATGGCAT
The DNA here is from genome assembly GCF_964213995.1 of Mustelus asterias. Lineage (NCBI taxonomy): Eukaryota > Metazoa > Chordata > Chondrichthyes > Carcharhiniformes > Triakidae > Mustelus > Mustelus asterias. The sequence goes on from NC_135819.1 coordinate 68,656,555, forward strand.
TTGTGTCTTTGACTTTTGTTTCTTTCCTGGGATGCACTGATGGAATATTAGGTGTAGCTGCAGGTTAAGTCAGGACAAATTCATATCCTATTGCACTTTCACATTACTACTTTTCAAATGCCACATGCAAGGTTATTAGATTTCACTTTTCACACTATAAACAAACAGAATTGCTATTCATTGTCATTCAAGGAGACATCCTGCAAAATTTACGAATCATTGTACTGTTAAAATATGCAGCTGAGGGTTCTGCAGAGTTCAGAAAGACAAAAGTTCAATACCCAGACTACGGAATTAGCTACAACTACCATTTGCTCTCCTGATGGGAGGGGGGGAAAGATGCTGTTCTGGTTACTTCTCCTAATTGCTATCTAGTGGGCTCTACATGTATGGATGTAGAGTCCAATTCTGGGCTCCTGTGCATTCCCTAGTTTTCACTGACCCACAGCTGGTAGCCCGCCTTCAGCTACCTGCCCTAAGTTCTGGGATTCATACCCTAAAACAATCTGGGCAGGATTCTCCGAACTCATCTGTTCCTGCCCCTCTGCCAGCAAGAATGGAGAATTTGGCACTCAGCCAAAACTCCATTCACTGCAGCGGCACCGGAGAATCCCAGCCACGGACGAGGTCGGAGGTTTTCAGCATCTGCCTCTCCACCTCACTTTCTATTAAGATGCTTTGAAAATGTCTTTGGCCAAGCTTTTGGTCACCCGTCATAATATCTTATTGTGTGTGGTTTCTTAATCATGCCTGTGAAGTACATTGGGACATTTTTACCATGCCTTATAAATGAAAGTTGTGTTGTTAATAGGAATAGGCCGGTTGCGATACCCTCTGCAGTGGAATGGCCTGCCAAAGCCCATTACTAGGACCAGCACATGAAGAAAAGGCACTTCTTGTAGTATCTGTGGAATTGCACCTTAGAATAAACTAATCGGAAGCTCCAAAATCCAATTCCTTTCAAAGGAGAAGCCACTGGAGAAAATATTCATCTTTTATCAGAAGTTGGGAAATGCGAAGTATTATCACAGTATCTTTTACACAGAGAAGGAGCCTTAAAGGTCAGAATTGAAGTACAGAAGAACAAAAATCTTTGCGATTGATGTCTAAAATAGGGTGAAAATATTTACAGTTGTTTGGCATCATGCCAGTGAAAAACTACAAATCTCACAGCCCTGGCTTGTGAGGTGTGTCAGAATATTTGATGTGGCCACTTTCAAGGACACCTCGTTAAGGTGTAGTTAATCAATCTTCCTAAAATTGGATTGCCTCCCAAAGGCAGAACCTGTACCCACAATGAATGTGAGGCAGCACTCTTGAGATGTTAGATGTCAAGAGGGTTGAATAAAATGGAAGTAGTGTTGCCTTGAATGAAAGAAGAATCTCCTTTTCACGTGACTGTGCCTGACACATTCCGCCCACTCCACGTTTATGAATGATTATCACCTTGCTGTGCAGGCTTCCAGAGGAAGGTAATCATTGTGTTATGTAAGATGGCTTTGTTCACTGTCTGTGATGCCAAGATGCTGCTGAAGGAAAAAAATGAATGGGTTTTTCTGATAATGATTGTTTAAGGGCTGGATGAATTCCCAATCTGCTCACAGAGTGTGATAATATCGGAAGATTTGCGGTTTGACTAATAAAATGGCACACAGAAACCCTATAAGGCACTACCCATAGTGAGTTATAAGATACATTATTTTACAACATAATAAATATCATACTATTATACAAAACCACTCAACCGTAAGCCTTCTGTAAATGAGGTAGTGGAAGCAGATACGATGGTGAGTCTTAAGGGGTGTCTGGACAAATACATGAATAGGATGGGAATAGAGGGATATGGTTCCCGGAAGGGTAGGGGTTTTAGTTCAGTCAGGCAGCATGGTTGTTCCTGTGCTAACATTTTCTTTGTCCTTTGATCAGTCTTACTGTTCATGATAAACATTTTCTACATTTTTCTGAGAAATTTGCATATAATAAAATTGAGGGCGATTCTCCCAGCCTGCTGTGCTGTTCTGGGCAGTGCCGGGGGCACAGCTTGCCAGGGTGCCCATGCCAGGGGGCACCACACCCCTGCCGCCAGACCCCTGGGGGTGGGCCCGATTGCTCTCCCCTTCACTCCAGCAGGGTCTCCCACTTGTTCCACAAAAGTAGGGAGCTAATCTAAACCCAACTGGAGTGAAATTGTACTGGCGGGGTGGGAGATGCTATCGGGCCCGGAACATCAATCCTGGGTCCAATAATCACATTCAAATAACACTAAAATAAGATTAAAATTACTTCCCTGCTGTTCCCGCCAGTTTCCAGTGTGGTCCCGACTGTGCCGGATATCCATCGCTGGGAGATGCGTATGTGCAGGAACACACGCCCAAATCCCATGAATCTGCGCATGCGCAATTCTCCCAGCCCGATCCGCCAAAAAATTAATTTAGGAGAATCGCGGCCTTCGAATTTTTTTGGGAGAATCCCGGTCATTGTATACAATCAAATTACTAAATTTAAAATCTCAGTAAGTTTGAATATGAGACAATCAATATTTCGGAATTCATACCTCTCCAGTCTGGAAATCTATTGTTCAGAAACACCAGTTATTAGGAATTTATTAATGCAACCCAAGCAGCTCACAGCATCATTTTAGTACAGTACTTTGGGAGCAAAGCAGAAAGGTGATACAGTACTTGGATTTTTTTTTTACTGCTTTACATTTTATCACTGCTTCATACTTCAGATAAAATATTATATTACAGTATTTTCCAGTTCAAAGAGGTTCTAAGCATTATTCTATCATCCAGAAAACTCCAAAAATCCAGAAATGATTTGATCAAAAGCATTCCAGACCGGAGAGTTTAAAGTGTATAACCAATCAGCTGGAAGTATGACAAAGAAATTTGTCTAAGTTGTAAGGATGGAATGTAACATTAGACACCTAAAGAGTTTTACCAGCGCTTGATGGCAGGAATCCCCCTGGGAGCCTGCTGTGCTTTGTTAAACATTGGCCTGGGATCATAACAGGATTGAAAGAGTTGGCAGAAGTGCTCTCCTGTCCCGTTGGAAAGAGGAGCATGTCATAATATAGAGAGATATTGATTTTAAACTCAACCATAGAAGTAAGGAGGCTAATCAGCCATTTCTATCTTTGTCGGCTCTTTGTTGAGCAATCCAAAATGTACCTCTATGTCTTGCACTCTCTACTTAGACTTGTACCTTCCTCAGTTTATTCCATTTGGTCTCAGGATGTGAACATCGCCAACAAGACCAGCATTTATTGCCCATACCTTATTGCTCATGAGAAGGTGGTGGTGAGCTGCCTTCTTGAAACGCTGCAGTTTTGTGGTATAGGTACACCCACAATGCTGTTAGGGGGGGTAATTCCAGTTTTTCGTGCCTCAGCAACAGTGAAGGAGCAGAGATGTGGGATGGAATTCTCCCATTTTGAGAGGACCGTTCCAGCAGCTCCTGTCCCACCAACCAGAATGGCAGAATCCCACGCGGGAACCTTACTAATTATGCACAGGTGAGCTCCGTTCCGACTCTCCAGCCAGCAGCTGATTCATCCGCTTGTCCTCAGTTGACAGGCTCAAAGTTCCCGGCATCATATTTAAATGCCAGTCCAGCACACTCACATCACTCTCCAGCCCACCTGCCTTCACCAGTGTAATATTCTATGTTCCGGGTTGTGGATTTTAAATAAAGGGAAAAGATACGATTTGCACACGTAGATTCAAACGAACAACAGATTAATTGAAGGAACTGCTGCCCGTACAGAGGACAAACTGAAACTAAAACAGTAGCCTGTGCCAACACCCTAATGACATCACCATCAAAGTAAAAAGAAGTAAAATTTATTTATTAGTCACAAGTAGGCTTACATTAACACTGCAATGAAGTTACTGTGAAAATCCCCAATCATGTGACTGGCTCTTAAAGCAATCATGCAACTACTTAATTATGTAACATCCTTCCCCCTTTACTCCTATGGTCATGACAACAAATTACTACAATGTTATACATAGGCTCAATAATAGTCTGGATACAGTACCCTGCATCATTAATCATTATACACACTCAATAAGAAAATCAATCAGGAAGATGTGTATTCCTCTTCGGTTGTATACAATGCTCCGGAATTTGGCTGCCTTGGCCCTAGAAGTACGATTTGGAACTTCAGTAGACAATTCTTCTCTTGGAACGAATTCTGCATCATTCCCATGTGGTATAGTCGCACAGATACAATCACCAGGCAACTGAGATTCAACTAAGTTTTCTGTAATAGTATTCACAACACGAGAGATTGAAGAAGTTGGTACTTCTGGAGATGATTCTGAGAAATCATTTTGAGATGGCAACAATTGGGTCAGCATGGTGTCGCCAAACTAGTTCATCTTCGGTTTGAACTGTGTAAGAAATTGGACTTGTTTTTGCTGAAACTCTGGCTGGTACCCATTTCTCACCCATGGTCTAATTACGCGCTACCACCCGATCTCCTTGTTGAAATGAGTGTTGTTTTGCCCCCACTTCTTGTCCAGCAACTTGAGATTGTTGTTGACGCTCTACTTTCTCTGAAGCTTCTGGAGATAATAACAAATCAAACATAGTTCTCAACTTCCTCGTTAAGAGTAGCAATGCAGGTGAACTGTGAGGAATCACAGGAGTAGTGTTTCCATAAGATGCTAAAAAGCTATTCACACGACATGAGAACGAACCTTGCTCTCTTGAAGCTTTTAAAGAATGTTTCAAGGAATGGACGAATCTTTCAGTGAATCCATTGGTTGGTGGATGATAAAGTGCAGATTTTAAATGCTGAATACCCTTTACCTTGAGATAATCCTCAAACTCTTGTGAAGTGAAGTGTGAACCATTATCGCGAACAATCCGATCCAATTTCCCTAATCTTGCAAAAATTTTATCAAGTTTTTCAATGGTTTGTTTGGTTGTAGTAGATCTCATAATAACTTCTGGCCAGTTTGAGTGTACATTATGACTAAGAACATGTAACCCTCAAATTGACCAGCAAAACCTACATGCAATCATTGCCTTGGCATTTTAAGCCAATCCCAAAGGTGTAAAGGAGACAATGGTAGTGCACAGGATTGACATTGTCCCACTTTGTCTTCAATCTGAGCATCCTGACCTAGCCACCAAGAATAATTATGTGCTAATTCCTTCATCTGGACTATACCTGGATGTCCTACATGTAGTTGTGTACTCTTCCATGCAGACTACGAGGAATGATCACTCGGATTCTCCACAATAGACACCTACCAAGGATGGTCAATTCAAGCTTTCTTGACACATACAGTTTCATATTTGGATGTGTATGATGCATTCCAGCTATTTTTCCTTTCAATGCCATATCCAACACCCTCCCCCATCATGGAATCATTTCTGGTTGTCTCTGAACTTGACAAGCTGTCACAGGCAAATGATCTACTACAAAAAATAAAAAATATTAGCAACATTAGTTGGTGGCATCTGCTCAATAGGTAAAGGTAAGAACCAGCATTAACATGGCACTATGATTGACAGCAATTTATATCGTAGGAGTGTGCAAATAGAATCAGTGGCCATCTTTCAATCGGCTAGCAGCCAACAACTGTATGCCTTTATATGGTCCAAAAATAGTAAATGGTCTGAAACCTTCCTACATCAAAAGTTATACTCAATGTTTCTATTTCTAGCTGAGCATAGATTCAGCGCTAGTCAGAGTACGTGAAGCAAAAGCTACTAGTCGTTTTTCTCCAGAATGCATAATATATGAAACGACAGCCCAAGCATCACAAGCATGCACTAATGGTAGCTTCGGATTAAAATGAACCAATACTTCAGATTTCTGCAAAGCATCTTTGACATCCTTGTATACTTTCTCACATTCTGTTGGCCAGTTCCATGACTGTTTTACGCATAGTAAATTATGCAATGGCTTCAATAATGTAGCTAAGTTAGGAAGAAATTTGCCATAATAATTTACTAATCCTAGAAAGGGCCTCAATTGCATTTCATTCAGCGGATGCGATGCTTTTGAAATAGCTTCCACCTTTTAAAGTGCTTTATGTAGGTCTTTCCTATCAATAATGTGACCCAAATACTGGACTGATGTCTGAGAAAAGTCACCTTTCTTTCTTGATACGCAGACCATGTGCTTTATGACATTCCAATGTTGCTTCTAAATTATTCAACTGCTCTTATTCATTGGACACTGTCATTAGAATATCATCCAGGTAACATTGGACATCAGTGAGACCACTTATAATCTGAACCATCGATCTTTGGAGTAGGGCTGGGGCGGATGTTATCCCAAAAGGCAATCTTTTATAACCATAAAGACCTTTATGAGTAATGATGATAAGCAATGCTTGTGATTCAGCAACTACATGCATCTGTATATATGCCTATGAAAGATCAATCCTGCTGAATTTCTGCCCACCTGATAACCCAGCAAAAATCTTCAATTAGAGGAAGCGGATATTGATCAGCACACAAGACTGGATTTGTGGTTGCTTTAAAATCACCACAAAAACAAACTGAACCATCTGGTTTCATCGCAGGTACAATGGGGGTAGCCCAGTCATTGTAATCGTTTTTAACACAGCAATGTTAACTAGTCATGCAAATTCTTCTTCCCCTTTGGGATAAATTGCGTATGGCACCGCTCTTGCTTTGAGACTTGGTGGTTGACTTTACCTTGAGTTTCACTTGAATTCCCTTCATTGAGTCAAGTGTTCCTTTGAATACACACTTTTATTTATTCAGAAGATGCTGTACATCGGTTTTGGCATCGACCAGTCTGTTGACAGCACTCCAGTTATGCTATATCTTCTCTCTTCCAAATAGAGCTGGAAGATTACCATGGGGAAGGAACTCTGCTGTTTGTCCACTCAACTCTACATTGATCGTATGTAACCTTTTAATGGCACAATCTCTTCTGAGTATGTCCTTAAAGTCACATCAGCTGGTTTTAAAGTAAGATACTTCAGTTTTTGTTGATATGTAGTGTTAGGAATTAAAGGTTCAGTGACACCAGTGTCAACCTCCATCCTAAAACGTTGCCCACTTAACATTGGAATCGCCCAGAATCTATGTGATTTTTTAGAAGACAAACTGAAACGAAAGCAGCAGCCTGCACAATACCCTAATGAAATCACCATCAAATCACGTGACTGATTTTTAATGCAATCAAGCAGTTACTTAAATATGTAACAACCAGAATTAGATTGCATTTATTATTCTGTACAAGTGGAAATAGTCCCAGTGTCATGAAAATGGAGCAAAACCCCAAATGACATAGGGACATATTGGACTTTTAAATAAGTCATGTGCTTTTTTAAAATGGCTTTACAAGCCAAGATAGCAGAGGATGTAAATTCTGAGAATGTAAAATTCCGTGACTGTCTGAGAGGTTCCTGTGTGGGCGGTACTAAGAGAGAGAGACAATGGAATGTCAGACCTTTTCTCAGACAGACATTTCAAAGGTAGAAGCCATGCAAACATGTAATACCATCTCCTGTGGAGATAATGGGAGCTGATTATTATCATGTAAGTTATACCTCAGACCTGTTTTGTGGGTTTTCCTCTTCCAGGAATACACGTGTCCGGGATAGAAAGTCAGCTACAAAATTTGGTGTGTGGCCTAGTATGTGACACAAAAGCAAGAAAAGACACCGACAGTCACCCCTGCTCTGATAGGTAAAATAAAAATCTCTCTCTCTCTGATTGCTGAAAGAAGCTAAGTCAGAAAATCTGAAAAGGAAACAGGACTACTATTCTCAGCTAAGCTGCTGAATCCTGAAATCCCAAAACAAACTATTTTTAAAAAATTTATTTATCCAATTCAATCAAATCAAGTCCAATTCAGAGTCTCATCAAAGAACAAAGAACAGTACAGCACAGGAAACAGGCCCTTCAGCCCTCCAAGCCTGTGCTGCTCCTTGGTCCAACTAGACCATTCGTTTGTATCCCTCCATTCTCAGGCTGCTCATGTGACTATCCAGGTAAGTCTTAAACGATGCCAGCGTGTCTGCCTCCACCACCCTACTTGGCAGCGCATTCCAGGCCCCCACCACTCTGTGTAAAAAAAAAGTCCCTCTGATATCTGAGTTATACCTCGCCCATCTCACCTTGAGCCCATGACCTCTCGTGATCGTCACCTCCGACCTGGGAAAAAGCTTCCCACTGTTCACCCTATCTATACCCTTCATAATTTTGTACACCTCTATTAGATCTCCCCTCATTCTCCGTCTTTCCAGGGAGAACAAGCCCAGTTTACCCAATCTCTCCTTACAGCTAAGACAACATCCTGGTAAACCTTCTCTGCACTCTCTCTAAAGCCTCCACGTCCTTCTGGTAGTGCGGCGACCAGAACTGGATGCAGTACTCCAAATGTGGCCTAACCAGCGTTCTATACAGCTGCAACATCAGTCTCCAGCTTTTATACTCTATACCCCGTCCAATAAAGGCAAGCATACCATATGCCTTCTTCACCACCTTCTCCACCTGTGCTGCCTCCTTCAAGGATTTGTGGACTTGCACACCTAGGTCCCTCTGTGTTTCTATACTCTTGATGGCTCTGCCATTTATTGTATAACTCCCCCCTACATTAGTTCTTCCAAAATGCATCACTTCGCATTTATCCGGATTAAATTCCATCTGCCGTTTCTCCGCCCAATTTTCCAGCCTATCTATACCCTGCTGTATTGTCCAACAATGTTCATCGCTATCCGCAAGTCCAGCCATCTTCGTGTCATCCGCAAACTTGCTGATAACACCAGTTACACCTTCTTCCAAATCATTTATATATATCACAAATAGCAGAGGTCCCAGTACAGAGCCCTGCGGAACACCACTGGTCACAGACCTCCAGCCGGAAAAAGTCCCTTCGACTGCTACCCGTGGCCAAGCCAGTTCTCCACCCATCTAGCCACTTCTCCTTGTATCCCATGAGCCTTAACCTTCTTAACCAACCTGCCAGGTGGGACTTTGTCAAATGCCTTACTGAAATCCTTATAGACGACATCCACGGCCCGTCCTTCGTCAACCGTTTTTGTCACTTCCTCAAAAAACTCCACCAAATTTGTAAGGCACGACCTCCCTCTTACAAAGCCATGCTGTCTGTCACTAATGAGATTGTTCCGTTCTAAATGCGCATACATCCTGTCTCTAAGAATGCTCTCCAACAACTTCCCTACCACGGACGTCAAGCTCACTGGCCTATAATTACCCGGGTTATCCCTGCTACCCTTCTTAAATAACAGTACCACATTCACTATCCTCCAATCCTCAGGGACCTCACCTGTGTCCAATGAAGAGACAATGAAGAGACAAAGATTTCCGTCAGAGGCCCAGCAATTACATCTCGTCTCCCTGAGCAGTCTAGGATAGATGCCATCAGGCCCTGGGGATTTGTCAATTTTAATGTTACCTAAAAAACCTAACACTTCCTCCCTTGTAATGGAGATTCTCTCTAACGGGTCAACACCTCCCTCTGAGACACTCCCAGTCAACAAGTCCCTCTCCTTTGTGAATACCGATGCAAAGTATTCATTTAGGATCTCCCCTATTCCCTTGGGTTCTAAGCATAATTCCCCTCCTTTGTCCCTGAGAGGTCCGACTTTTTCCCTGACAACTCTTTTGTTCCTAACATATGAATAAAATGCCTTGGGGTTCTCCTTAATCCTGTCTGCCAAGAACATTTCGTGACCTCTTTTTGCCCTTCTAACTCCCCGTTTGAGTTCTTTCCTACTCTCTCTGTATTCCTCCAGAGCTCCATCTGTTTTCAGTTGCCTGAACCTAACGTACGCCTCTCTTTTCTTTTTGATGATCCTCAATTTCCCTGGTTATCCATGGCTCTCGAATCCTACCTTTCCTATCCTTCCTTTTTACAGGCACATGCCTGTCCTGCAGTCTTATAAACTCTTCCTTAAAAGACTCCCACATGCCAGACGTGGACTTACCCCCGAAGTGAGACATCAAGTGAGACATTCCTGATCCAAGCTGACAAGACAGGACTCTCTCCTCCTGTCTTGGGCTTGATCTACATGATCCAAGCACTATTGAATCCAGCACCACTGGAAACACGAATCTCAAAAGACCATAATGTTTCACCATTTATTCCTCATGGACAAGTCAAAAACTAAGTTATATTTTATTTTTAAGAACTTATTTTTGGACTCACTTCACATTTGTAATCTGTGTGAATGTATGTGCATACCATTTTTTTCCTCACATTTAGTAGCTAATGAACTCACACTTTTTTTTAAACTCAAGAAAGCCTGGTTAAATTGGCCCATTTAGACTGGGGGTCTGATCTTACCGGCTCGCCATGCCGGCCGGCCAGTGTGACGAGCCAGTAAGGTAGGGCAAGAGCTGTAAAACCGGGTTCGCACCCGGTTTCCCACCTCTCCCAATTATACCGGCACTATTTTGCCAACGAAATCAACTTTGCGCCCAAAAAGGACGTGAATCTGATGGTGCAAAGCTGATTTCAATATTAATGACATCACTTAAAATGTCATTAGCGAGTCCCAGACACTCTCGTCTGGGCTCATTTGCAATTACCTGCTCCTCACTGGTGAGAATCACAGCTGGTCTCCATCAGCAGAGACCAGATGTGATGACCTCGCCAGTGTGACCAGAGACCATTGCAGCCCCCAGGTGGTCGGGGTCAGGGCTGGGCAGTGCCGCTTGCGCAGTGCAAGCATGGCAGTGTCCACCGGGCATCCTGGCATTGCCAACAGGCAGTGCCAAGGGGACGGGACCTGACTGAATGGGACCTGAAGGGGTGTGGAAATGGCGGGGGCAGGAGGCAGCGGAGGGGGGAGTTCCACAATAGGGGGGAGCTCCACAATGCGGCAATAAAACTGTATTGTTGAAACCTTCAAGCCTGACTCACAAGTGGCATTTTTCCCACAACATCTGCAGGGGTGGTGATCGGGGGAGATGTGAACCTCTGCAAAGGGGTGATTGGGCAAGGAAGGGAATTCTGCAAAGGGGGCGATCAGAGGGTGGGTGGGTCCCAATATCCCTGGGGGAGGGGGGGGGGGCGGCGGGGTGGCGGCACAGGAAGCAATCGATGGTGAGGAGTGGTCCCGATGCAGGGGGGGTGGGAGGATGGACGGAAGCAGATGATCTCCCAGTACAGGAGAATACATTACAGGGAATGAGAAAATGGCAAAGGCAACACACAAATATTTTGAGTCTACCGTCATAGCAGAGGACATTAACTGTATCCCAGAAATAGAGGATTATTAAGGAGCGAATAAGAGCAAGAGCAAGAAACTTGAAGTAATTAACATTAGCAAAGAAAAAAGTATTGCAGAAAATTAAGGGACTAAATGCCAACTAAGCTCTGGGAGCCAATGGCCTACCTCCTATGTTTCTTAAAGAGATACTTGCCGAGATATGTGGATGCACTGGTTGTGATTTTCCAAAATTTTCTAGATTTGATAACAGTCAGAACATCCGGCCTCAAACCGGTAATTACATTAAAATTATTATTCATGAAAATTCACCAGCTCTGAGTGAGAACCTGATCAATCCCAGTACAGTGAGCTGGAAGCCTCTCAATGGGTTTGATGGCTGACGAGAATCCCGTTATGGCCTTCGCGTCCGATTCCACGGGCCTTCGGTAATCCCACCTACAACTGGCAGCCCCAGAGAATTGTCCCCCCCCCCCTCCCCATCCGTATGTTGGGGACTCGATCAAGTCTAGGAACGCTGAATGTGGATTTGCAATTTTGACTTTGAGATGTGGAAAATAATTACTACCTCAGTGCGCAAGAGGAGGCAAGGAGAGTGTACTGACTGTGCATTTTAATCTTTGAAGTATTGCCAATAAAAACACATTATACCAGCTGTTGGTAGTAAGGTCATTATTAATACTGCCTAAGGGTTTATGAGGGAAACCCTCTGAATGTTCATCCTCCTTGTCTGTTCTGTGGTAACACATTGGAGATCAGGTGCTGACTGTGGGGAATCATAACTGTTTTCCTACATTTTATCAGTCTGTGCTTTTCTTTCTTACAAGAGACATGGGATGAAATTTACAAATTAGAGGGATAGGATTTATACGGGTTTTGTACCTGAGTTTCTTTAAAAAAGTGTTCCTCAGTCATTTATTTTATCGAATTAAATCCAACAAGGGTGTGGATGTGTGTGTGTGCGTGTGCAGCTTGCGCACATGTATGTTTAAACATTCCCTGCTGCTTACATGAAATAGATCTGGGGAAGAGTAAATTTAGTTTCGATAAAGTATGGGCCTATGGAGCCAAGTTGCCCCTACCTGCCAAAACTTGAGAGGTCACATCATAGCTGGTGTTAGGAGCGGGACACGGGTGTGGGGAGAATGGAATGCTCTTCTGAGAGTGGGACATTGTTTCGAACAAAGCTCTTATCTGAATTTTAATGTGCTATTCCTGACCAAGGGTGCCTTGAGGTTCCTCTGTTCTCCAACATTAGCATCTTTCACCTTGAAGAGCACAAAATTGGCAATAAAAATCAATTTGTAAAATGCACCCCTGTTTGTCAAAGAACTCAAAACTAAATCAGAACAGGCATACCTGGTCAAATCAGACGAATCGCTTGAGCTTGGTTCAAGATCAGTGTTGCTGACAATGGTGACAAGCGACGTGTAGGATGTGAAATTTGATCTAATACCACTAGTGCTCATGACATTGGGTAAGTTTCGAACCCTGCAGGAAGATAATTCATTAACATTAACTTAACTTCTTCCCTGCTTAAAATGTCTCAAAATATCAATCAATCAAATCTACTTTCCTTTCTTTCTCCATCAAGACAGAAACCTTGTAGCGCAGTCTTTCATTCTACTTATATCTCCTAATAATACAAATAATATGCAATTTTTGTCCATCCTTTCTGATTGATCATTCATTTGATTTGGTGGGAGGCTGGTGCACACACACATGCATGTGAGACAAAGGACCTTATACTTTCTTGCAGGTATCTTGTGTCAGATGGATCAGAAAATTGCCATATTCAACACTCAGAACCCAAATGTTACAATAAATTACTGGTTAGTAATGATTCCTTGAAGGTTTACTTGGTAAATCCATTTCAGTTGTGTATAGGTATCTCTCTATAAGTTCGTAAATCTCTTCATGGCATCAGAGGATTGGTATGGGAAGGATGGAATGGTATGAGAGGAGATGGCACAGGTTTGGTGCATAGGAAGGATTCAATGGTATGAATTGGGGATGACGTGGGAAGGAATGTCAGTCAGGATTGCAAATGGTCTAATCCAGGAAGGTACCCTCGCTCCCCATCCTAATTTTAATGAGTGAAACAGAGATCCTGTTTCACTTTGAGAGTCAACATTGCTTTATGTGCATGGGCATAACCAATCCTACTGAATATAATTTGGATGGTTTTTAAGATGTCAGCTGAGGAACTACTGCTTGGGTGGATGTTAGGAGGGTGAGGATCAATATGGAAATGTGGTGGGATGGGGAATGGCATGGAAAGGTTTCATGGCAAGGGAGGCAAAAGACTGCATGGGAGGGTTGGCATGGGTAGGGTGGATGAGACAATAACTATACTAATTTGATATGAGAGGTACACCAGTCATTGAAAGCAGTTAGGAAGGCAATGAAGCCCAACATACCATTTGCAAAAGGATTTGAGAATAGGAGCAAGAATATCTTACTGCAGCTAGGCCTTGGTGAGTCCACACCTGAAATATTGTGTGAAGTTTCTGAAAATTATGAGAGGCATAGACAGGGTGGATAGCCAAAGGCTTTTTCCCAGGGTGGAAGTGTCAATTACAAGGCGACACAGGTTCAAGGTGAGAGGGGAAAAGTTTAAGGGAGATGTGCAGGGAAAGTTTTTCATGCAGAGAGTGCAAGGTGCCTGGAACGCGTTGCCAGAGGAGGTGGTGGAAGAAGGCACATTAGCAACATTTAAGAGGCATCTGGATAGGTACATGAATAGGGAGAGAATAGAGGGATACAGTCCAAGTAAGAGCAAAAGGTTTTGTTTTTAGCTTAGTTAGGGCATCATGATTGGCATGGGGGGTGGGGGGGGGGGGGGTCTGCTCCTGTGCTGTACTCTTCTTTGTTCTTTGTTTTGGTCTTCATATCTAAGAAAATATATCCTTGCCGTAGAAGGAGTACAATGAAGGTTCACCAGAATGATTTCTGGGTTGGCAAAATTGTCACACAAGGAGAGATCGCATCAACTAGGACTGTGTTCACTGGGATTTAGATGAATGAGAGGGCTCTCATTGAAAAGTACAAAATTCTGACAGGGTTGGATAGACTGGATGCTGGGATAATGTTTCTCCTAGCTTGGGAAATAGATAGATTTAAGAACATAGAACATAGAACAGTACAGGCCCTTCGGCCCTCGATGTTGTGCCAAGCTTTGTCCGAAACCAAGATCAAGCTATCCCACTACCTATCATTCTGGTGTGCTCCATGTGCCTATCCAATAACCGCTTGAAAGTTCCTAAAGTGTCCGACTCCACTATCACAGCAGGCAGTCCATTCCACACCCCAACCACTCTCTGAGTAAAGAACCTACCTCAGACATCCCTCCTATATCTCCCACCATGAACCTTATAGTTATGCCCCCGAGTAACAGCTACATCCACCCGAGGAAATAGTCTCTGAACGTCCACTCTATCTATCCCCCTCATCATCTTATAAACCTCTATTAAGTCGCTTCTCATCCTCCTCCGCTCTAAAGAGAAATGCCCTAGCACCCTCAATCTTTCCTCATAAGACCTACCCTCCAAACCAGGCAGCATCCTGGTAAATCTCCTCTGCACTCTTTCCAATGCTTCCATGTCCTTCTTATAGTGAGGTGACCAGAACTGCACACAATATTCCAAATGTGGTCTCACCAAGGCCCTGTACAGTTGCAGCATAACCCCATGGCTCTTAAACTCAAACCCCCTGTTAATAAACGCTAACACACTATAGGCCTTCTTCACGGCTCTATCCACTTGAGTGGCAACCTTCAGAGATCTGTGGATATGAACCCCAAGATCTCTCTGTTCCTCCACATTCCTCAGAACCCTGCCGTTGACCCTGTAATCTGCATTTAAATTTGTCCTCCCAAAATGAATCACCTCGCACTTATCAGGGTTAAACTCCATCTGCCATTTTTCGGCCCAGCTCTGCATCCTATCAATGTCTCTTTGCAACCTACAACAGCCCTCCACCTCATCCACTACTCCACCAATCTTGGTGTCATCAGCAAATTTACTGACCCACCCTTCAGCCCCCTCCTCCAAGTCATTGATAAAAATCACAAATAGCTGAGGACCCAGCACTGATCCCTGTGGTACACCACTGGTAACTGGTCTCCAGTCTGAAAATTTTCCATCCACCACCACCCTCTGTCTTCTATGAGATAGCCAGTTACTTATCCAATCGGCCAAATTTCCCTCTATCCCACACCTCCTTACTTTCTTCAAGAGCCGACCATGGGGAACCTTATCAAACGCCTTACTAAAATCCACGTATACAACATCAACTGCTCTACCTTCATCTACACATTTAGTTACCTCCTCAAAGAATTCAATCAAATTTGTGAGGCAAGACTTACCCTTCACGAATCCGTGTTGACTATCCCGGATTAAGCTGCATCTCTCCAAATGGTCATAAATCCTATCCCTCAGGACCTTTTCTATTAACTTACCGACCACCGACGTAAGAATAACCGGCCTATCATTGCCAGGGTCATTCCTATTTCCTTTCTTCAAAAGAGGAACAACATTTGCCACTCTCCAGTCCTCTGGCGCTATCCCCGTG
Source organism: Mustelus asterias (assembly GCF_964213995.1). Classification (NCBI taxonomy): domain Eukaryota; kingdom Metazoa; phylum Chordata; class Chondrichthyes; order Carcharhiniformes; family Triakidae; genus Mustelus; species Mustelus asterias. Next base: position 68,672,322 of record NC_135819.1, read on the forward strand.
CACAGTGAGGACCCAAAGATCAAAGCCAAAGGCTCTGCAATCTCATCCCTTGCCTCCCAAAGAATCCTAGGATATATCCCATCTGGCCCAGAGGACTTATCGACCCTCAAGTTTTTAAATTTGCTAATACATCTTCCCTCAGAGCATCTACCTCCTCCAACCTATCAGCCTGTATCTCACACTCATCCTCAAAAACATGGCCCCTCTCCTTGGTGAACACTGAAGAAAAGTATTCATTCATCACCTCTCCTATCTCTTCTGACTCCATGCACAAGTTCTCACTACTGTCCTTGACTGGCCCTAACCTCACCCTGGTCATTCTTTTATTTCTCACATAAGAGTAAAAAGCCTTGGGGTTTTCCTTGATCCGACCCACCAAGGACTTCTCATGCCCCCTCCTAGCTCTCCTAAGCCCTTTTTTAGCTCATTCCTTGCTTTCTTGTAACCCTCAAGCGACCCAACTGAACCTTGTTTTCTCATTCTTACATCTGCTTCCTTTTCCCTCTTGACAAGACATTCAACCTCTTTTGTGAACCATGGTTCCCTCACTCGGCCATTTCTTTCCTGCCTGATGGGGCATACCTATCAAGGACACGCAGTATTTGTTCCTTGAACAAGCTCCACTTTTCATTTGTGCCTTTCCCTGACAGTTTCTGTTCCCATCTTATGCTCCCTAATTCCTGCCTAATCGTGTCATAATTACCCCTCCCCCAATTATAAACCTTGCCCTGCCATATGGCCCTATCCCTCTCCATTGCAATAATGAAAGACACCGAATTGTGGTCACTATCTCCAAAGTGCTCTCCCACAAACAAATCTAATGTCAGATTTCTAGTCACTAAAGACATTAAGGGGTATGGGGAGAGAGTGGAAATATAGCAGTGAGATAGAGGATCAGCCATTATGACATTGAATGGTGGAACAGGCTCAATGGGTCAAATAGCTTATTCCTAACAATGGGGATAGCATGGGAAGGGAGACGGAGGATGGAATGGCATGGACTGGGAATGCCTTGGGAGGGAGGGGATGGATGAGATGACAGAATAGCTTAACTATACTAATTTGACCACAAATGTTTTGTGGGTCCCTGTTAGTCCGCAACATAATCTAGACTGAATGCTGTACTGAGGGAGCACTGTCATGTCAGATGTCGCTTCCTTTAGTTTCTGCTTCAAGATTTGCTCTATATCTAAATGCATAACACCTGACCCAAGAGAGAGATATAAAAGATCCTGCGGTACCATTGGAATACATTCAGTGAACTAGAGGTTCAACCTCTGGGCGGCACGGTGGCACAGTGGTTAGCATTGCAGCCTCACCAGGGACCCAGGTTCAATTCTGGTCTCAGGTCACTGACTGTGTGGAGTTTGCACGTTCTCACTGTGTCTGTGTGGGCTTCTTCCGGGTGCTCCGGTTTCCTCCCACAGTCCAAAGATGTGCGGATTAGGTGCATTGGCCATGCTAAATTGACCCTAATGTCAGGGGGATCAGCAGGGTTAATGTGTGGGATTACAGGGATAGGACCTGGATGGGACTGAGGTTGATGCAGACTCGATGGGCTGAAAGGCCTCCTTCTGTACTGTCGGGATTCTATGACTCTTCTATGATTCTAACTGTGCTCTATCTCTCCAAACCATAATATATAACTGAAAACCATCAGCAGCACTCCATGTTCAAATATATATTTCCTCTATTTAAAACCTGATCTAATAAGTAAAAGTGAAATGTTACCCATATATTAAAAATCAGTTTAATTTATAGTGGACCGCAGTAACGTTGATGTTGCACGACAGAATGCCACACATCATGAACTATTCAGTAAATTGCTGTCCTCTGACAGTGGGTGAGTTAACAAAGCTGCCTCATAGGTGAGGAAGGCCCCAACAGCTGTCTGGAGTGCCAGTCCTCTGGTCTGCTGCTAGGAGGCTGAGTCCAAGCAAGAGGCTGGCCTATTCCCATCTCCGCAAGGGCCAACTGGAAAATTCCTAATAATTCGTCTGTCACCTACTTTAGTTGGTTACTCACCATTTGTTGGTGGGTAACCCTTCCACCTCCAATGCTGTCTCCAGAAAAATGACTTGGGGCAGAGTGGAGTCAACAAACTCTCAGCCTGAATTTTCATGCCTGCCCGTGGCAAAATTTGCCCCATGGATCGGTCCCTGATGTGGAACCTACAATTACATTCAGAGCCTCTGGGCTAAGGAGGATGCTGATGATCACCTTTCAGCCATTCCTGCTGAATGATACAATTGAATAACCTGCTCATATTCAAAGGAAATTTTAACTTGTCCGGCAGGAAAGCGTTGGGATTGGGTACAAGGATGGTTTTACACCATGCCCAAAGTCAACTGTCTGTAATCGAGGGAGAAAATTGAGAAGGAGAAAACAAACAAGCTGAACAAGTAAGTTGACATTTTTTTCCCCCTCACATTCACAATGCAGAAGCACTCATTAATATCACTGATCGTCCAGCTGCCAGTAAGCACAATATCGCCCCTCAGTGAATTAGGAGTTTACATAACAACTACACAGAAAGGTCAGTGATCTGCATGGATAAAGTATATATTCTAAGTACCTGGTGAGTGATGAAAACCGTTTTCACATGTTCTTTCATTCTGTCAGCAGTTTGCCCAGCTAGAAAAAGGCTCAGTGACATTGCTGTAGGCAGCAGTATGAGACTTATTTCAAGAGTCGGACTTTGCAGCATAAGCCATCCAAAACTGAGAGTACATAGAAGGCCCAGTCTACCCCAAGAATCAACCCGTGTCTAGTACTTTCTACAAAGCACCTAATCGTTGGAAAGCCTAACCCCAATTACTGTATGGGCTCACAAAAGTGAGGATGGGAGGGGTGGGGGTTGCTACCAGTGAGGTATTTGTATTTGATTCACCAGTAAGAGCTATCACCTTCAGTAGAGAAAGAAAGAAAATGATGATGGAAGGTTGGAAATTACACAATCTTGTCCCCCACCCTCCACCCACATCAGTAAAAAGGTGAACTAGCATCCTCCACTAGTGGACAGAGTCTTTGTAATAGAATGTCAATGTATTGAGCAGTTCTTCCTGCATTGAAATAAGTTGTTAAAATGTCTAGTGAAAGCAAAACCTATTTAACCCTCTCCATTAGGAATATAGCAATGTCAAATTGGTGAGCAGCAGTTCTGGTCAACACATTGTTGAACCTCATTGATTAGAAAAATGAAAGGCCAGTTACCTTCTGAACAGGTAGGTGTGTGGGCTTGCAGGTTGTCCCTTCACAGCTTCCCGCGCCATCTTTTGGCGTTGTTCAATAGAACATTGTTCCTAAATAACAAAGAAAATCAACTTGAAGATAACGGTAACATTGCAAAAGATATTTACGTGAAGCTAACAGAATCAAACAGGAGCTCACAGACAATGGATAAAGAAACATATTTTATCCAGTGGATAAATTTCTTCCATAAAATGGAAATTCTTTTGTGATTATGAATGATATTATTAAAACTGTGACATCTGTGCTTATATATCAGTCCATGTACACAGATTTAATTATCCTAATTAAAGCTTTCTAACCACAGTGACATGATATAAGCAAGTTCAGGGACTCAATAGAAGATACATGTTTACATCTTCTGAACTAATATACACAAATTAATTAGCACAGTGGTTACCACAGCTGCCTCACAGCGCCAGGGACCTGGGTTCAATTCCCGGTTTGGTCACTGTCTATGCGGAGTCTGCATATTCTCCCCATGTTTGCGTGGCTTTCCTCTGGGTGCTCCGGTTTCCTCCCACAGTCTGAAAGAGATGCTGGTTAGGTGTGTTGGCCATGCTAAATTGTCCCTCAGTGTACCCGAACAGGTGCTGGAGTGTGGCAGCTCAGGGATTTTCACAGTAACTTGTACATATTACAGAGAAGGAGGTGCTGGAAGTCTTAAAGCGCATCAAGGTAGATAAATCCCTGGGACCTGATGAAGTGTATCCCAGGACGTTGTGGGAGGCGAGGGAAGAAATTACAGATCCCCTAGCAGAGATATTTGAATCATCGACAGCCACAGGTAAGGTGCCTGAAGATTGGAGGGTGGCAAATGTTGTGCCTTTGTTTAAGAATGGCTGCAGGGAAAAGCCTGGGAACTACAGGCTGGTGAGCCTAACATCTGCAGTGAGTAAGTTGTTAGAAGGTATTCTGAAAGACGGGATCCACAGGCATTTAGAGAGGCAAGGACTGATTAGGAGCTGTCAGCATGGCTTTGTGAGTGGAAAATCATGCCTCACAAATTTGATTGAGTTTTTTGAAGGGGTAATCAAGAAGGTAGATGAGGGCAGTGCAGTTGATGTTGTCTACATGGACTTCAGCAAGGCCTTTGACAAAGTACAGCATGGTAGGTTGTTGCATAAGGTTAAATTTCACAGGATCCAGGATGAGATAGCCAAATGAATACAAAATTAGCTTGATGACAGAAGATTGTAGGTGATTGTAGAAGGTTGTTTTTCAAACTGGAGGCCTGTGACCAGCGGTGTGCCTCAGGGATCGGTGCTGGGTCCACTGTTATTTGTCATTTCTTTTAATGATTTGGATGAGAGTTTAGGAGGCAAAGTTATTAAGTTTGCAGATGACACCAAGATTGGTGGCATAGTGGACAGTGAAGAAGGTTATCTCAGATTGCAAGGGGATCTTGATCAATTGGGCCAGTGGGCTGACGAATGGCAGATGGAGTTTAATTTAGATAAATGCGAGATGATGCATTTTGGTAGATCGAACCAGGGCAGGACTTACTCAGCTAATAGTAGGGTGTTGGGGAGAGTTATAGAACAAAGAGACTTAGAGGTACTGGTTCATAGCTCCTTGAAAGTGGAGTCACAGGTGGACAGAGTGATGAAGAAGGCATTTGGCATGATTCATTTCATTGGTCAGAACATTGAATACCGGAGTTGGGCTGTCTTGTTGAAGTTGTACAAGACATTGATAAGGCCACACTTGGAGTATTGTGCCCAGTTCTGGTCACCCTATTATAGAAATAAATTATTAAACTTCAAAGAGTGATTTATTAGGATGCTACCGGGACTTGACAATTTGAGTTAAAGGAGGGGCTGGATAGACTGGGACTTTTTTCCCTGGAGTGCAGAGACTTAGGGGTGATCTTATCGAGGTCTATAAAATAATGAGGGGCATAGATCAGCTAGATAGTCAACATCTTTTCCCAAAGGGAGTCTAAAACTAGAGGGCATAGGTTTAAGGTGAGAGGGGAGAGATACAAAAGGGTCCAGAGGAGCATTTTTTTCACACACAGGCGGTGAGTGTCTGAAACAAGCTGCCAGAGATAGTATTGGAGGCAGGTACAATTTTTTCTTTTAAAAAGCATTTAGGCAGTTACATGGGTATAGAACGATATGGGCCAAACACGGGTAATTGGGACTAGCTTAGCGGTTGAAAAAAAAGGCTGCATGGACAAATTTTGCCGAAGGCTTTGTTTCAATGCTATGAACCTCTATGACTCTATAACTTCATTGCAGTGTTAATGGAAGCCTGCTTGTGACACTAATAAATAAACTTTAAGAACTATCAACTGTAACAATTGAAAAAAATAGCAGATAAGTAAGTCAGAGTACTAGAAGTTGAAGGTGACTCCACAATACAAGACATAGTGAAAATAGAATGAAGCATATAAAGTGCTCTAATTATGCCAAGATTTCTTTGATGAGGGTGCATGGATCCTGTCATCAGCCAAAAATGCTTTCCACTTATATCATGTCCTTAAATTAGTGAAAGCCCCAGGCATTTCAGAGGTGAGAAATGTTATGTATTAATATTGATTCTTGGTAGCTGCACTAAGCACTGTATGTTAATATATTCATGTATTCACCAGAAAGTCACGTCACAGATTACTAGCGCAGGGAAACTGCCAGAGTGAAGAAGCATCCATGTAGTGAACACCACCCAATAAATCAAGCTCCGTTATTTTTAACCCTCTGTGCTTCCTAGTGCCAATTCTCCATGTACAACATGAACAGGTGCTGGGCTGGAGATTTGGAGATACAGTAAGAAGTTTAACAACACCAGGTTAAAGTCCAACAGGTTTATTTGGTAGCAAAAGCCACACAAGCTTTCGAGGCTCTGAGCCCCTTCTTCAGGTGAGTGGGAATTCTGTTCACAAACAGAACTTATAAGACACAGACTCAATTTACATGAATAATGGTTGGAATGCGAATACTTACAACTAATCCAGTCTTTAAGAAACAAAACAATGGGAGTGGAGAGAGCATCAAGACAGGCTAAAAAGATGTGTATTGTCTCCAGACAAGACAGCCAGTGAAACTCTGCAGGTCCACGCAACTGTGGGAGTTACAAATAGTGTGACATAAATTCTGATTCTAGGATCGCATGATAAAGACTCAGGAGGAAAAAAGCAGAAATATTTATGTGAAATAGTGTGACATAAACCCAATATCCCGGTTGAGGCCGTCCTTGTGTGTGCGGAACCTGGCTATCAGTTTCTGCTCCGCGACTCTGCGCTGTCGTGTGTTGCGAAGGCCGCCTTGGAGAACGCTTACCCGAATATCAGAGGCCGAATGCCCGTGACCGCTGAAGTGCTCCCCAACAGGAAGAGAACAGTCTTGCCTGGTGATTGTCGAGCGGTGTTCATTCATCCGTTGTCGCAGCGTCTGCATAGTTTCCCCAATGTACCATGCCTCGGGACATCCTTTCTTGCAGCGTATCAGGTAGACAACGTTGGCCGAGTTGCAAGAGTATGTACCGTGTACCTGGTGGATGGTGTTCTCACGTGAGATGATGGCATCTGTGTCGATGATCCCTTCGTTGTCCAGTACTTCCCCGGAGCGGAGAAGCTACGGCATCTCCTCCGGAGCCTTCAACATGTCATTGATGAAGACGAACATCTCGCCAAGGCCATCCCCACACCCCCACTTCTTGCCTTCAAACAACCGCACAACCTCAAACAGACCATTGTCCGCAGCAAACTACCCAGCCTTCAGGAGAACAGTGACCAAGACACCACACAACCCTGCCACAGCAACCTCTGCAAGACGTGCCGGATCATCGACACAGATGCCATCATCTCACGTGAGAACACCATCCACCAGGTACACGGTACATACTCTTGCAACTCGGCCAACGTTGTCTACCTGATACGCTGCAAGAAAGGATGTCCCGAGGCATGGTACATTGGGGAAACTATGCAGACGCTGCGACAACGGATGAATGAACACCGCTCGACAATCACCAGGCAAGACTGTTCTCTTCCTGTTGGGGAGCACTTCAGCGGTCACGGGCATTCGGCCTCTGATATTCGGGTAAGCGTTCTCCAAGGCGGCCTTCGCAACACACGACAGCGCAGAGTCGCGGAGCAGAAACTGATAGCCAGGTTCCGCACACACAAGGACGGCCTCAACCGGGATATTGGGTTTATGTCACACTATTTCACATAAATATTTCTGCTTTTTTCCTCCTGAGTCTTTATCATGCGATCCTAGAATCAGAATTTATGTCACACTATTTGTAACTCCCACAGTTGCGTGGACCTGCAGAGTTTCACTGGCTGTCTTGTCTGGAGACAATACACATCTTTTTAGCCTGTCTTGATGCTCTCTCCACTCCCATTGTTTTGTTTCTTAAAGACTGGATTAGTTGTAAGTATTCGCATTCCAACCATTATTCATGTAAATTGAGTCTGTGTCTTATAAGTTCTGTTTGTGAACAGAATTCCCACTCACCTGAAGAAGGGGCTCAGAGCCTCGAAAGCTTGTGTGGCTTTTGCTACCAAATAAACCTGTTGGACTTTAACCTGGTGTTGTTAAACTTCTTACTGTGTTTACCCCAGTCCAACGCCGGCATCTCCACATCATGATTTGGAGATAACCAAAGATGAGGCCAAAAATATAGGCTGGAGAGGATTGAAGTTGTGGCAGAGGGTGCAATGAGAGTCTTTCAGAGTCAAGATGGCTGAGAGGTTCTTTTTATTCATTCTTGGGACATGGGCATCGCTGGCTGGCCAGCATTTTATTGCCCATCCCAGTTGCCATTGAGAAGGTGGTGATGAGCTGCCTTCTTGAATCACTGCAGTCCATGTGCTGTGGGTTGACCCACAATGCCGTTAGGGAGGGAATTTCTGGATTTTGACCCAGCGACTGTGAAGGAACGGCGATATATTTCCAAGTCAGGATGGTGAGTGGCTTGGAGGGGAACTTACAGGTGGTGATGTTCCCATGTATCTGCTGCCCTTGTCCTTCCAGATGGAATTGGTCGCGGGTGCTGGGAAATATGCATATTGACATTGGTCCCAATTATAATGCCATCCAATTCTAAACCAAAAAAGATGAAATGTCTCATTTGTCTGGAATGAATCCCGAGTGGGAATAGGCACATGACCAACCTGCTGTAAATTCAAACCAATTGCAATCTCACCCAGAAAGGCTCCTAGGTAACTGCAGGGTAAAATGGAAAAATTAATTAAGTATCAAGTGGGCTTGAGGGACATTATCTTGGGCATAAAAATCTCCAGATCAACATACTGGACCTGACTAGTGGGTGACTGATTTTAACGTAGTCTCTAAAATAGAGCTCAAGAGCAAAGAGAATATGGAAAGTTTGGATAAGACAATGGTTTAAGCCATGCAGAGGGATCTGGGTGTACAGGTCCACAGATCCTTGTAAATGGCAACATAGGTGGATAAGGTGGTCAAGAAGGCATACAGCTTGCTTGCCTCCATCGTCCGGGGCATCGAGTATAAAAGTTGGCAAGTTATGTTACAGCAGTTACGCCGCATTTGGAATTTTGCGTGCAGTTCTGGTTGCCATACCACCAGACGGACATGGATGCTTTGGAGAGGGTGCAGAGAAGGTTTACCAGGATGTTGCCTGGTCTGAGGGGTTTTAGGTATGAGGAGAGGTTGGAGAAACTCAGATTGTTTTCACTGGAAAAATGGAGGCTGAGGGGCGACCGGATAGAAGTCTACAAAATTATGAGAGGCATAGATAGGGTGGATAGTCAGAGGCTTTTTCCCAGGGTGGAAGCATCAACTACAAGAGGGCACAGGTTTAAGGTGAGAGCTGGTAAGTTTAGGGGAGACGTGCCAGGAAAGCTTTTCACAGAGGGTGGTGGGTGCTTGGAACTCACTGCCAGTGGAGGTGGTGGAAGCAGGCACATTAGCAACGTTCAAGATGTATCTTGATAGTTACATGAATGGGAGGCGCGTATAGGCGCAGGCTTGGAGGGCTGAAATGCCTGTTCCCGTGCTGTATTGTTCTTTGTTCATATGTTAAACCAATATATGATGTGATCAGCCCATTGGAGAAAATACATTAGATCTATTAAGATCCAATACTTCTAAACTTGTCGGGCTCCTGGCTGGTTTCCCATTCTCTAATCTCCATAAACTTAAGGTCATCCAAAACTCTGTTACCTCCACCAAGTCCCAATTCACCATCATCCCTGTGCTTGCTGACTTACAATGGATCCTGATCAAGGATTTTAAAATGTCACCCTTGTTTTCAAATCCCTAAATGGCCTCCCTGTCTCTGTACAAAGAACAAAGAAAATTACAGCACAGGAACAGGCCCTTCGGCCCTCCAAGCCTGCACCGACCACGCTGCCCGATTTAACTAAAACCCTCTACCCTTCCGGGGACCATATCCCTCTATCCCCATCCTCTTCATGTATTTGTCAAGACGTCCCTTAAAAGTCACTACCATATCAGCTTCCACTACCTCCCCCGGCAACGAGTTCCAGGCACCCACTACTCTCTGTGTAAAAAATCTGCCTCGTACATCTCCTTTAAACCTTAACCCCTCACACCTTAAACCTGTGCCCCCTAGTAATTGGCTCTTCCACCCTGGAAAAAGCTTCTGACTATCCACTCTGTCCATGCCTCTCATAATTTTGTAGACTTCTATCAGGTCGCCCCTCAACCTCCGTTGTTCCAGTGAGAATAAACCAAGTTTCTCCAACCTCTCCTCATAGCTAATGCCCTCCATACCAGGCAACATCCTGGTAAATCTTTACTGTACCCTCTCCAAAGCCTCCACATTTTTCTGGTAGTGTGGCGACCAGAATTGAACACTATATTCCAAGTGCAGCCTAACTAAGGTTCTATAAAGCTGCAACATGACTTGCCAATTTTTAAACTCAATGCCCCGGCCGATGAAGGCAAGCATGCTGTATGCCTTTTTGACTACCTTCTCCACCTGCATTGCCACTTTCAATGACCTGTGTACCTGTACATCCAGATCCCTTTGCCTATCAATACTCTTAAGGGTTCTGCCAATTACTGTATATTTCCTACCTGTATTAGACCTTCCAAAATGCATTACCTCACATTTGTCCGGATTAAACTCCATCTGCCATCTCTCCGCCCAAGTCTCCAACTGATCTCACATTTGTAATCTCCTCTGCCTTTGTAACTCAAGATATCTGCACTCATCTGATTATGGCCACTGAATACTCCATCAGTGGCCGTGCCTTCAGCTCAATCGGCCTTAAACTCTGGAATTCCCTCTTTAACACTCTTCATCCTCTTAAAATCTCAATAGAACCTACCTTTTTGACCAAGCTTTGTTCACTGACCTAGTATCCTTTTTTATATCATATCTTGTTTTGTAAGGCTCCTGTGCAGAGCCTTGGAGTGTTTAATTATGTTAAGGACTCCATATAAATACAAGTGGTGATTATTGAATGTGCATTTTAAGTATGTTATTGTTGTTGAAAGGATGGAATCGAAGGGCAGCACGATGGCACAGTGGTTAGCACTGCTGCCTCACAGTGCCAGGGACCCGAGTTCAATTCCCGGCTTGGGTCACTGTCTGTGTGGAGTTTGCACGTTTTCCCCGTATCTATGTGGATTTTCTCCGGGTGCTCCGGTTTCCTCCCACAGTCCAAAGATGTGCGGGTTAGGTTGATTGGCCATGCTAAATTGCCACTTAGTGTCAGGGGGACTAGCAAGGTAAATACGTGAGGTTATGGGGATAGGGGCTGGGTGGGATTGTGGTCAGTGCAGGCCTGATGGACTGAATGGGCTCTTTCTGCACTGTAGGGATTCTATATTCTATGACTAGCAAAGAGAACTATAGGTAGAAAGAGGGCAGTAAAGAGCTTGTGAGAGATATGATGGTGCTTCAAAACTATTCTACTGAATTAAAAGCCATTGTATTTAAACACTGATGTTAATGACAAATATAAATAGGGGATTTAGCTGTGAAACGTTGTGGTTGGCAACAGCATTAAGAAGTTTAATTACTCGTCATGTACCCAGGGTATGCTGGTAATCACATAATTTTAACTATGTTAATTAAATTTTAATGCACCGTGGAGCAAAGTAACAACATCCCAACCAAGTCAACAACAACAACTTGTACTTATACAGGACATTTAACGTAGAAAAATTATCCAAGGTTCCCCACAGTTATAAGGAAATATTGACACAGAGCCAAAGAAGGAAAAATTAGGGCGGGTGGCCAAATACTTAACCCGAGTGGTAGGTTAAAAACATAGGAAAACGAACAAAGGTAGAGCCTGGTCTGTTGGTCTGTTGAGCCTGTCCTGCCATTTAATATGATAAGAGTTTTAACAACACCAGGTTAAAGTTCAACAGGTTTATTTGGTAGCAAATACCATTAGCTTTCGGAGCGCTGCTCCTTCGTCAGATGGAGTGGAAATTTGTCTCATCAGACACATTTCCACTCCATCTGATGAAGGAGCAGCGCTCCGAAAGCTAATGGTATTTGCTACCAAATAAACCTGTTGGACTTTAACCTGGTGTTGTTAAAACTCTTACTGTGTTCACCCCAGTCCAGCGCCGGCATCTCCACATCATTTAATATGATCACAGCTGATCTTTTGCCTCAACTCCACTTTCCCACCCTTTCTCCATCTCTCTTGATTTGCTGAGAAACCAAAATCCTGTCTATCTCAGCCTTAAATATATTAAACAAGGGAGCATCCACAACCTCTGGGGTAGAAAATGCCAGAGTCACAACTCTTTGACTGAAGAAATTTCTCTCTATCTCAGCCTGAAATGATCAGCCGCTTATCCTGTGCCCTTGTGTTTTGGATTTCCCAGCCAGGAGAACCAACTCAATGTCCACCCTGTCAAGCTCCTTCAGAATCTGGTATGTTTCAATGAGATCGCCTCTCATTCTCCTGTACTCCAGACAGTGTAGACCCAATTTACGTAGCCTCTCATCATAGGGCAACCCAGGAACCAACCCAGTGAATCTTTGCTGTAACATCTCCATAACAAGAATACCCTTCTTTAAATATGGAGACCAAAACTGTGCACAGTACTCCAAGTCTGGTCTCACCAAAGCACAATTGTAGCAAGACTTGCTTTAAGGAGGATCTGAGGAGAGGGAGTCAGTTCTCTGTCCCAGATCATGTCGTCAGCAATAGCAAAAGAAACAATTAACAAAAAAAATTAACCTAATGTTGGGACTCCTGCCCGCAATTTTGTAAAAGAAAACAGGCCAGGTCGAAAATTCAGAGGAAACTATCCCATTAAATTAAATAAACTAAGGCCCCAAATTCTGCGATCTATCACCAGCAGAGCGATGGGGTAGGACTTCCTGCTTCACACAAATATCTGAGCGTCCCCATCAATCGATGAGATGCATGTGGGAGGCCCAGTAAATGTATGGGGGGTGGAGGGGGTAGGTCATCTTGTTCTGGTATGGAAACAGGCACTTCAACCCAACTTGTCCATGTCGCCCCTTTTTTTTTAAACCACTAAGCTAGTCCCAATTGCCCGTGTTTGTCCCATATCCCTCTATAGCCATCTTACCCATGCAACTGTCTAAACGCTTTTTAAAAGACAAAATTGTACTCGCCTCTACTACCTCTGGCAGCTCGTTCCAGACACTCACTACCCTCCATGTGAAAAAATTGCCCCTCTGGACCCTTTTGCATCTCTCCCCTCTCAAATTAAACCTATGCTCTCTAGCTTTAGACTCCCCTACCTTTGGGAAAAGATATTGACTATCTAGCTGATCGATGCCCCTCATTATTTTATAGCCCTCTATAAGATAACCCTTAAGCCTCCTATGCGCCAGAGAAAAAAGTCCCAGCCTATCCAGCCTCTCCTTATAACTCAAACCATCAAGTCCCGGTAGCATCCTAGTAAATCTTTTCTGCACTCTTTCGAATTTAATAATATCCTTTCTATAATAGTGACCAGAACTGTACACCGTACTCCAAGTGTGGCCTTACCATTGTCTCGTATAACTTCAACAAGATGTCCCAACTCCTGTATTCAATGTTCTGACCAATGAAACCAAGCATGCCAAATGCCGCCTTCACCATCCTGTCCACCTGTGACTCTGCTTTCAAGGAGCTATGAACCTGTCCCCTAGATCTCTTTGTTCTCTAACTCTCCCCAACTCTCTACCATTAACTGAGTAAGTCCTGCCCTGGTTCGATCTACCAAAATGCATCACCTTGCATTTATCTAAATTAAACTCCATCTGCCATTCATCAGCCCACTGGCCCAATTGATCAAAATCCCATTGCAATCCTAGATAACCTTCTTCACTGTCCACTATGCCACCAATCTTGGTGTCAGCTGCAAACTTACTAACCATGCCTCCTAAATTCTCATCCAAATCATTAATATAAATGACAAATAACAGTGGATGCAGCACCGATCCCTGAGGCACACCGCTGGTCACAGGCCTCCATTGGAAAAACAACCCTCTGCCTTCTGTCATCAAGCCAAATTTGTATCCATTTGGCTACCTCACCCTGGATCCTGTGAAATTTAACCTTATGCAACAACCTACCATGTGGTACCTTGTCAAAGGCCTTGCTGAAGTCCATGTAGACAACATCAACTGGACTGCGCTCATCTACTTTCCTGGTTACCCCTTCAAAAAACTCAATCAAATTTGTGAGACATGATTTTCCACTCACAAAGCCATGCTGACTGTCCCTAATCAGTCCTTGCCTCTCTAAATGCCTGTTGATCCTGTCTTTCAGAATACCTTCTCATAAGTTACCCACTACTGATGTGAGGCTCACCGGCCTGTAGTTCCCAGGCTTTTCCCTGCAGCACTTTTTATACAAAGGCACAACATTTGCCACCCTCCAATCTTCAGGCACCCCACCTGTGGCTGTCGATGATTCAAATATCTCTGCTAGGGGATCCGTAATTTCCTCCCTAGCCTCCCACAATGTCCTGGGATACACTTCATCAGATCCCAGGGATTTATCTACCTTGATGTGCTTTAAGACTTCCAGCACCTCCTTCTCTATTATATGTGCATCCTCAAGACATCACTATTTAATTCCCCAAGTTCTCTAACATCCATGCCTTTCTCAACAGTAAATACTGATGAGAAATATTCATTTAGGATCTCACCCATCTCTTGTGGATCTGCACATAGATGACCTTGTTAATCCTTAAGAGGCCCGACTCTCTCCCAAGTTACTCTTTTGCCCTTTATGTATTTGTAGAATCTCTTTGGATTCTCCTTTGCCTTATCTGCCAAAGCAATCTCGTGTCTCCTCTTTGCCCTCCTGAATTCTCTCTTAACTCTACTCCTACACCCTCTATACTCTTCAAGAGATCCACTTGATCCCAGCTGCCTATGCATGCCTCCTTCTTCTTCTTGACCAGGGCCTCAATATCCCGAGTCATCCAGGGTTCCCTATTTCTACCAGCCTTGTCCTTCACTCTAAGAGGAATTTGCTCACCCTGAACCCTGGTTAACACAATTTTGAAAGCTTCCCACTTACCTGACGTCCCTTTGCTTGCCAACAGACTCCCCCAATTAACTTTTGAAAGTTCCTGTCTGATACCATCAAAATTGGCCTTGCCCCAATTTAGAATTTTAACTTTTGGGCCAGACCTATCATTCTCCATAGCTATCTTAAAACTAATGGAATTATGATCACTGGTCCCAAAATGATCCCTCACTAACACAATTCTGTCATCTGCCCTTCCTTATTTCCTAAGAAGAGGTCAAGTTTTGCCTCCTCGCTAGTCGGATCATCCACATACTGAATGAGAAATTCCCCCTGAATACACTCAACAAATTTCTCTCCATCCAAGCCGCTAATGCTATGGCTGTCCCAGTCAATGCTGGGAAAGTTAAAGTCCCCTACTATTACCACCCTATTTTTCTTGGAGCTATCTGTAATCTCCTTACATATTTGCTCCTTAATTTCCCGTTGACTATTTGGGGACCTATAGTACAACCCTATCAGAGTGATCTCCCCCTTCTTATTTCTCAGTTCTACCCATATAGACTCAGTGGGCGAACCCTCAAATATATCCCCTCTCAGTATTGCCATGATGTTTTCCCTAATCAAAAGTGCAACTCCCCCTCCTCTCTTACCTCCTGTCCTATCTTTCCTATAGCATCTGTATCCTGGAACATTGAGCTGCCAGTCCTGTCCCTCCCTCAGCCATGTTTCAATAATAGCTATAATATCCCAGTCCTATGAACCCATCCATGCCCTGAGTTCATCTGCCTTGCCCGTCAGGCCTCTTGCATTGAAATAAATGCATTTAATCTGGATTACCCTTGCTCTCTGTCCTGCTTTTGCCTGATCTGTCTAGCACTAGGATTACTGACACTGTCTTTACTAGGTAATGTGCTCTCTTTAACTTCTGTGCTGTCCTCAACCTTCTCTTCTGTCCTCAACCTTCTCTTCTGTCTCCCTACTGCTTTGGGTCCCACCCACCCTGCCAAACAAGTTTAAACCCTGCTGAGTGATGAATCCAGTAAGAGGTTTAACAACACCAGGTTAAAGTCCAACAGGTTTATTTGGTAGCAAAAGCCACACAAGCTTTCGGAGCTCTAAGCCCCTTCTTCAGGTGAGTGGAAATTCTGTTCACAAACAGAGCTTATAGTGATGAATCAGCATGAGGACAGTGACAACACGACTCCAATAGGACATGGAAAACAAGAGAGGATGTAAGGGAAGTGACTGTTCAGTGAGTTATGCAGTTCTGGTAACCATGAATTCTTTTTGTTGATTGTTATATATTGTTTTTGCTCATGACTTTTGTTGGAAACTTAAAAGTTGCACTGGAACAGGAAGGAATGTTTCCCTTAGGGGAATTCTCCTTGTGATGATCAATGATGTATTGAAGGATTGTAGGTTTAAATTATGTGCTGCAACCTGGTTATTACAGATGTTGCATTGCAATATCAGACATTACTGAAAGTCTCTCTGATGAGTCTGTCCTGAGGCAGTCTCTTAACAGCTGTTTTTAACCCTAGGTCTTCTTCATCTTAGCTGCCCAAAGTCTGCACCTGGTGAAAACAAATTACCCTCAGCCTAAATCCACTATTAGTATGCTCCACCTTGGCACATCTTATACCCTTCCAACCCAGCAGAATTTGTTGGGGGGAAAGGAATAATTTAAATGAGACATGAACACAGCCCTGTCTAAGAGCAGAATTTAAGGCCCTCTCTCATAGTGACTTTGGTGGCGGAGGGCATTTAATCAGGTGAGTGAATGGTGGATGAGGATCCTGTCAACTTCCCACCTCTTTAAGCCACCCCAGGTAGAAAACTGAAACAGAAAATTGTTTCTCTCTCAGCTACATACCCAGCTCCTCCCATCACATCACCTTGTATACCTCAAACAAAAACCCCAGCTTGCATTGCTTTAAGCAAAGAAATCCCAGGGAATCTCCATTTATAAACAACAGTCCATTAGCCTTCTCCTAAATAATCACTACATAGCTAAAATGACTAATTATCCTGGCTTCCCAGCATATGATCTGCATGTTTTCCAGACATACTGACTACCTGTAAAAAAAAAACACTGAATCTTACATTCTCCCCGTGTCTGCATGGGTTTCCTCCGGGTGCTCCGGTTTCCTCCCACAGTCCAAAGGTGTGCAGGTTAGGTGGATTGGCCATGCTAAATTGACCCTTCATGTTCCAAGATGTGTAGGTTAGGGGGATTCGGGGGTAAGTGGGGAGGCGATGGCCTAGTAGTATCATCCTTGGACTATTAATCCAGAAACTCAACTAATGTTCTCAAGACGCGGGTTCGAATATCGCCATGGCAGATGGTGGAATTTGAATTTAATTAAAAATATCTGGAATTAAGAACCTACTCATGACCATGAAACCATTGTCGATTGTCGGAAAAACCCATCTGGTTCACTAATATCCTTTAGAGAAGGAAATCTGCTATCCGCACCTGGTCTGGTCTACATGTGACTTTGGAGCACAGCAATGTGGTTGACTCTCAACTGCCCTCTACGGGCAACTAGAGACAGGCAATAAATGCTTGCCAGCCGGTGACGCCCATGTCCCATGAATGAATGAAAAAAAATAAAATGCGTGGGGTTACGGGGATAGGGTAGGGGGTTGTGCCTGGGTAAGGTGGTCTTTCAGAGAGTTGGTGCAGACTTGATGGGCTGAATGGCTGCCTTCTGCACTGTAGGGATTCTATGAAAACAGTCCCCCTAAACATAAAATATATCAATAGCACATTATCATCACACAGTTCACATATTGGTGACTAGAATTGGTTAGCTTATCTGCTGTAAAGGCATTTATGGATTTCTATGTGAAACACATATTTTGCTTCTTACCAAGTGAGTTTTTTCTGCGGATAGTCTAGCCTGTATTCTGGAAGAGTAGTTCCTAATAGAGGAGTCCACATATCCAGCAGGTAATCCACTGGATGGTGAAATTTTACTCCAGGTTGCCTGGTTAGGTTCAGTTGGTGTACTCTTTGGCAAATCTATACAAACAGAAAACATTGGATTTTAAAAGCAAACAAGCAATTCAAGACAAGATGGCATCAGTTTTGCCAACTTGTCAACTTAAATTGGAGAAAGTCCTCGATCATCCAAAAGACTTGCTGGGAAGCAATCAAAGGGCCAAGTGGTGTGCAGTTGAGTGTGGTGGTGAATAGTAGAATTGGTCGTCTTCATTTTCAACATGCATGTAGAAACTATCTCTGTCTCTATGGATGTAGTCACGAGGATCATTATGCTGACCGTGTGTGGCAGTGAGTTGGTTATTGAACGAATAACACATAGATTATGTCCTGAACTTCCACCGTGATGAAAGGACTCTGTGTCTTAGCCAAAATGATGCCGGAGCTCTGTTTCCAGAAGTCTCATCCCCAAAACCCAGCATCCACTATTTTGGCCGGGCATGGGAAAGGCCAGACTTCATACATTTGCAATTCACAGAGACAGCAACACCTTTAAAAGTCCAACTACTTTCAAATCAGAAGCACTTTTCATCATTCAGGTTTCTGAAACATGACTCGTGGGTTTCACAAATTTGGGGAAAAGGCCTAAACCTATCAGAGTTCTTTGATGAGGTCAGGTACTCTTTTAGAGTTGGCGTGGAAGGTGTAAGGGAGTAGGGTGGTGGGTGGGAGATTACATGTGTTGGCACTAAATTGGCATGGAGGCTCTGAAAGCCCGTGGGGGTGGTTAGAGTGGCGTAGGTTGATACGGAGGGAATGAGGAGTAATTGGGATGGGTGGAAGAATGAGTTGGCATGAGTTGTCATGCGGGGTGTGAGGAGCTGTGAGGGGTGAGGACTAGAAGGTCTTACGGTTTTATTATAACTGGATGAAGGACCCAGAGAACCGAGAAAGGTCTTTTAAACAGCCCACCTCAACACTTGCCAGCCTGAGGCCGCCTCGGCACTGTTTCTGTCAATGGCGGGCCCGATTACAGTTGGTCCCCACCATCCAGGAGCAAATATCCAGGGGAACTTCCTCCTGACTCATGGGGAGTTCTGAATTTTCCTGACTCTATGTTCCCAACCCGGAGCAAAAATTCAGCACTGTGAGTTCAAAACAGTTGTGAAGGTGAACGTAATCATATTCTCCTTGTGGATCAACATAGAAGGATAAAGATGACCATGAAGGTGACCGTTTTCATGGTGGCATCACAAAGTGCCCAGCTCCAGAAAGATCTGGCCCTTTTTTAGTATCCAACAAAATAACGCTGGCCTGAGGGTAAACAATGGTGAACGTGTACAGCCTAATTCGATAACCCATTTTCCTTCAGGAAGCCTGGTTGTCCTATTTTGCATTTCCAACATTTTGCATTTTTATTCCATCATCCATGGTTTTCTTTTCATCTTTGATATTACTAGCTCATGTTTCCTTCCCTTCGTTGCAAACTTCTATTATGACTGAAATACAAAATGATTGAAACCAACGAGGAGAATTTCTTTATCCTGCCAGAAAGTGGTGTTCTTACGAAACAGCACGCCAGCAATACAAACTGATACTGCAGCAAGTAATTCCTTCAAAAAGAAAAGTTGGGTAAATACCGAGTTATGGCTGGGACCTAAGGCCTCTGGGATAAGTAGTGCAGAGTCAAGCAAATACTGAATGGACCATGGTGATTTCTGTGCGATTGGAGCAATGGACATGGCACCGATCGGAAATGAATAGTAGAGGCCTGGGCCAAGAAAAATGTTATAAAGATTTGCTTAATTATCTTTGCAGGTTGAGGAGAAAAGCTGCAAAAAGCTTTCTTTCCCTTGTGGGATTTGAATAATTAATCACATAAGAGGAACAAGTACAAAACTTGCACTGAGGCAAAAAAGTGCCCATGTAGCATCACATGACAGGAAGGAGAAAGGCTTTGCAGCCTACAGTATCTTGTATATATTTCAGCTTTCAGTGTTCTACAATGGTGGACTGTATCATTTATGTTAGGCAAGAGTTATCGTTAAACCGAACGTTAGACTTCTGTTGGTGCAAGCATAAACACCACTGGGATTCAGAACTGCAACAAGAGAAGTACAAGGTCAGCAATTCATCACTGCAAAACTCAGCTATTTATCAGCATTCTGACATTCCAGTGCACACTCACCAGACGACTGCCATTTGTCCCCTTTCATGGCTCTGTCACTGCCATTGCTTGTTTGATTACTGAGACTCAGGTACTCCCTGATCAGCAGGCTGAGCTGCAAGTATGCATACATAAGATTATCTGTGTACAAAAAACAGCAGAAAAATAAGCTTCAACACAATAACTTTAACTCTTTGAGGTGTCCAACATAATTTATGTTCAGAAAATTTACCCTTGCCTACCACAGGAAATCTTTGAATCTTTTGCGGCTCTGAAGCCACGTGCGACACATCACCATTGACCCGGGTGGTGTTTTCTGTCCAGCCCATTTCAAAATGACCTGAACACGTTGTTACAACTGAGGAGTCCCCAGTAATGGGGCTGGATGCACCCTTCCTAGCAGAGCCTGCTCAAGGTCCGTCAGCCAAAGGACAACCACCACGGTCATCGTGACCCACCCAGACAGCAAAGCCAGCAGGCTGCCTCCAATGCCGCTGCAGGAACACGAGCAGGGGTATGGGGTGGCAGCGGCACACCAAGATGTAGCATTTGAAGATCTAACTTTAAGGCACTTTGGCAACAACAGGGACATGTCACGGTTGACATTATTTGCGTATATTATTTTGAAATTTGTGTTTGAAACACTGTATCCCTAGAGAGGCAAAGCCTCCTGTAGCACTGGATGTCAGATATTTAGAGGCAGTTGGTGTGCTGCTTGTAGACTCTAGCCATTGGTTAATGGCATCTTTTGTGGACCATACCGCCTTGACCTCCCTGCAAACCCTGCACCAAATGAGCCCATACCTCTGCTCTTAAAGGTCTGTCCCTGTGATGCTGGCCTTCTCCCCCTCCTGCTCTCTCTTCCTCTTCAGAGGAGGCCCCACCAGCTAAATACATTATCCCCATTAAATGAGATGCACAAGGAGTAGTGCATGAGGGAGCACTGTGCTGCAATCCTTACTGAAACCTCCCAGGGAAGATGAGATCCTAAAATGAAGAAAGACAGGCACTACTGAAACCCACATAAACTCTGGGACAAATCTGTAGACACACAGCAACAAACTCGCAAAGACAGAAAAAAGTGCTTACACTCTGGGGCACTTTTATCCCACCCTTAGATGAGGAAATGATGGAAAATGTGTTTTCCGCCTTCATATTTTGGAAGGAGACCATCATCCCAGGCACTAATTATAGGCAGGGATCTGGTAACAGGGGATATTCATTCACCCTCTCATCCAGAAAATAATTCATAGGTGACATCTAAATTAATAAGTAAATCGGTGACACCTACAGAATACTAAATTCATGACTTAAAACTCATTGGTATGAGAAAATGCGAGTGGAATCCTGCTTTAGAATCGTATCAGCAGAGGCCTGGAAAAGATCTCTTAGCCACAGGGAGACCTACTGGGGAAAAGGAGAGGAAACGACTGAATAAAATTAATATATTGTGAAAAAAATAAGAAGTAGAGAATTTGTTTTGTAGTACAGCTCAACTCTGAACACTCCTGTATTTCAGTACTGGCTGATATATGTTGAAGTGACTGCGGTGAGACAAATTCAACAGATCAAGTGGCATACAGGGTTTTGAAAGAACTACTTGGGAGCAAATACTCTGCAATTGTTTTTTTTCAATAATCAGGTAACAAAGAGCAAGACTCTTACCACAGTTAATAACAGCATCAAAGTATCCTGGGAATTCCTGGTTCATGCTGATATAGTTCTCAACTCTGGATGTGGCAAAATCGATTTGTGATTTGCTGTACAGCCCTCTCAGCTGCAATCTTCTCTGGTGTTCTGCTTTTCTCATCGGAATCAGCAGAATGTATCGAGGCTCTAAGTATGTTTTCTTCAAGCTGCACACTCCCTATTCAATGGCGGAATTAGAAACAAGTCATAATTCTATTCCTTCTCAATCTAAAACACTCAGCTGCCTTCTTATCAGGAAAGATTGAGCAGATTGGGCCTGTATCCAGTGGAATTAAGAATGAAAGCCGACCTTATTGAAACATATAAGAAAGATCCTGAGAACACTTGACAGGATGATTGCTGAGAAGATTTTTCTCCTTCTGGCGAGTCTACAACTAGGGGGACACAGTTTCAAAATGAGGGGCCTTTCAATTCAGAATGAGATGAGGAGAATTGTTTTCTCTCAGAGGATCATCAATGTGCGGAATTTTCCTCCCCAGAGAACAGCGGAAACTGAATCATTGAGTATTTCAAAGCTGAGTTAGATTTTGATTGACCTGGGAGTCAGGGCGTTATAGAGATGCAGACAGAAAAGCCGAGGTGTGGCCACAATTACTTAAGCTGTGATCTTATTGAATATCGGAGCAGGCTCAAGGGACCAAAATGCTCTACCCCTGTTCTGAATTCTTGTGGATAGATTTCTAATTTTAAAAAGTGGAAGAACGGTTCAACTAAGGCAGCTATGTATGGTGAAGAGCCAAGGTTTATGGTGTAGGACAACAAGTAAAGAGATGTGGTGGAAGAGAAAATACTCATTAGATGCTCCTGATCTTGGGTTTAAGGAAGTATTATTATTAAAGATTTTATAGTAGGGTACTTAGATAATCACGATTTGATCAGGCAGGGCCAACATAGCTTTGTGAGAGGGAAATCATGTTTAACTATTAGAGTTTTTTGACGAAGTAACATTCAAGACGGATTAAGGGGAACCAATAGATGTGGTATCCTTGGATTCTCAAAGGGTACCTGATTTCCAATGGATATGGGCCTAACCTGTTTAACCTTTCTTCATAAGACAACACCTTCATCCCAGGAATGAGTCCAGGGAACCTTCTCTGAACTGCTTCTAAAGCAATTATATATATTTTTTAAATAAAAAGATCAAAATTGCACACAGTACTCCAGATGTGGTCTCACCAAGGCCCTGTACAGCAGTACATATCTAAGATAAGAGCACATAGCATAGAAGGTAACATATTAGCATGGATAAAGGATTGGTTGCTTAACAGGAAGCAGAAGGTAGGGATAAATTGGTCTTTTTTGGGTAGGTAAGCTGTAACTAATGGGGTGCTACTGGGATCAAAGCTGGGCCTTAACTATTTACAATCTATATCAATGATTCAGATAAAGGGAACAAATGTAGGGTAGCTAAGTTTGCCGATGACGCCAAGGCCTGAATTTTCAGTGTGGCAAGCTCTCGGCACCTACCATCTTGAGAATGGGTGGGGAACGCAAATGCTGCTGACTCCAAAAGGCTTGTTGACATTTTACGCTCAATTGAGCTTTGACTGGCAGCAGGCAGGACCCTCATCCAAGGGTGGATGGAAGTCTTGTCTTGAAGAGCTGTCAGCCAATCTGAATCTGGCCCAAGAAAGCAAGAAAAATAGGTTGTTAAGAGGAGGTGCAGAGTCTGCAAAGTGATGTGGAAAGATTAAGTGAGTGAACAAAAATTTGGCAGATGGAGTAAAACATGGATAAATGTGAACATGTCTATCTAGACAGGAAGATTAGAAAAGCAGTATACTATTTAAGTGGAGAAAGATTTCAGAACTCAGTGGTACAGAGGGACTTGATACAGGTGGCACTGTGGTTGGCACTGCTGTCTCACAGCACTAGGGACCCGGGTTCAATTCCGGCCTTGGGTCACTGTCTGTGTGGAGTTTGCACGTTCTCTCCGTGTCTGCGTGGGTTGCCTCCCACAGTCCAAAGATGTGCAGGTTAGGTGGATTGGCCATGCTAAATTGACCCGAGTGTCAGGGGGATTAGCAGGATAAATATGTGGGGTTATGGGAATAGAACCTGGGTGGGATTGTGGTCAGTGCAGACTCAATGGGCCGAATGGCCTCTTTCTGCACTGTAGGGATTCGAGGATTCTAGGTGTCCTGGTACGTGAATCACATAATGTTAGTATGCAGGTACAGCAAATGATGAGGAAGGAAATTGGAATGTTGGCATTTATAGCAAGAGGAATGCAATAGAAAAATAGGGAAGTTTTACAACAACTGTACAGAGCC
Organism: Mustelus asterias; assembly: GCF_964213995.1. Lineage (NCBI taxonomy): Eukaryota > Metazoa > Chordata > Chondrichthyes > Carcharhiniformes > Triakidae > Mustelus > Mustelus asterias. Next base: position 68,696,084 of record NC_135819.1, read on the forward strand.
TTGGTGAGACCATGATGGGGCCAATCTTACTGTTGCACCCCATCAGCCGACGGGTGGGGCAAGCCGGTAAGATCGAGCAAGAGCCAAGAAATCAGGTTCATGCCTGATTTCTTGCCTCTTGCGACCTTACCAGCACCATATATCTGGCAAGATCAGCCTTGTGCCCATTTCAACGTTAGGCTGAATAAATTATTTAAATTAAATTTCAAAACCATTTACATGGCAATAGCGAGCCCGGGACTCAATCGTCCAGGCTCACTTGAATACAAGATTTGGGATGTCTTGTTGAAGTTGTACAAGACATTGGTAAGGCCACACTTGGGGTACTGTGTACAGTTTTGGTCACCCGATTATAGAAAGGAAACTAGAAAGAGTGCAGAAAAGATTCATTAGGATGCTACGGGGACTTGATAGATTGAGTTATAAGGAGAAGTTGGATAGACTGGGACTTTTTCCTCTGGAGCGTAGGAGGCTGATGGGTGATCATATAGAGGTCTATAAAATAATGAAGGGCACAGATCAGCTAGATAGTCAATACCTTTTCCCAAAGGTAGGGGAGTCTAAAACTAGAGGGCATAGGTTTAAGGGGAGAGATACAAAAGTGTCCAGAGGGGCAATTTTTTCACACACAGGGTGGTGAGTGTCTGGAACAAGCTGCCAGAGGTAGTAGTAGAGGTGGATACAATTTTGTCTTTTAAAAAGCATTTAGACAGTTACATGGGTAAGATGTGTATAGAGGGATATGGGCCAAATGCAGGTAATTAGAATTAGCTTTTTAGGGGTTTAAAAAAATATAAAAATAGATATGTAGGGATATGGGGGTAGGGCCTGGGTGGGATTGTGGTCGGGGCAGACTCGATGGGCCGAATGGCCTCTTTCTGTGCTGTAGGGATTCTAAGATTCTAAAAGGGCAAATTCTAATGGACAAATTGGGCCGAAGGGCCTGTTTCCATGCTGTAAATCTCTATGACTCTATGACTTGCCTTTGTAGCCTCGCCTGGGGGGAGGTTCTCTCCGGCGAGAATCACAGCTGGTCCTCAGCAATGTGGACCAGTCATGATGGCCTCGCCGGTAGAACTGGAGGCCACTTAGGCCCCCTAGGGAGGTCAGGAGCAACGGGGGGTGCCCCTTGCACAGTGCCAGCCTCACAGTGCCAGCCTGGCACCCTGGCACTGCCCATCAGGCACCAGGCAATGCCAAGGGGGTGGGGCTTGAGGGGCAGGGCCTTCCCAGGGACGGGGCCTACTGAGGCCAGTGGGTTGGAGGGTACTGTGCACTCGGCAGGAGGGGGGAGCTATCGGTCTGGGCGGTGGGAGCAGGGGCAATATTTCTGGGCGGGATGGGGCTCGCGATCAGCCGGGGGCCCCTGCGATTGCAGGATCACTGGATCGACTGCAGCCACAGAGGCCTGTCAGGTCTCTCTCTCAGACCTGTTAGGCCTCTGTTGGTTGCCAATGCACATGTGCAGCCACAGAGGTATGCACATGCGCAATGGTGCTCGCTGCTGCCACAGCAATCCTGCTGGCGATTTAAGCCCACCCCCTTCGCCTGCAGGTGAGGAATGGTTTAGCCCATGTTTTCCTGCACTGAGTGCATAAGATGTTGGATTTGAACTCACCCAAAAAAACAGGTGACAAATTCTCCTTTCATGCCCGTCCTGGACTTAGAATTCTCTTTTGGTCAGACTCCCCCCCACATCTGGAGTGGTATGTGCAGTTTTGGGCTCTTTATTTTTAAATATATATTATTGTTTCAGATGCAGTTCAGAGAAGGTTCATCGAATTCATTCCTGGGATGAAGGAATTGACTTATGAAGAAAGGTTGAATCGGTTAGGCCTATGCCCGCTGATAGGTGGTCTTATTGAAACATATAAGACCCTGAGGGGACTTGATAGGGGGATACCTGGAGGATGTTTCTTCTTTCTGGGGGGACTAAAATTAGGGGACATAGTTTAAAAATAACAAGTCTCGCTTTTAAGGCAGAGCTGAGGGGAATCTTTTTCTCCCAAAAGGTCACTGGTGTGTGGAATTCTCTTCCTCAGAAAGTAGAGGAGGGTGAATCTTTGAATTTATTTAAGGCAGAATTAGACTGATTCTTGTCAGGCAACAAAGTCAAGGATTTTGGGGAGCAGACAGGGAGGTGAAACTGAGACCAGAACCAGATCAGCCTTGGTCTTATTGCATGGCAGAGCAAGATCGAAAGACCAAATGCTCCTATGTTCCTAAAGTACTGACGATTGTAGGGGAAGGAAATGTAAGGAGTACCATATCGTTGAGATTTTGGTTGAGAAGAAAAATAGCTTGCAATGATAAGACAGCCTATCATATCCTCAGTACAATCCAATGGACTTTACAACCTATGAATTACTTCTGAAATGCAGTTACTGGTGTTATGTTGATAAATACAGCAGCTCATTCTGTGCACAATGGAGTCTCACATGAGTTGAGTGGCAATTTCATTTGTTTTTGGTACATTTGATTAGGGAAAAATGCTATCCAGGACATGAGGAGAATGGCCTGTTCTTTTTCAGATAATGTTGTGGGATCTTTCACATCCACTTGAACAGGTTTAGTTGACCATCTCACCCAAAGGATGGTACCTCCCACATCACTGTCCATTATCAGTGCTGCATTAAAGTGTCAGCCTAATTTATGCGCTCCAGTTCATAGTGAGATGTTGAACTCAAATTAAGACTCGAAGTGAGAGATTAGGGTGCTACCAACCCCTGGGCCAAGCTGGTTAAATGTGAATGTAGGGAACCATATTTTGGAGCTTAGAAGGAATATGTATTTAGAAGGAATACATTTTTAGAAAGAGGACACATCTGAAGTAGGAACTGGAGAAACACAGTCTGGATTCAGGCAAGAGTGGGAATAGTTAACCTACAAACAATCTTGATAAGTACTTAGAAGTAAACAAGAACATAGACTATGAAAAGCATTTGATTACATCCAGTACCAAAAGTTAATGGATGTGTTGCTGAAATGTGAAATTGACAGTAAGAATGTGAGATTTATCCGGAACCTATGTTGAGGCCAAATAGCCAGTGTCAGGATAGAAGAGGGACAATCAGGTATGTTTCAAGTGCAGAGTATGACAGGGCAGTGTACTGTCACCAAAATTATTCAATCTGTACACAGAACAAATACTCAGGGAATTAGATGTAAAAACTGGAGGCAAGAATGTAATAAACTTGTGGTATGCTGAGGACACAGCACTGCCTGCAGAATCAGAAGAGGCCACACAAAATATTGCAGATCAAATAAAAATTAGTAGTTTAGAATATGAATTGAATATTAACCCAAAAGACAAAACAATGATAGCCACAAGGAATAAATAGAATAAACTAGGGTGAAGATTGAAATGGATGGTGTCAAACGGAAACAAATAGATAGGTTTGTACTTTTGGGATAATAATAACAGTAGATGGCAGACGTGATGCAGAAGTTAGAAGAAGGACAGGGATAGCCAGCCTGCTACAATGCTCTAGTGATACCCAACACAAACTTCCGATTAGGCATGTTACAACCTTCTGGACTCAACATTGGGTTTAACAACTCTAGACTGAACTTTCCCAGCCCACTATTTCCAGGTCTCGGACATCCTGGAGGACCACAGGTAGCTGCTCCTCCCCTTCATAAATAACTGGCCGTGCAGACATTGCGCATGACCAGGGTGATTGCAGCCATGTGCGAGGGCTATCCCACCATGGTATTGGAACTACCACCCTATTGATCCAAATACACCCCTAGCATGTGACTGTGCACTCTGCATCCCATTACTATGCATCAACCCTCCAGGACCAAATGCAATTGAGAACAGACAGCACTCTTCACACAATTCTTTGTGCAATTATCACTATCCATAGAAGCTTCTCCTGCCCAAGACTGGGACTGGGACCAAGACTATCATTCCGCGCTGAGCCTTTTAATATACCCCGGACAGTCTGGCCCCATTCCCCGGACAGTCCCTTAAATATGCCCCCCAGACAGTTTTTCACACTTGCCCCCTGGTCCTTTGCCAGTTAAAGTTTAAAAGGAAGAAGAAAGTATCACCTACTGACCTCAGGTGCATGGACAATGTGAAGCTCGCCAGCTGCATGCCACTTATATACAGTCGTAAAACAGAACATTCTAATTATCTACAGGTAGGAAACGTAATTTTGAAGTGGGAATGTGATTCTGGCAAGTTGGACTTTTAAAGAGCATTCATAACACGCTAATGAATGCAAACGGACTTCCCGACATTGCTCTTTGGGAAGCTCAACTCACCTATAACCCACCTTGAAAGTTGGGAGAACAAAATTCCAAAAATGTTTCCCACCATTAGGAAACTGACTTTTTCACTCATGGCAAACCCATTATGATTCCCGCTGCTGACTGGAGCGACAATCTACCCTTGTCTGGGAAAGCTTAGGATATCAATGAAGGATGCTACTTTATATTTTCCAGTTTGAACATTAATCATAGAAGAATCATAGAATCCCTATGGTGTAGAAAGAGGCCATTCGGCTTATTGAGCCTACACTGACAACAATCCCACCCAGCCCCTATCCCATAACCCCATGTATTTACCCTACTAACCTCCCTGACACTAAGGAGCAATTTAGCATGGCCAATCCACTCAACCTGCACATTTTTAGACTGTGGGAGGAAACCCAAACAGACACGGGGAGAACGTGCAAACTCCACACAGACAGTTACCCGAGGTCAGAATTGAACCTGGGTCCCTGGAGCTGTGAGGCAGCGGTGCTAGCCATTGTGCCATCATGTCGCCCAACTCTGAAATTCACGAAATAACAATCCAAAAACAGATGAATTAGTTATTCATCTCATGTAGGGCCTTATCATCCACAAAATGGCTGTTGTATCTGCAAAAACAACAGCAACTGCATTTCAAATCTAATTCCGAGGTCACAAAGTGCATTAAAAAGTCCTGAAGATGGGATACAGTACTTCATAACTTCAAGTTTTCTTCTTCCTCAACCTGGATCTCAACACAATGGAACTCCTTACCTATCCTTCAATGGATTTTTGTAGAATGTCAGGCTTTTAAATCGAAGGATGGTGACACCTAATCAGTTTATTTCCTGTTTCAAATGCACCATTTTTACTTGATGTTCTACACCATGAGTCTTGTTTTTAACTTACTTAAACATTTTAACTTAGCTCAGCTTCCACCTGTTGACAGAAGTAAAAATTGCACAAATCAGCATGTGATAAAAATATCATAGTGAAATTGTGCACTAGTCTTATAGTAATTGCATTAAGTGCCTCCTATAAAGAGTTCTTGACAGGAGCAGTCTCAAACAAATTTTGACAATTTTGGTCTAGGTCAGCTCTCACTGCTATTCCCGTCAGATTTCCCTTTCCATTCTTCTACTAATAGCTCAACTAAGATGTAGGAAATCACAGGGACCTACATCTCTCAAAATCATGCTGCTAACTTTAAATGGCAATCTCCAACCAGTAACCTGACTACAATTCAGTGTGGTTGTTTATGAAGAAAACACAAGTCTCAGCCTTTTCTATTGTTAATCCATCTTGTGAAAAGTAGGCGGCTGTTTAATCCATCTTCACTTGTTAAACTAAACTTCAATTTCTTTCTGTCAACTCTTCGGGAGCCAGATGTCAGAGATCAGTTTGCAATAGAGCAAAACGCTACAGAAGATGAAAGGGTAACAAAGATTTCCTGAAAAAAGATCTGAATCTCCAGATTGATGAGGGAGTGGGTGTGCTGAAAAGCACGTGCCCTCCTGCACTGCTTGTGCACCCGTTTTGGGGGAGTGCTGTAAATGTGAATAGTTAAAATTTGGGACGACTCAAATGTAAGTGCTTACCATTGCCACGATGAGGATTTCACTGGAATATGGTGGTAAATCCAGTAACCTGTTAGCAACATTTTCATGCTATAAAATTCTGATGGGGGGAAACACCTATTAGTACAATAAAAGGATATTCGTTCTGGACTTAAATTGTTTCCAGTGGGAGCATTTTGAGCTATTGCAGACCCATCACTGATGATATGTGGTGGTGGGAACAATTTGAAGTGATTAATTAGTGTCACACAAGAAGCAAAGTTGTTTAACTTCAACATGTTTAGGCCTGATTATCTTTCCTGTTTTATCACAGTATTAAATGTTCTTAATGATAAAACACTTTAGATGTATTTTATCAGGCGCCATGCCCTAAGAGGGGACCATGGACTGCCATTGAATTGGTCCATGATTATGTTTTGTAAAGCACTGTAGTAGTTTTACATTGCTTTCTGCAGTACGGCTGGCAAGGAAATTCTCGCACTCTTGCTGCCTGCTATCGGGCATGTTTGGAAGGATTTACAGGCTGGTAATCAACTTGTTTGGCCGTGTGATGAATGCACATTCCTTGATCACCAAGTCCTGAAGTTGGACTTGAACTCAGAGCTTTTGGCCCAGAGGCAGGGAGACTACCCACTGCACCACAAGAGCTCCACCACCATGCAGAATCCTTATTCTTAATATTCCTTCTGATGGGATTTAGTATACATCACTATTACAGGCATGTCTATCACTCACAAAGCAGCCCAAAACTCCATTGAAATATAGCCTTCACACCTACCTCCAGTTCCATGTGAATACAGCAAGCCAGGCCCTCTCTTGCGACAGTTTCTAATGCATCCCTGCTAAACCCAAAATAGTTTCCATTGTACTTTATTGTCTCAATAAATTTCCCCTGCACAAAAAGACAAAATGGTTCAGATGGAGATAACAGTCAACATCTCAATGTATTGCATAAATATATGAAATGGCAATGAGATTTTCCCACTTTAATGCAAAATAATTTTGGGAATTTCAGAGCAATATATTTCTCAATCCGCTTTATAAAGGGCGGGACCACCCCTCCACAGAGTATTTGGCGGTGATGCAGGCCGCCCGCCATCATCCAGTCCCGCTGCTGTCAACGACTCCCCAACCCTCTGTCAGGTTGGGGAGTCGCCATTGGCAGGACTGGAAGATCCCACCAGTGGAAAAGACAGAAAAGTTTCGGCCATAACGTTTGCCTTTTCTCTCAGGAGATCAGAGTGAGAACCTTTTACTAATCCCACCTCTTCTTTCTGCTGGCTCACACGATCTATTTCAGAGTTTGGAACACCTATGGAACACAGGCACACTCACACCCAGAGATATGACCAGATGAGACGTTTGATGTATTTCTATGTTCAAACCAGGAACAAGCTGGGTATCCCTGGCCTTACCAACTAAACGGGGATAAACTGGGCCCTGTTCCAATAAAGGTCTCCTCCAATAATCCAACTTTAAAAAACAGATGCATTAGTCAACATTAAACAGCACATCTCACCATCTAATCTCATTTTGTTTGTTTCATATCCACTTCTGAGGCAAATATGTTTATACCGAGCAACAATCTTTAGGTGTGCCATTGTAGAAAGGACATTAAAGTCGGTCGAGAGTGTGTAGATTCATCACTATCAGCTATGATCTCATTGAATGACCAAACAGGTTCAAGTGGCTAACTGGCCTGTTTCTATGCTGTTGTTGTTGTATGACATGCTTTGACACGGCAGTAGTCAAGGTAGAGACCACTGTATCTTTTAAGGGGTACCAGATGAAGGACCAAGCAGTCAGGTTAGTTTTAAATTGAATCAGATGGCACAGGCAGAGGATGAAGTGTTGTCCTTCTGAGCTGCAAGCTAATATGGTTCTAAACATGAAGCTTGGCTTTTAGCAATTACAGGGGCGATCTTGAGCCAACGTTCGCCGTCCTTGTGAATGCCGACGGGAACTTAAGATTCAGAAGTCGCAGTTCTCGCCGGCAAGTTTGTGATTTTGAAACTTCCCCACCCTTCGCCAGCGACATCATCAGGTTCATGCCCATAACGCCAGATATTGCCTCCCCACCATATATTGATAATGCACCAATGTGATGTTGTGGTGTCCCCAGGGGGCGCAAAGGTAAGTATAGCCCCAGGGGAGAGGGACATGGCCAGACAGTGGTCTGGCAATGCCCCCCGGCACTGTCCCTTGGCACCGGTTGGCATTGGCAGGTTGACACCATGCCCATGCCAACCTGGCACTGACAACCCAGCAGTGCCAAGGGGTGGGCCCCAGTGGAAGCCTTTTGGGGGGATTCATTTCGATGAATCCCCCCCAAAAGGGGTGGGAGCAGACGGAGGAGCTAGAGATGCCAGCGATAGCCATTGGGGTGAGGGGGGAGAAGAGGCCAATGATCGGGGTGGGGGGAAGGGGTCAATGATCGGGGAGGGGGAGGTGGGGATGGGCTGATGATCGGGGGGGGGGGGGGGGGAGTGCCCAATCTCTGTGCACCAGGGTTTTGTCAGCATGTTCAGGCCCTACTTCCATGTATGACAGCATGAAGCATGCCGCCTTCATTTTTTTTGGCAGGGTGTCATAAGATATAGGGTGGAATTTTACAAGATTTTTTTCTCAGTGTCCAGCCAGTGTGAAAACAGGAGAGTTCCTGATCCATTTTTCGGGCAAGCTTTCACACCCAATCATATGCACTAAGTCTTAAAAATGGTCTAGACTGTTTCTAGCTACTAGAGGCAGTGGGCGGGGCTTAATTGGCCAGACGGCCAACAGTTCAGATCGGAGCCACACACTGCATATGTGCAGGAAAACCAGACAGAAAAACAGCTTTGCTGACAGAACCACCTCCCATCCCCTGCCCCAGGCCAGATACAGCCTCCCCCTCCCCTTCCTTGGACATAGGAGACCCCCACATTACTGACTCCCTTACACCCCCCACCTGACCCCCTTGCACAAGACCCCCTCAACACTCCCCCAAGCACCGATGGCTGACTGACATGACCCTCTCTCGCCCCTGCCCCCGATCATCAGAGAAGCACAAATCTCACCCCCCCCCCCCCCTCCCCCCCCCCCCCCCCACCCCCGCTCCCCTCTGCCCACCTGCAAGTGCTGACTTGGCTTCCCCTGCATGGTAAGAAGGCAAACTTCATTAAACTTGCTGGAATGCTTTAATGGGCACATGACTCGCCCAAACTGCCTGCAGCTGATCTGCCCTGACAAAGGACAGCTCCATAAAAACCCCAAGGATGGACAGACAGGCAGGCAGTGCAGGAAGAAATGGCCTCCAGGAAGCCAGCTCAGATGCTGATCTGGCCAGGTTGCTGGAGGTGGGAAATAAGGCAGGACACCCTCCTCCCTCCAGCAGGACGTCATCCCAGGGGAAGGGATGGAAACGCAGCCTGGGAGGCAGTGGCAACATGCATTTGTGCCAGGACACTGACCAGGAGAACTGGGAAGCAGTGCTGCAAGAAACTGAATGACCTCATCCAGGGAGAAAGGGTGAGTGTTTTACCATATCTAGCATCTTCCCCCTAAATGACCCCCAGATCCCCCACCCTCAGCACCTTGCATGCTTTCAGCCCCTGACCCCCTTGCACCTCCCTTCTCCCACCCAAGAGTGTCACAACCCTTGCCCTCTGAGGGCCACCCCCTCATCGGAGAGGGCGAAGACAGGGGGTGATGTGCTTGAGATCCAGGTCCTCAACGCCTTTGAGGAGCAGGCACTGGAGCTTGCGGGAGAGGAGGGGATGTGGAGCTTTAGCGACAGCATGGTCGATCTGGAGCATTGAAATGAGCACCTGCCAATCCTCCACTTGTTGGAGAAATTTCATGTAAGTGACAGGATGCTCTGAGGAACTGCCCATATGACACAATCCCATCCTTGTACTTCCTCTCATGCCAATGTCCCATTGTGCAGGGCAAAGTGGCAGCATGACCTCCACTATTATCACCATGTACCAGGGTGATTTTAGCATCACCTTTAATCCTGCTAATCACCAATAAACAGCTGGTCAGACACCATGGCAATCTCCATGGCCATCTGTATGCATATCTGAAAGACTGACCTACCCCAAGGCTGGGCCACCTCCATGACATTCTTCACCCTTTTGGTCTGCAACTACAACATGAATTTATATTAACCTGATATATGGTGTATAGAGAGATATTGCTTTTCACTATGTCTGTGCAACATAATACTCATTCACATGTGTTTTGTGCACACCTACATGATCTGCTTACACATAAAAGCCTCAATCCTGAAGCAGAAGTATGAGCCACGTCTTGCACCTTGGCTGCAGCCCACAGATTATGACCCTTTTTGCCTTACATTTTTATTCATAGAATGTCACACAGAGAAAATGCAAGGGAAGGGTCCCTTGGACCTCTCAGTGGACGAGGGGAGCTAATCACGTTGCAGGAAAGCAGTAGGTTATTGAATATTTTCGAGCACTGAATCCATGAGTGCTGATGGTCTCTCGTGTGCTCACTGCAGTCACAATTTGAATCCAGGTCTTCTTGGGTTGCTGCACGTGGATTACTCCAGCCAGGAGGGTAGAGGATTGGTCTCCTCTCCCACAATCCACCAAAACCTGAAAGTTCTGATCAGAAAAGTGTGGGGCAGCTGGACCCATCCCTATCCTTGCTTCTCTCTCTGTGACATTCTACAAATAGAAATGTACGGCAAAAAAGGGCCATGAGCCATTCACATTTCAATGCTCTCATTCACTTTTGTGTGCTTACACAGACGAACCATTTTCACCATATCATCAATGATTACTGGTAAGATTTGGTGATGAAAATGGTTCTGCCTAAATGCTTGAGGTCATGTATCTTGTGACCGTATCCCCCAAGGTAGCATGGTGTGCTCCACACCTACTGACAGCCTACTGGTTTCCCCCCTCAGTCAATGTTATGCCATCACAGTGTGCAGCTTTTAGGGATCTGGATAAGTGTGTAGTGCACCCTGGTGAGTGGATGGCAAGAAAGCAAGTGGATAGGATGATAATGAGCATGCACTGTTCATTCACCCACTAAGTCTTGACAGATAACTATCATGAGGGTGGCACAGTGGTTAGCACTGCTGCCTCACAGCACCAGGGACCCAGGTTCAATTCTGGCCTCAGGTCACTGTCTGTGAGGAGTTTGCACATTCTCCCCGTGTTTGCGTGGGTTTCCTCCCACAGTCCAAAGATGTGTGGGTTAGGTGCATTGGCCATGCAAAAAAAAATTGCCCTTTATTGTCAGGGAGACTAGCTAGGGTAAATGCATGGGGTTATAGGGATAGGGCCTGGGTGGGATTGTGGTTGGTGCAGACTTGATGGGCCGAATGGCCTCCTTCTGCACTGTAGGATTCTATGATTCTATATGACTGCATAACATCTGTACCAGGTAGTGGTGGCAAGACATTGCCATCTTTATGAAATGTTGCTTTTATTTCCTCTTGGATTCTCTTTAAACTTAATTTCTCCGTAAATTTTGGTTACAGTACACGAATAGATCATTCAGTCTAACTAATCTATCTAATGTTGCCAACCTTCCAGGATTGACCCGTGGTCTCCAGGAATTAAAGGTCAGTCTCCAGGACATTGCTGTGTGCAACTCTGGAGACAAATCAACAGGACATTTAAAAAGTTTTTTTGTCAATTTCTTTGAACATTTCTCTTTATGAGATATAAAAAAAATTGAAGACAGGAAGAAAGGCTGTTTGGCCAGCAGTCAAGCATCATCCAATTACGTGTTGAATCTTTTTGCTTTCCTTTTGGCGTTCAAAGGCAGTGCATCACAAGGTTGCATGTTCCGACAAAGGATCTAACTGTGTCTCTCTCCTGATAGATGATGGCAGACCTACTGAGATTTTCCAGCGCCCCTTGTTCTTGTTCCAAGGTTGGATGTGTTGGCCAACTAGTGGCTGGAGCATGGGGACAAGTTCTGTGCTGAAGCCTCCAGGAATACTTTTAGTCACAGAGGGCAAACCTACTTATGTCGGTGTTTATGCTCCACATGAGCTTCCTCTCACCTTCCTTCTAATGTAAGGGGGAGCTATACAATAAATGGCAGAACCATCAGGAGTATAGACACACAGAGGGATCTGGGTGTACAAGTCCACAGATCCTTAAAGGTGGCAGCACAGGTGGAGAGGGTGGTGAAGAAGGCATATGGCATGCTTGCCTTTATTGGACGGGGCATAGAATATAAAAGTTGGCATATGATGTTGCGGTTGTATAGAACGTTGGTTAGGCCACATTTGGAATACTGCGTCCAGTTCTGGTCGCCACACTACCAGAAGGACGTGGAGGCTTTGGAGAGAGTACAGAAAAGGTTTACCAGGATGTTGCCTGGTATGGAGGGTCTCAGCTATGAGGAGAGATTGGGTAAACTGGGGATGTTCCCCCTGGAAAGACGGAGGATGAGGGGCGACCTAATAGAGGTGTATAAAATTATGAAGGGCATAGATAGGGTGAACAGTGGGAAGCTTTTTCCCAGGTCGGAGGTGACGAACACAAGGGGTCACAGGTTCAAGGTGAGGGGGGCAAGGTTCAACACAGATGTCAGGGGGACGTATTTTACACAGAGAGTGATGGGGGCCTGGAATGCATTCCCAAGCAAGGTGATTGAGGTGGATACGCTGGGATCGTTTAAGACTTATCTAGATAGCCACATAAACAGACTGGGAATAGAGGGGTACAAACGAATGGTCTAGTTGGGCACATGAGCGGCGCAGGCTTGGAGGGTCGAAGGGCCTGTTCCTGTGCTGTATTGTTCTTTGTTCCCTCATCTCGCTTTATGAACATCTCTGTCTATTCCTCTTCCCTTTGTATTTAATCAGCTTCTCCTTAAAAGTCATCTCCAATGTTCGCCTTGATGACTCCATCTGATGGTGAGTTTCATGTTCTAACCATTGCAGATAACAAAAAAGTTTCTCCTGAATTTCTTAATGGGTTTATTAGTGATTATCTTATATTTATAACCACTAGTTTTGGATTGTCCCACAACCGGAACCATCTTCTCTACATCTACCCTATCAGATAGACTGAATGGAGTGTTGGCAATGAGGAGTTTAACATACTCTGAAAAACAAAAGGGGTAAAAGGGTCCTGCCTCCTCCTTGGACTACGTGTGAAATTTAAAGCAAAAACATAAAATTTAACAATAAATACATGATGGGGAGAACATTTCCTCTGTGTGCCATGTAACAACCAAACTTTGTACTGTGATTTAATTACATACAGAGGCAATCTTCCCCCATACACAAGCCAGCCTGTTTACTTCAGTTACAATACTAGATGAATATTTTACTGATCAGCAGGATTGTAATGTTCTATTTGTACCGGGAGGCAAGAACAGTTTAACATAAAGGCCCCATAGTACTCAGTAGGATACTAGAGGACAGAAGCGTATCTATCTGAAAATCCTCTCCCTCTACAATTCAGTGGAGACATTAATCCATTTAAGTAACATTCCCATAAAGCAGACTTCCAGCTGAGTGTTTGTCTCCAAACATTTTGTGTGCGATTTCAGTCCCAATTTTATATATGTATTATATACAAGTTTTGCATTAACTGTGTGAATTTTACTGAAATGCAAGATTCCATCAATTTATTACAAGTTAACAAAGTTAAAAGTTCTGTTACTCAGGGGAGGTAGGTGCTTTGATGTCCACAGGGGATCATCAATAGATCTTCCTCTGGGCCTTGTAGAATACTAACCCCTCTATTTGGTGAGTGGAGGCTCGCCCAATGGGGAAGGAGCAGCGGGAGGTTTAAAACCAGCTGGCTCTACTCAGGCCGGCAGTCGAGAGACGAGAGGAAAGTAAAGTTTATTTAGTAGTCACAAATAGGCTTACATTAACACAGCAATGAAGTTACTGTGAAAATCCCCGAGTCGCCACACTCTGGTGCCTGTTCGGGTACACTGAGGGAGAATTCAGCATGGCCAATGCACCTAACCAGCACGTCTTTCGGACTGGGGGAGGAAACCCATACAGATACGGGGAGAACGTGCAGACTCCGCACAGGCAGTGACCCAAGCCAGGAATCGAACCCGGGTCCCTGGTGCTGTGAGGTAGCACTGTGCCACCGTGCCACCCCGGGGCTTTGGGGCTTGATCTGGCAAGCGGAACTTTGAGCATGTTGTAAATAAAGGGTGATGGTGACGGAAGACTGGCCTCAGTAAGATTAATAGAGTAGGCAATGAAAATATTTAAATTATCTAATTTGAACAGCAAAAAAACCAAAAAAATTAGAAAGGTTAATTTTAATTGGGGATGGAGAGACATGGAAAGAAAATCAAGGCCCCGGCAGCACATTACCATTATAGATACCAAAGAAAGAAAAACCAATGAGGCTGAAAATAAACTATTTCAGCTATGATAAACTTTCTTTTGAAAATTAGCATACATGAAAACAGCAGGCATTGTGATGTAGTCATAAAGTCTGCATGATACTAAATATCATACCACGTTAGATAACTAGGTCACAAAATACACCCAGATGAAGGGGGGCCTATTTGATCACATATTTTCAAAGTACATAACTCTATGACCTTTCCATTATACCAATAACATTTAAGTTTACCTGAAAGGATAGTGACTCTCACAATTTAGCATTCCCTTGGTAATGAACTGGACTACCGGCCTAGATTATCCTCGAGTGAGACTTGAATCAATACCCTTCTGAAGTAGAGTTGACACAGTTGCTGCTTAAACCAAGCTGACATCACTCACCCAAGTCAACAGCCAAACATACAAACTGTGAGAACTTGCATTTATTCAGCACTTTTAACAATAATAAATAATCCAGGATCCTTCAGACACGAGGGACAAATGCCAAGCAAATGACAGAGAAAACGATCAAAAGCAAATGAGATCAATCTTTAAACTCCTTTGAAGCATGAATCATCGCTATGTGTTACATCAAAGCCTACAATCATTATGATGCCTTATCGAAAAGGTTTCCTAACAAGTCTAGTTATATAAAGAACAAAGAACAAAAGAAAATTACAGCACAGGTACAGGCCCTTCGGTCCTCCAAGCCTATACCAACCATGCTGCCCGACTGAACTAAAACCCCCTACCCTTCCGGGGAAAAGAACAAAGAAAATTACGGCACAGGAACAGGTCCAAGGCTAGTGAATTTCCTGCCAAATTTTGTTACTTCAAAATAGTGTTTTGCTCAATGGCAATTGTGTTACGTGGCTTGGTGCTGTCCCAAACACAGTAAGGAGAACCTTCAGCTTAATTTCTATTCCTATAGAATCCTATTTACTAGTTCTTGCAAAAAGGTCATCAACCTGAAACATTAAACTCAGTTTCTCTCCATAGATGCTGCCTAATCTGCTGAGTATCAATGGCATATTATGCTTTTATTTCAGATTCCTATTTATGCCTAATTAGCTGCTTTAAGCCTGTACAGCAGTGAGACCACTGACACCATCCTCAATTTGCTGGGCTGAAGTGAAAAATGTGAGCACCCAAAAGCCTGACCGTTATCCTGCTCCTTCCCCCTGCCCCACCCCCTGGATGCTGAGGAATAGGACTCTGCTATAATGCTTCCCAAGGTCACTGCTGGCAGTTACTGCCTCAATTCAGATTTGAGCATTGACTCACCAATGAACTTCTGGAGCGCTATCAGCTCCCGTGAGTCACCAGCAGTAGGCTACCATGACTCATCGCCTTCAGGAGAGGGGAAAATTGGAAAACACTGGTGATTAAAGTGAACAAGTGTATAATAAAGAGAATCACACAGCGTGACAGATGGAATGCAGAGTACAGAGCACTTGAGGCTCATCAGTAACTGCTTCTTCACTGTGGTGAAATAAACACAGTATCCCTGTCGTCACAGTGATTTGCCCTCTATTTAATTGTTACGTCCTTCAACAGTTTCTGAATTTAAGTTTTGAAGTACAGGATTTTTGGGTTTTGATCAGAGTTTGGCTCAGGTATGACTTTTAATCAGGCATTGCAAAGAATTAGACGTATAATTCTCCTATCTTACTGAGCACATACCAAGCTCTATCATAATAGAGAATTATAAAGAGAGGCAATGCAAGGTGCTACCTCATGGTGAGAGACTGAATCATGTCGGAATTAACTCAGGCTTCTCTCCTTTTCAGGGATGCCCAGAATCCTGGTAGCAAGTCCCATGCACAGCCTCCCAACATGGTTGGTGTATGGTCAATTAGACAGTTAGCAGTTTCAAGGTCATTCTCACAGGAGAAAGCAGGTATGGAGAATCAAAGAACAGAACTGCCCAACCAGTACAAAGCACCACCCACTGAGCTCCGGATAGTTGGGCCGGAATTCTACTGGCCCACCTGCCGCGGGAATCAGAGCGGGCGAGGGGCAGAGCATGGGAAGGCGTGGAATGGAATTCTCTGGCTATTCACGCCCTGCCACCGCTGCAAGCGAGGACGGAGAATTTGGCCAAATTTCCGTTCACTGAAGCGGTACCAGAGAATCCCGGTGGCGTGAATGGCTGGAGAATTCCAGCCCTGGTTTGTTTTATTTTGGGCATCATAGTGGCAATGTGGTTAGCACTGCTGCCTCACAGCACCAGGGACCTGGGTTCAATTCCGGCCTCAGGTCACTGTCTGTGTGGAGTTTGCACATTCTCCCCGTGTCTGCGTGGGTTTCCTCCGGGTGCTCCGGTTTCCTCCCACACTCCAAAGATGTGCGGGTTAGGTTGATTGGTCATGGTAAATTGACCCTAGTGTCAGGGGGATTAGCAGGGTAAATATCTGGGGTTACAAGAATAGGGTCTGGATGGGATTGTGGTCAGTGTAGACTCGATGAGCCGAATGGCCTCCTTCTGTACTGTAGGGATTCTAAGAAAAAAAAACAGGGGACTGCAAATGAACAAAGGGAAAAATTGCACCTGTCCCAATAAAATAAAAGACAGCAGTACTCGGATTATAAAGTGAAATTTAAACAAGTTCTATCGGATTATACTCTGTGTCACGTTTTCCCTTTCAAATAACAGATTAAAAATGTGAAATGGAAGAAGGGTCACAGAAAACTGTTGCTCCAAAATGCTGAATTCCAGGTCACAGGATCAAGGGTCTAAGTGTAGATTTCCCAGCAAAGTGAGTTTCCTGATTTGGGCCATGTTATGGGGATCTACTGCACAGATATTTTTCCACAAGGTGAAAGCATGTCTGGCCACCTTTGGATAGTCCCCTTGCTGGCCCAAATTCTCTATGATGTAGGATGGTCCCAAGAGAGAAAGGTGACAACTTATAAAATACCTGTCAAGAAGAGTAGGATGTTGCTATTGAGGTCTCAAACAAGGGAATACAGGATGCGACTCTTATTAATCATTGAATACTTACAATAGTTCTATAAAGAATATTATGTTCTTTTTACCAGACAGAAATTTACCAATTTCATTGGCATGAAATTGATTGTTGACATCACTGCAGGAGTTCCTTAGAACAGTGCCTGATATGCAGCCATCAATGACCTTCCCTCCATCATCAGGTCAGAACTGGGGATGTTTTCTGATGACTGCACAATGTTCAAGTGCCACTCTCAACTCGTCCATAACGAAACAATCTGTATTCACATGCCAGCTAGAATTGGACAATCTTAGGCTTGTGCTGATAAATGTAAAGTAATAGTCGTGCCACACAAGTGCCAGGCGACGACCATATCCAACAACAAAGAATCAAGCCACCTTCTTTTGATATTCAGCAACAACTTAGATTTATATAACCTTTAGCATTATGAAACTTCCCAACGTGCTTTACAGGAGCATTAAAAACAAAGATGTGTTGAGGGAAAGGTAGTGTTGAGGAAGCAGGGGGGCCGCAGAAGGACTTGGACAGGCCAGGAGAGTGGGCAAAGAAGAGGCAGATGGAATACAACGTGCAAAAGTGTGAGGTTATGCACTTTGGAAGGAGGAATGGAGGCATAGACTATTTTCTAAATGGGGAAATGCTTAAGAAATCAGAAACACAAAGGGTCTTGGGAGTCATTGTTCAAGATTCTCTTAAGGTTAACATGCAGGTTCAGTCAACAGTTAGGAAGGCAAATACAATGTTAGCATTCATGTCGAGAGGGTGAGAATACAAGAGCAGGGATGTGTAAGGCTGTATAAGATTCTGGTCAGACACCATTTGGGGTATTGTGAGAAGTTTTGAGCCTCGTATCTGAGGTAGGATGTGCTGGCCTTGGAAAGGGTCCAGAGGAAGTTCACAAGAATGATCCCTGGAATGAAGAGCTCGAATGAGGAACGGTTGAGGACTCTGGGTCTGTACTCATTGAAGTTTAGAAGGATGAGGGGACATCCTATTGAAACTTACAGGATACTGCGAGGCCTGGATAGAGTGGACATGGAGAGGATGTTTCCACTTACATAGGACATAGAACATAGAAACCCTACAGTGCAGAAAGAGGCCATTCGGCCCATCGAGTCTGCACCGCCAACAATCCCACCCAGGCCCTATCCCTGTATCCCTACATATTTACTCGCTAATCCCTCGAACCTACGCATCCTGGGACACTAAGGGGCAATTTAGCTTGGCCAATCAACCTAACCCGCACATCTTTGGACTGTGGGAGGAAACCGGAGCACCCAGAGGAAACCTACGCAGACACGGGGAGAATGTGCAAACGCCGCACAGACAGTGTCCCAAGCCAGGAATCGAACCCAGGTCCCTGGAGCTGTGAAGTAGCAGTGCTAATCACTATGCTACCGTGCCGCCCACTATGCTACCGTGCCGCCCTTGTAGGAAAAACTAGAACCTCAGACTAAAGGAATGATCCTTTAAAACAGAGATGAGGAGGAATTTCTTCAGCCAGAAAGTGGTGAATCTGTGGAACTCTTTGCCGCAGAAGGCTGTGGAGGCCAACTCATTGACTGTTTTTTCGAGATAGATAGGTTCTTGATTAATAAGAGGATTAGGGGTTATGGGGAAAAGGCAGAAGAATGAGGGTGAGAAAAATATCAGCCATGATTGAATGGCGGAGCAGACTCGATGGGCCGAGTTACGTAATTCTGCTCCTATGTCTTATGGTCTTAAACAAAGTATGACACTGGGTCACATAAGAAGAAGGTTTTTTCAACAAAATCTTCAATCTTTACGACCTGGAAGGACAGGGGAGTAGGTACAGGGTGACACCACCACCTCCTAGTTTCCCTCCCAATCACACACCATTTGAATTGGAATTGTAATAATATTCCTTCATTGTCACTGAGCTAATATGCTTGAACCTTAATGCTGGAGCTCAGAACCCTCACACAATTTGAGCAGAGAGCCCTCGCGCCTGCGATAATGGTGAAGTGGGGCAGCAGACAAATTCCTCGAGTAATCAATGTCCTCTATTTTATCCCCTGTGATGCACTAATGACATCTCCCTTCTCTGGCAGGCAAAGCAGCCGAGCGACCGGACCATCCTCACGGCCCCTTCTAGACAAGAGAAGCTCCGAGGAAGATGTTTTGAACCCCACTGTTGAAGATGCATCACAGCTGTCACCTGCATCTGCACCAGCGCAGATACTCACACCTCGGTGAGATCACTAAGTAGGCAGGCTTTTGGGTCACTCACCTCACAGCTGAAGATCCACAGCAGGTGGAGGCAGTGATATCCCAAGAAACTGGCAGGACTCTGCTGGGCCCCTGGCTGATGACGTGCTCCAGGGTCCAGTTGTACCAGAGCTGATCGAACTGCAAAGGCAGAGTCGCGAGCATCAGGAGGGGATGACAGCATCTCTCCTTGGACTGCAAGGCCAACTGGAGGATTCCTGCACCTTCTGTCTGAGGAGATGGTGCCGTCACTCCAGCGCAATGAGGCCAACACCACAGCGCTGCAGTGGAGGCCTTGGTGCAGGATGTGCATTCCACGGCAGAAGTCCACACCATGGTTCACCTCATGACCTCCATGTCTGAGGGCATGAATTCCATGGTGCAAGGCTTCAACTGCATGGTGCAGGCACTGGTGGGAATTCATCAGTCTCTGCGCCAGTGGGTGGTGGGACTTCTGGACCTCATTCCAGTTGCCCCTCTATCCCACGGAAGACCACTGCACCCATCGAGCAGCCGAATGCATGGGGATCGTCTAATGCACAGCCTGGGGCCTTCCACCCAGGAGACTCTGGGGGTGTCCAGCATATCTCAGCCCCCTTCCCTGTGAGTGACACTCTTTCAGCCCCTCACATTGACGGGGACAGCACTGCAACACCAATGCTGCCCAAAAACAGGCCAGGGTCCTCAATGTCCAGCCCCCCCCCCAGGGGACACCTGCCAAGGTCATCTCACGCAACAGGGTGTGGAAGTCAGCTGACCTTCTCAACTTCAGCAGCGGGTCCTGAGGGAGCGCATAGACATTGTGAGAGGATGAGGAAGATTAAGAAGTGGTAGAAAACTTGTTGGCATGAGTGAAAATAGACACAAGTGTAGAGAGGTCACCACTATATACAGTAACAAATAATAAATCACTCCATTCACTCGCAGAGCCTCTATCCTATTATTTCATGCTGCCAATCTCGGTGAACCCACGCACACACTCGGTGCTTCATTCCTGTGGAGTATGAGAATGATTGTGCTCTGTCCCTCCCACACTGAGGACAGAGTAAAGAAGACCTGCTACAGGCAATCCCGCACCCCCCATTCCCCAATCATCCTTTCCGAGTCCCAGTACATGGAAGGAGCAACCCCCCCGACCCATCAATGAGGACTAGATTTCAATTTCTGTTCAATTTCGCACCTCTTCTTCCAAGCGGGAGAGGCCAAGGGGCTGTCGAGGTGCTGACTGCCTGCCCACCTCAGGTGTAAGATGAAAGTGAAAACCTGGCCAAATACTTAGAGGGACGTGCAGTGCCTGTGGCTATCATTCCAGCTTTGATGAACCCCATGATGTGCCAATTCATTGGCAGGGCGATGCAATCTCTGTTAAGCAGCAGTCAGACATACCGCTGAGGATTAGAGACGCATCACTTTGTCCTTGAGTCATCTTCATTTTCCTACAGAGTCAGGACAATGCCTGCAGCCCCCTGCCAACGCAAACGTGCAACCTAATCATTAGATTATGCTAGCACTACAGCATTGGTTTGACCTTGCATCTGCTGTGGGAGACCTCACCACCTGCTACTCCTGCTTGTCCCCAAAGCGAGGCAATCAGGGCATTCCTTGCTCATTGCCAATTCTGGCCCTGTGCACTGCCCAACTTTCTTCCTCCTTCTCTGCCGCAGCATCATCAGGCCCACTGCCCTCCTCAACATCCAACCCATTCAAGGATATCTGGCACTTGCCCATCTTTTCCCGGTCGAGGTTGTCTCCCCTCTGCAGCACTATGTTGTGGAGAGTGCAGCAGACCACAATAATGCAGGAGACCCTCCAGGGGTTGCATTGCCAGGCACCTCCAGGCACCAGAAATGCATCTTCAAGAGCTGATCATCTGCTCCACCAACATGTGCGTTGAAGCGTGAGCCTCATGATATGGAGTCTCTGCTGGTGTTTGAAATCTCCGCACCGGCATCATCAGCCACCTCCTGAGTGGGTATCCCTTGTTCCCAAGGAGCCATCTCTCCAGCCGCTGCTCTCCCTCAAAGACAGCTGGAATTTGAAAGCAGCCCAAGATGTCATTGTCCTGGGTGCTCTCCAGGAAATGGACACACACCTGCAAATGAATCCTTTGCAGTTCCTGAATGATACCGCATGCCGCCATGGTGACTTGAGAGCCATGTGGGTGCAGTCTATCAGACCTTGCACCTGGGCATCCCTGCTAGATAGGCCTTGGTCAAAATTGATAAACCTATCAGCCCTGGCATAACGGGCTCTGGTCACTTCCCTAATACATTCGTGAGCGGCAGATTGGGAGGTGCCGCAGGTGTCCCCTGTGCTGCCCTGGAACAAACCACTAGCGTAAAAGTTCAGAGCAGCTGTAAGTTGAAGGAGCCTGTAAGATCACAGGCATTGGGTGTCCTCCAGCCCTATGTGATGTCAGCTCATGCAGTGTGTGGCAGAGGTCATCCACTGTCCCCAAGACAGATAGTCTTCTCCAACACTGCAGTTCAGACAACTGAAGGTAGGGACATCGACACTGGAAGATTCTTGGCCGGTACTGTCTCCAACATTGTTCCTCCATGTATTGTCCTGCTCCCTGGCCACGCACAGCGTCATTGTCTCTGCTGCTGGTCAATGCCGATCAGTAGAAAGGCCAACTCAACAGGCTCCATGATTCTCCTGTATCATGCACTGAAAGAGTGAGAACAGCAGAGTGAATGCTGAGGAGTCCTAGCAGAACCCTGACTCTCATTGTCCCATGTATCTGTGACTTCAATCCAAGTGCTTCCCATTACTGTGTGAATTTTTGCCCTCCCTCACACCACCCCCTCTGACACTACAGCCACATCCCCGGATAGCTTCCTCTGTATTCCAGCAGGGTGAATAGTGTTCAGCCTCTGTTGTCTCATGGCATCTAACCCACACATTCCCCACCCCAAGAACATAAGTCGTGACCTTGCATAGCGCTAAAGTGCATCAGACGGAATGTGTGACAATAAGGTCTGCGTCCTGATGGGGCACCTCAAAAATGGTGCTGGACGTGATATTGAACAGGGTGAGTGGTGGCCACTATCACCATTCTACTTTACCCACGGGTTCTCCACAGTGCAAGCTATGTACTACTGAGGCTTGAATTGAAAGACACTTCTGCATTCTTGGTGTTCCAAAGGGTTAACCTTTGTCTCCAGAATGTGTAACTAGATCTAGCTCTGGATATTAAACTGGCATGCTGGATTCCTCAAAGAATCATCAGTTCGTCGCTTTGGCAACAACATTCATCTTGACAAGACGCAGCTGAATCCTGAGATATACAATTAGTTTCTCAAGCATTTCCCCAGAGAGCAGCCTCATTCTTCAAGGTCTCCAATGATGTGCAGTTAAGCAGCCTTGAACGAGAGCGAGCAACACCCTCTCATTGTCTTACCTGACAGAGTTCACAGAGAAGTGGATTTGAAATTCCTGTCCAGTAATCCCCTCTGGCCTCACACTATTGACAGAGTGAGACGGTTGTAGACTTCACTGCATTCACCCTCCCCCAAGTGAGAGGATCTTTATGCCTCATGAGGCAGCATAGCTCCCCATCACTGATAGCCCCACACTGCCCTTGCAGCCTGCCCTCTCTGCAAAGCAGGACCCCAGGAGCTCATAGTCACACCTTGTACTGCCCCTCTGTTGCGGCCACCCTCACCCAGTTTGCAGCTCCCAACAAGGAAGGGCACCCACTCAGCTAGTGTTTGAATGCAAACCCAGCATGAAGGAACAAGGAAGCGATACCTGCTTGGCAGCCAGCAGGTCCCCTCAGCGACCCGATATGAAGGAAAGTAAGGCCTCTGAGCTACCCACCCACACTGGTGCGAACCATGTTTTCCGAACTCTCTGCATTTTGAGCCTGCACCTCCAGTCTCACAGATGGAGAAGGTGGGCTGAAGATCCTGCCCAAAGGTTTTGATGAAGTTTTTGAAATTATGTGACACGTCATAAAGTAGAGGAAATTAAGAACCAAATTCATAAGCGCAGGGCTCTCATAACTAAAGATTTTGCAACCAACATTGGAGTGGAAGAAGAAAGGTAAGTACCATAACCCCGATTCAGAAGAAGAACAACAGTAAGCTGGGATGTATAGCTAGAGGACATAAGATAAATTGTGGATTGTAAACAAAGATGAGAATTTTGAAATCAATGTGCTAGGTCAGAAGAAAGTAGAGTAGGGCAGTGAGGTCAAGGGTAATATGTGAGCATGACTTAATGGGACAGGACGTGGTTGGCAGAGTTTGGAATGAGTTGGATGAGAATAGGCTAACGTGCTATGTGATTTGATGGTTATTCACATTCAAGGCATCCTCAGTTGTAGCGGGAGTTAGAATCTTAGCCTAAAGTACATTTCTGGTGAAAACCAACATGATAGCTAGTTTTAGTAACTGGAAGAAGTTCTGGTTCATTCACAATGTCATACATTGCACAGCAACTGTTGTAGAGTGGGGAGGAAAGAGGCAAAGGTGTTGCTAGTATAAATCTGACCCTGTGCTTACACATACTGTCTCACATATGGGCATAAAAAACTGACAGGAAAGAACAGTCCAGCTGATCTATCAAACCTGCCCCACTTTTAGGATGGATGGATGGAGCATCAGACGCAGCATTTATTAAGGAATAGAAAAGCTAGGAGGATAGAACATTGTGGCATGTTAGAAAAGACTGTGTTAGCACAGGAAAAGAAGGGATTGCAGATGTGCTGGTAAAATGGGACATGTACGAGTGAAACCATGAAAGAATAATTACCATGGAGGTCGGCCATTGAATGGAAGGATCAAATTGGTCCATCAAATCAAAGACTCCAGAGACATTTGAAAAGGATGAAAAAGAATAGGACAGCAGTCAAATAGGACAGCTTTGACCAAGGTAGTCTTGGTGCTGTGTAAGGTTGATGGGATGTGAATGGCAAATGGTGAGAGGGGTAAATTCAAGACGTTCAAACAGATGTCCTCAAAGTTCAAGCAAATGTAATAAAGTATATTTGGCACATTTTACCTGAAACCCACCACCAATTCCACCTCTTTAAAAATTCTGGAAAAGTTCCAAAAGTGTTTAAGAAAAGAACATTATGAATTCATGATGTCCAATTCTTTAACATGGGCCTCTGATGTTAGGAGAATTCTTACCAGTCGGATCATTTCTTCAAATGTTTGCTCAGTTACAAAATGATAATCACATCCATCCTCTTCTCCAAAATATGGATTTCGGCTTGTATGACAGATACTAGAAAAGAAAAGTTAAAATATAGGCCTCTGTAAATCATTTTGCTAATACAGGATCCTGATGTGGATGGAGCTCATCAGAGAGGCAGCTCTGAAGGTACTTGCTACCAGATGGATCTGTGTAACAGATGTAAAAAAAAGGAAAGGAAATAGCTCGTTTAAAAATCCAGCTCTCTTGACAAATATTGACAGAAATAAGCAGACCTGTGCTTGGATTGTTTTCTTCTATAGAACCATCAACCTAATTTATATTTTAGTAAATTTCATACTCATCAAATTGCTGGAAATGGGTGACATTTTTTTTGTTGCATTAAGCAGCCAATGCTGCTATCAGGCAGGCTCAGGTCAGGCACAACACAATGCAGAGAGACAAAATTCTCTGCTTGCACATTGTAAATGCATTTGAAAATAATATGCTTACCATTTTGCTAAATCATAATCTATGGGCACAACAATAATAATTCTAAAGCACAATGAAAATTGTTTTTCATTACTGGAGTGTTTCATCCAAAATATTGGTCTTTTGAAAGCTTTGCCTAAAAATTGTAATTAGCCTAACGTCGGTGCATAATTTAAAAAAGTGATAATTCTAACACTTTGGATAGCATGTATTTAGCAAGCCCAAATTTACTTTGATTTCTGTCTTCCCGGAAAAGAAAATATAACCAAACACTAAACAGAGGAGAAGAACACATTTACAATATGGCCACATGGAGTGATGGAAGAATTAGTCCCATAACATGCCATAATTTAAATTTCAAAAAAGTGTCCCTCGTGCAACATTTTACTTTCTGTACCAATCGTCCACATGGCCTCTCTGGGTGAGATGCTATCCTGTTGTCAATTAGTGTTGTATTATGGACAGTGCTGTGCTGTTGTTGCATTCCCAATTGAGCCTGGCTTGAAATTTGGCTCAAATTCATTAACAGAGAAAGAGAGAAGACTTTCATTACATCAATCTGGGCTAGTTTTGAATCCAAGTATCAAAGATGAAAGAAGTGTATTCAAACCCACTGAGCCACTTGTTTCCTCTGCCTTTTCTTAATAGCTATATTTTAAGAAACTTTGCTGTGCTGTCTGATCATGAAATGCCACGAAACCAAAGGGAAACAGACGTCCTCACACAAATTAGTACTTTGGTTAAACTGACATGATGAAGGAGCAGCGCTCCAAAAGTTCGTGATTGCAGATAAACCTGTTGGACTTTAACCTGGTGTTGTGAGACTTCTTACTGTGCCCACCCAGTCCAATGCCGGCATCTCCACATTATGACATAAAGAGAACAAAGCTATTTGTTTCAGATGTACACAGAAGCCACTGGTAATATACAGCAATTGATTCAAAAAATACGGGCAACAAGCAATGTTTCAAAAGATGCCACTGAAAATTTAAAATAACTTAAAATTAATCACAATTTGCACCAGCACATGGTGATTAGAAAATCTTCTTTTCAAAGACTTTCTGTAAAAAGTATAGTTATAAATAATCAAGGCTTTAAGTGTAGTGTTGTGCAGCCTCCATGGCAAGGTTACTGTCTTTCTTTTATTTTTAAAATTTCCAAGATCAACCACACTGGCAAAACATTAGGTAAATACTACGTTCTTCAAAGCTAATTACAGCTGTAGTAACACTACCCTCATCGATCCTCCTTGTCATTTCCTCAAAGGATTCAATCAAATTTGTAAGACATGACCGACCCTTAATAAAGCCATGCTGACTACCAACAGTTAGAACTAGATGACACATCAAGAACTTATGTCACCATAAATACACATAAAGGGTTTTATCAATAGACACATCGACCATTTGAGGTTTCATCGACCTGCACCATCTTCCAACAAACTATGGAGAGTTTGCTGCAGGATTTGCTCAGAGTTGTCGTTTATTTGGATGACATCGTAATAACAGGGTCCACTGATGAGGAACATTTGACAAATTTGGATGAAGTTTTGAAGAGATTCCAGAAGGCAGGAGTGCACCTTAGAAGAGAAAAGCACACCTTTGAAGTAGGTGAGATAGCTTATCTTGGCTCTGGGTGGATGCTCAGGGTTACGCCACATGGAGGACAAAGTGAGAGTGATTAAGGAGGCACGAGCCCCTAGGAACTCCTCAGAACTCAGATCCTTCCATGGGATGGTCAACTATTATGCTACATTACTAGCATTGTTGCAGGCATTGTTAAAGAAGTGCCAGAGATGGTTTTGGAAAACACTACGAAAAGAGGCTTTGAAATAAGTTAAGCAGGAACTTCAGCCAACATGTTTATAGGTGCATGTTGACCTCTCTAACAAGACAGACCCCCATCAGATATGTATCAAGAACCCTGCCAGGTGCGGAAAAAGGATACTTACAGATGGAAAAAGAAGGCCTAGCTGTTATTTTTATTTACTACATTAACACTGCATTGAAGTTACTGTGAAAATCCCCTAGTCGCCACACTCTGGTGCTTGTTCGGGTACACTGAGGGAGAATTTAGCATGGCCAATGCACCTAACCTGCATGTCTTTCGGACTGTGTGAAGAAACTGGACCACCCAGAGGAAACCGATGCAGACTCCACACAGACAGTGATCCAAGCCAGGAATCGAACCCGGGTCCCTGGTGCTGTGAGGCAGCAGTGCTAACCACTGTGCCATCGTGCTGCCCCATATTATTGACATCAAGAAGCTTCTTCAATAAATTTGCAGGAGACATTTTACTATCATCACAGACCATAAACTGCTTTTAGGGCTTTTGAAGGAAGACAAGGCAATTCCCCAAATTGCTTCTGCTAGAATGCGGTGATGGGCACTGTTCTTGTCAGCTTACAAATATACCTTTGGACATCAGTCAGGGGTTCACATAGCCAACACAGATGCCTTAAATCCCAAAAGCACGCCACTCCCTCCAGTCCCACACCAGATTGTAGTAGTTTTAAATTTTCTGGACTCTCTGTAACAGCACAACAAATTACGTACTGAACTAATGGAGACCCACTGTTATTGAAGATTAAATTCATAATACTGCACGGGTGATGGAATGAGAGTGCTTCAGGGGAAATCAAACCTCATCAGCTCAGAAAGCATGAGCTCAGTTGTGAGGATAGTGTCATCCCTTGGGGAGCGAAAGTGGTCCCCAAACCAGGAAGAGAGTTATTACTTGAAGAATTGTGTAGTGCTCATCCAGGCATGTTGAAAATGAAAATGCTAGCATGAAGCTACATCTGATGGCCTCACCAAGGGTTCAGAAACAATGAGACCAGTGCAAGTTTCAGCAAAAGCTACTAGCTACGGCCTCCCCTTAGCCCATGGGAATGGCCAGGTCGGGCATCTTCATTGTCTCAAGCATTCACAAATGGTGAATTCCAGAAGTTCATAACATCTAATGGTATAAAACATATCCAAGCTGCGCCATAGCACTCCTACTCAAATGAATTGGCCAAATGTTCAGTTCAGACTTTCAACGCTGGTTAGAAGAAGCAACAACCTGCATCACTAGAAATTAAGATAGCGCTGTTCCTGTTAGCCTATAGAATCACCCATCATAACATTACCAGAATAGTTCCAGCTGAGCAGTTAATGGGTCAATGCTTGAGAACCAGGTTGGGCCTACTAGTTCCAAATTTGGCAGGGAGGCTGGAGACAATGCAGAATTGCCAGAAAAGGAACTATGATTTGTCAAAAGTGGAAAGAACCTTTGAGATAGACGATCCAGTCTTTGTGAAGAATTTTGAAAATGGACCAAATTAGGTCTCAGGAATTGTGGTGGACAGGACAGGGTCACTGTCTTATGAAGTGAAAGTGCAGGACAAGTTAGTGAAGAAACACATAGATCATTTGAGGAGGCGAAAGCCAACCCAAGATCCAGTGCTACTGCCTGATCCAATTGTGCCAGTAAGTAGTGTTGCTGTTTGTCCAAGGGATGAAGTGGCTGATTAGCCAGGAGCAGGCCAACCTGCTGTTCCCAATGAAACTGAGCAAATAGTGAGAAGTGAGGCACAGATTCCAGGAGAGTGTCTTAGTGAAGCAAGTCCAACCCAAACTATCTCTACAGTTTAACCACATCACTCCTAGAGAAAGAGAAAGTCCCCGTCTGACTGAGTTTCTGATAAACTGTGTTCAAAATATTCATCATTGCTAATGTTTTGGAAGATATGCAAGTTATTTACATATTATATAATCAGGGACTTGAAGAGGGAAGGTTTGGTAGCTGGACCCTTCAAGGGGCGTACTCTGGGAAGGTCAAGTGGTCCGAATTTACAATGGGGAGCAGGTGCAGGGATTTTGGTGCCAGAACACCGGCTTTGGCAGGCAGAGTGCAGGAGGCGGGGCGGCCAGAGTAATTAGCACTGCTGCCTCACAACACCAGGGACCCAAGTTCAACTCCAGCCTCGGGTTACTGTCCGCGTGGAGTTTGCACGTTCTCCCCCTGTCTGTGTGGGTTTCCTCCGGGTGTTCCGGTTTCCTTTCACAGTCTAACGATGTGCAGGTTAGGTGGATTGGCCATGCTACATTGCCCCTTAGTATCAGGGCGATTATCAGGGTAAATACATGGAAAGGGCCTAGGTGGGACTGTTGTCGGTGCAGGCCTGATGGGCTGAATGGCCTCCTTCTGCACTGTCGGATTTCTGTTCTAGTAGATCCCAGAGCTGGAAGTGTTAACATCCATAAGCTGCTTTTAGGGCTTTTCAAGGAAGACAAGGCAATTCCCCCTATTTATAATTAGGGGATATGTTTCAGCTGACTTCTAAAAACTGACACATACAACTCAGATTAGAACTAAGCATCTGAGAAAATCCAGAATATCCACATGGTGGATAAGACCATGTGAAATTACATGTGGAAGTACGCTGTATATTTTATTGCCTATAAATAAACCGTTGTAGTTCATTATGTTAACTGGTGGTCGCCAATCTTTGTAATTACTACAACAACCCTGATGCTTAAAGGATAAATCATTACTTTCATTCATGTGTGTTAATTTCAGGAGCAAAGATTATGACATTTTATAATTAGGGGACATGTTTCAGCTGACTTCTAAAAACTGACACATACAACTCAGATTAGAACTAAGCATCTGAGAAAATCCAGAATATCCACATGGTGGATAAGACCATGTGAAATTACAATTCAATTAAACAGAAAGGGGCATTTCAGAAAAGGATGAAGAGCAACATATGAGCTTTTGTAATTTAATTGAAGATCTGCCATCTAACATAGACAGAAGGGAATTAGCAGAAGCAAGCTGTTGTTGTAGAAAACTTAGCTAATGTATTTACTTCTTTTACCTGGAGGCATTCAGCATAATAGGCATATGCAAAAAACACATTAATGAAATGAAAGGAACTGAATATCCCATGCAGTATCAGAAATTCAACCCTGTCAAATACAACCCAGAGTGAAGGAAAAAGTTTGCAATTAACCAGATTTATGTAAAAGAGCTATACTTACGAGTTCCCAATAACATCTCATTTTACAGTCATGTAAAATAAAGAGAATAATGGATTGCTTTGAATAAATTCTAACACAATTATTCAATCATTCAGTTTAGTTGAAGTGTTAACTACAAAAGCAAGACTCACCTTAAAACTGTCTGGTATAGTGGAATAAAATTCATTTAAAAGTACTTGCCACTATTAATAATAATAAAGCTACATGTTTTAGGATGAAGAATGACTGAAAACAATGTTCACAGAAACAGTGACAACTAGGGAGTGAGCACAAAAGACTACTGCATAGAAAAGAATAAATGGGCAAAAGATTAAGCCAGTAAGTATGGCATATACTGCATGACAAGAGAAGGAAAAAAATGAGAATACTATGTAGTCAGAGACTTGGAAAATAACATGGTGAATAAGAAATAGGAAAATGACAAGCTTTGTTGAGAATAATAGAAAAAAACAGCTATTTAATGGGAAAGGGGAGTAATGTAGAGAACATGTGGAAGATTTTAAGAAATGTAGAGTATTAAATAGGTCAGCTATTTATTATACTTGTACCTGCCCCCGGATTTTCGATGGGATTTTATTTGGGAACATGCTATGATGAGGGAATCATTTTTGGCACAGTGACCTCTACAGAGGATCTGGAACCTGTGTGAAAAGGATAAACTACTGTGCATCTAAAAGTAAAAGTAGGCTTACATTAACACTGCAATGAAGTTACTGTGAAATTCCTCTAGTCGCCACACTCCAGCGCCTGTTCAGGTCAATGCACCTGACCAGCACGTCTTTCAGACTGTG
The DNA here is from genome assembly GCF_964213995.1 of Mustelus asterias. Classification (NCBI taxonomy): domain Eukaryota; kingdom Metazoa; phylum Chordata; class Chondrichthyes; order Carcharhiniformes; family Triakidae; genus Mustelus; species Mustelus asterias. Next base: position 68,726,886 of record NC_135819.1, read on the forward strand.
GGAGGAAACCGGAGCACCCGGAGGAAACCCACGCAGACACAGGGAGAACGTGCAAGCTCCACACAGACAGTGACCCAAGCCGGGAATCAAACCCAGGTCTCTGGCGCTGTGAGGCAGCAGTGCTAACCACTGTGCCACCGTGCCACCCTTAACCAGTCAGATTGAAGAATTGTTTGTGAGGCTCACAAGTCTGAAATGTAGGAAATGTGGCAGCCAGTTTGTACACAGCAAACTCCGAGAGCCAAACACATCCATTTGCTGCAGTTTTGTTCTTTCACTTAATCTATTAACATCTTTTTGTAATTTTATGTTTTTATCTACTTTGTTTCGCCTTCACTTTCCCAGGAGACTAAGAAAATTCGCCATGTCCGCTACGACTCTAACTAATTTTTACAGATGCACTATAGAAAGCATCCTTCTGGATGTATCACAGCTTGGTATGGCTGCTGCTCTGACCAAGACCACAAGAAACTACAAAGGATTGTGAACGTAGCCCAGTCCATCACTCACACCAGCCTGCCATCCACTGACTCCGTCTACACTTCCCGCTGCCTTGGAAAAACAAATGGCATAATTAAAGACCTGGACATTCTCTCTTCCATCTTCTTCCGTCGGGAAAAAGATACAAAAGTCTGAGATCATGTACCAACCGACTCAAGAACAGCTTCTTCCCTGCTGCCATCAGATATTTGAGTGATCCTACCATATAGCAAGCTGATCTTTCTCTACACCCTGGCTGTGACTGTAACACTATATTCTGCACCCTCTCCTTTGTTCTCCCCATGTACTCTATGCATGGTATGTTTTGTTATATAGTGCACAAAAAGCAGTACTTTTCACTGTATCCCAATGCATGTGACAATAATAAATCAAAACTTTGTCTCATCTGCAGACTTGAATATGTGGCTCTCTATCCCACATCTAAGTTATTAATAAAAACAATAGTTGATGCCCCAACACAGATCCCTGTTGGGCACTGTTGTGTATTTATAGTGGCTTATAGTGACTTCTTATCAGCAGTATTAAAGCTGAACTGAGCGCTTTAAGATAATGCATGCATGATATTGCCGGAAATTATGTCACGATCATTTGCGCGGGTAACTGTGCAGACTTTGCAGCCTGTAGCGAACACATCTCCTTAATAAAGCTCCTCAGTTTGTTGAAGCTCTATGGCCTCGTAGCCTCAATCCTGCAGATACAACTGACACCACCAATTGGAGTACCTCTAGAAAAAACTGATGTTCTGAATCACTTACCTCATTGTGCACCCTCGCTGTGTGCAGATTGGCTACTATATTTATGATCATCTGCTTTTGTAATGTTAATTGAGGCATCAATATTGACCAGGGCTCCAAGGGCAGCTCCCCTGGTCTTCTTTGAAATAATGCCATGGGATCTTTTATATCCGCCTGAGAGGATAGACAGGGCTGAGGTTTAATGTCTCATCTGAAAAATGACATCTCTGAGGGTTCGGCACTCCCTCAGTATTGCACTGGAGTGTCAGCCTTGATTTTTGTACTCGAGTGAGGTATGAACGCACAACCTTCGGACTCAGAGGCTGGAGTGCCACCAACTGAGCCATGGTTGATACTATATGACTGAGGTACTAAACTGACAGCAAACACCGCCGCCCGTGGAAATGCAACCTAACAAGAAGTTAATGCCATTTGGAAGGAGGTAGAAGACACTCGGGAGAAAATTGAATAGGAGGAAGAGTTTTCACAAGCAATTCAAATCCTGAATTTCTTCAATCACCCTGGAAATGCTAAACCCAGTAAGCTGCAGAGTGAAATACTTTAATAGCAGATCCGGTTGGAAAGTCAGAATGGGAAAGTGAATTGAAGTGTTGCCCTTTTTCCCCTCTGCCATGTGATGGGAATCCAGCCTAGACTGATGGAATGCGCATGCTTTCTCTCTGACAGCTACATGAAAAGAGGTGAGTTTGAGCAATCCTAATGCGGTTACCGGTGGTTGTGAGTCAACATCATGATACAGGCCATATTTCAGCACCAATAGTTGTCACACTCACTCTGATATGTGTGTCATGTTAGTACTACCAGTTCCAAAGCGCAACTGTCACACAGCTAGAAGCAATCGCAAAACAAACTTGCCACATTCACTGGAGTTAGTGAATCTAACAAGTGGATTAAGGTGCAGTTGCTGACTGCTGCAGACCTGTATATCAGGAGCCAGAGGTACTGATACAGCCATATCTTCCTAGTATGGCAACAGGAAACATTCAACATTAAATATAAGGAGTTCTGCCCAACACCACAAATGGTCAAATTCAGTTTTCCTAACAGTAACAGCAAGATTAAATTTACATTTATACAGTTCTTTCACAGCCTCAAGGATTCCCAAACGCATCATGGCCAATGAAGATACTTTTGAAGTACTATTGTAATGAAGGGAAACATGACATGGGCAGCAAGGGTTCACCATTAGCTAAGTGATTCAGATCATCAGCTTTTTCTAGAGGTACTCGTACTAACAGGCTTTGACTGGTGATGCCCCATGGGATCTGTGTCAGGGCCTCGACTATTTACTGCATTTATTAATAATTTAGATGTGGGATAGAAAGTCACATTTGCAAGTTTACAAGATGCAAAATGCAAGGTTGTTTTGTAAACAGTTTAAGTGGAAACATAAAATTACAGAGATTTTAAGTGGAAGGGCAAAATTGCAGCAAATGGATTTCAATGCAGGCAGGTGTGAAATCACCATTGTGGACCTAAGAAGGATAGATCAGAGTACCTTCTAACTAATGAAAAGCTAGGAACAACTGACATCCCGAGATGTGGATAATTTATAAAATGTCATGGACAGGTACAGAAAATTATCAAAAGCCGAATGGAATACTTGTTTTTTGCATCTAGAGGGCTAGAGTACAAATGGTTAGAAGTCCAGCTATTAAAAGCCCTGGTTATAGCACAACTGGAGTACCGTTCTGGCTAACACACCAGGACACCAGGTCATAAAGGTTTGAGGACACCTGAGCGACACAGCAATTAAATTATGCGGTTCCATAAAATTTGCTTGCATTTCCTCAAGTTTCCCAAGAACTTCTTTAAATAATACAAAGTGATTTTGTACATCCATCTGAGTGATTCAATGTTTCAACAGAAAGACAGCACCTTTGACAATTCTGTACACGTTAAGGCTCCGCAATGCTTACATAGGGTTGGAATGTTTTAGATCTGTTTTTCTGTCACACTCTAATTGAATAGCCTCAGGGAGAAGAGCTGGTATTGGCAAATTTATTTTGGTTATTAAGGTTGTTATTCATTTTACAAGCTTAATTAGTAAAAAGCTCAAGTCTAACTGCTTTGACTCTTTTTCATCTTCTTTAAACACAACAATAGGTTATTCAAGTAATGAAAGATAAAAGCAGATTGCCTAAGACTATATTGCTCAGGCCTGGAGGCATTAGCCAGAGAGCATTCGGTCTATTTTGTTAACCCTTTACTTGCTCAATCGTCTTCTCAGGTTTCAAATTCCCGGCAAGAATTTTATCAAAGGAGGAAAATTTCACATCTGGAATGGATAACATAATCTTAACTTTAGCACTGGCTGTAATTTAGCCCAAACCTGTGAAACAAATACAAATTAGTCCTTTGGTAGTACAGAACATCAAGCATTGCTGAAAAAAAAATATGTCAAAACTTTGAGTCTTGCACTCATCAGGATACTTCGCAAGAATGCCAGCAGAAGGGGTAGGGGAACAACAATTTGTACTGTATGAGAAGAGGATGCTGATTGGTTGGCAAATGGATTCTGATTGGTAGAGGTTTTGCCATGGAGAATGCACCAATTGATGGTGACTGACGGACAATTGGTGCATTATCCACACAAAGCCTTTACCAATCAGAGTCCATCGGCAACCAATCAGCATTTTTTTTCTCGTAGATAATAAATTGTTGCTTTCTCCTTATACTAGCATCAGTGTCCTGAGGAGTGCGAGATGAAAAACTTTGGCATGCCTTTTTTTCTGCAATAAGTATTAATTTAGTGGCAAGGTCAACACAGGATCAACAATAGTGGTATGAATTTCAGGATGGATGGCCAATCTATTGTTTTCTGCATTGAATAACATTGACTTCTGCAACATTATTTGCTAAGTTTGCCAGTGGCAGAAACAATGTAGGTGAGAACATTCTCCCTTAAGTCTTATTTTTCTTATTTAAACATATATCACAACTCTCCTGTGGTGGCATGGATTAAATCACAAAAAATGTTTATTACCAAATGGCCAGAGGTGACTAGCCATAAAATGAAGCTTCAAGAATTTATGTTGAATATGTTATTGCAGAAGTTTGGCCCTCCTAAAATATGGCTGTTAAAGACAGCGCAAGGCAGAGTATTAAGTATGCTAGCAATTTATTCCATTTCTAGACGTCTCAGCCTAACAATTACTGTTGGTTAAATTCATGGGCACATGTTTAACATGCTTTTATATAATTCCTGTCGCTTTAACATAAGTTATAACCTATTTTAAATAAAACAGTGACTGCTTCTGTTAAAACAGCATTTGTCACTAACAGTCTTCTTTAGGATCTTCATCTAACAATGTAGACAGCCGGAAAATCAGACAAAGCTGACCAATCGGAACCAGAGTTGAAAAATATCAGATCTGACAGCGGTGAAACAATTAGAAAGATGTTAATTCTTGTGTCATATCTTCAATTCTGTAAGGAAACATGCCCCAGAAGGAACTGGCCCTGTAACTAGTACTGTGGCAAAGAACCTTTAGTTTTCATACAATCATCTTTGCAGGGAGAATTTCCTTTATTTTCAGTGGCTAGTCTACATATCGCAATACAAAGAGATCTTGACACACACCAGCAGGCTCTGGCTTTAATATTATCTAGCTTAATCTGGAGATGTTTGTATCCAGTACAACTGTCACAGGGAAATACAGTTCGAATGTGAACATATTTAACGCTGAGATCGACAGGTCTTTGGTCTCTCAGTGAATAACGGATGCAGGAAGAGGATGGGAAAGTGTTGATGAAGCCGAGAATCAGCCATGGTCGCACTGAATGGAGAAGCAAACTCAGTAGAATCCCTACAGTGCAGATGGAGGACATTTGGCCCATCTAGTCTGCACCGACTCTCCGAAAGAGAATCTTACCCAGGCCATATGGTCTACACTCCTCCTTGGGTCATTGTCAGTGCGGAGTCTGCACGTTCTTCCCATGTCTGCATGGGTTTCCTCCGGGTGTTCCGGTTTCCTCCCAGAAGTCCAAAAGACGTGCTGTTTAGGTGCATTGGCCATGCTAAATTCTCCCTCAGTGTACCCAAACAGGCGTCAGAGTGTGGCAACAAGGGGATTTTCACAGTAACTTCATTGCAGTGTTAACGTAAGCCTACTTGTGACGATAATAATAATAAATAAATAATATTTCTTTCGCTCTCATGAGATCATAATGGAGTTATTTACAATAGAAGCTCTGATGCTACGTGAAGTGTGTTAGAAAGTTATTTGGTGTGGCATTGACAGTCCACAGAATAAACATGTCATGCAGTTTGCAGCTTAAGCATTGTCAGCATTCATGGCAAGTCTCAAAGGTGGTGGAAGTGCCAGTATCTGAGTGATCACAGATCACTTGTCTTTGATTTGTGAATTTATACATTTGCTGCAAAAGCAAATTGCTCAATAGTTGCACAGAGTAGGATTCAAATTTGTGCTTTCCTAGAGTTCCCTATCAAAACTGTTCCACCATGAAAAAAAACAGAAAAGGTGCCGGGTGCTGCATGAAGCCTTTAGGGAAGGGGAATGGGAAAAAAAATAAATCAATATTTATTTTAAAAGCACATTAACAAATAATACAATTCGCTGGTGATCTTAAAATGCTCAGCTCAAAGCCAATGATGCAGCAACTAGCTGGTTTATTCTAAAGAGGTACTTGACATTTACACTAAAGATAAATGGATCACATCCTGAATGTTCAAATGCCAGAAACAAGCACCAGATTCCACCACGACATGTGCTTTGAATTAACTAAAGAGAAAAATGCTTTTCTCTGAATTTAACAACATTCCTCACTTTGTTCATATGCTTTGTGGCCAGACAAGCATAGTAAATATGGCATTTGAGGACAGTAGATTATGAGAAACAGTTTTAATGCATCTGTTTCTTTTAGACTCCAAGGTCAACAATAGTTTCTTACCCAAATGCAGAAAGTAAGAGTTGAACTTACTTAAATTTTTTCTTGTGAACTGGTTAGCTCCATTTTCAGCCTTGTTAAAAAGTCAGCAAACACGGAGGGTCAGATTCTCCGGCCACATGCACCCCAAGACCGGAAATTCCCACCCGAGCTCAATGGATCTTTGAATGGTCCGCCGAGTTTTCTGTTTCGCCCGCTACAATTTTTGTTGAGGGCAAGACAGGAGAATTTCAGCCTTGGAGTGTGATTTTCTGGTCTTCCTGCGGCGTGGTTTCCGATGGCTGAGGTGGCTAGCTATTGGTTGCCAGCAGGATCTTTCGATCCCAATGATGTCTATGGCATTTTGTGTGGCTCACCCATCCTGCCACTGGGGAACCCGCTACAAGAGGTCTCCTTCAGCCGGACCAAAAGGTCCCGCCCCTAGACTCAATGAAGCCCAAAACAATATGGATTTGATGGTGACAACTCATTTCATGGCCAAAGCCCAATATCAAAGTGTTGTAAGTCTTCCTTGAAGCATTATGACTGCAGCACATCAGTGGAGTAGCTGATACCTAATGCTCAGGAAAAGTCTAAAAAGTAAAAATACTTTCCAGTCACTTTTGCATGCACTAGCTGGCAATCTGGTAGAGAGAATTACCTGTCCATTGTAGCATGCATCCTATTTTCGTACCAATTATTTCCAATAGCCAAGGTGGGCATCATCCCAGTGTATTTATTCTTAGATAGATAATGGGTGGGATTTTCCAGCCGCACTCGCCCCAAGGCAGGGAATTCCCACCCGAGGTAAACAGACCTTTCCCGTGGCGGTTGAGGAGGCAAAATTCCGCCCAATGTTATGATCTCAACTGATGTTACCACTGGACAGTCAGGTCCCAGAGTGGAACCTGGCTCGATAGATCCTAACTTTTATTTTTTGTTTAGAGACTTGGATGAACAGTCACAGAACTGCCAATTATCATTTAACAAAATAATAAAACATTTATTAAACAAGAAAAGTGTAACTATAATACACTATTCCTTCAAGCCAGCTACACTTTTTCAGATATTGACAGCATTAAGCATTACATAAGGATAACACAAGTTATGAAATTGATCTTATACTCTAATGTTCTCAAGCCAATAGGTGAAATGTGGTCAGACGCACCACACTCCAAAATCTGACAGATGCCACCCAAACAACTTCTGTGGATATCTCATCAAATCTCCCCAGACGCTTGTTACACTGTGAGCCAACTGGTCTCATTATAACTCTGGCGTTCACACAAGGGTTTCCAAACTCCAAACACGAAGAACACACTTTGGAATCTTCTTCCACACAAGGCTTTCTCTCAAATGCCTTTACCAAGGATCCATGTCCAGGATTTCAACCTTCCCTTTTGATATTCCTCTGCCCTGGATTGCCACGTGCATTCAAGCTTCCACACAATCTCTCAGATACCTAACCACACCAACAGAACACCACTGCTTCACAGTCTGTATTAAGATGTCACCATGGATGTCTGACATGGATGTCAGGTGCAAACCTGACATCTCCAGGTTTGCACCTTGCAGCCCTGTCTTTAACTGGCTTGTTAGGCCATTTCAGAGGGCATTTAAAAGTCAACCACATTGCTGTGGGTCTGGAGTCACATGTAGGCCAGATCAGGTAAGGATGACAGATTTCCTTCCCTAAAGGATATTAGTGAACCAGATGGGTTTTTACAACAATCGATAATGGTTTCATGGCCATCATTAAACTTTTAATTCCAGATTTTTATTGAATTCAAATTTCACAATCTGCCATGGTGGGATTCGAACCTGGGTCCTCAGAGCATTACCCTGGGTCTCTGTATTGATAGTCCGGTGACAAAAGCCTGTAATTGCTTTTATGTTGTAAACCTTAATTACAATGCAAGCAAAGTTTAGACTGAAACGAAAACCTATAGACATGTAGGCAGCTTTTCTTAATATGAAGTTTAACTGAAGTTTTAACTCCTTCTTAGCACACAAATACAGAAAATTAAACTTATACCTTATACGCACAATACAAATTGTGCTTAAATTATCTCTATTTCCTAACAATAATGGGGACGCACTTCCAGCAAAATATACTCCTTCTGAAACATGCACTCTCCTTCAGAGGCATGATGAGGGATTTTGCCCACATTCATCAAGAGTGCAAATGGCGATCTGGGTGCAAAATCACACAAGGGCTGCAAAACGAGAATCTCGCCTGCAAGACCTCGTTTTCCAATTTTCCACGCATTCTCGCCAATGATGTAACAAGGTTCCCACCCAGGGAGGCTGGAAATCTCATTTCAATATATTTAAATATCATTAGTGGGCTTCGCCATCATATTGTCCCCTCTGCATTAGGAATTCCCCCTTTGCCGAAGTGGCGTCATGTTGGTGAGGTTTACAACAGGTTTTTAAAAATGTTGACCAGGTGAAGGGAACCTGCCAGGGGTGCACAGGTAAGTATAATCCCCGGGGCAAGAGGGGCATGGCTGAGCAGTAGCCTGGCAGTACCAAGGCATGAATCTGACAAGCAGACCTGCCAGGAGAGCTCAGGAGAGTGCAGTGCTCAGTGGGGAGAGGGTCATGCCTGGGCAGTGTCAGGGGCAGTACTGGGAGGTTCCAGGATGAACTTCTTTGTGTTGGAGCGGCCTTTAAAAAGGCGGCTAATCACGAATGACTTGGTTGCGGGCAAGGTGACTAAATCAGAGGCCGCCCTGCCAGCGATACATTATGGACCCGCCCCTTTACATTTTTTCTTTAATATCTGGGACCACAGGGTGAAGAAAGGTGCCAGTTGTCTACGTGTCTATGTAGGGTCCCCTTTTTATTATCAGAGATCAGAGCACCGCTTGATCTCAGGGTTCCTGACTTTGCCGGCTTTTTCTGGCCCCGCTCCACCAGCATGACGGGGTGGGCCATGCATCCATTTTTTTTTACACAGAGTGCTGCACAATGTGGCGAGAAAACCAGGCTGCACAGCTGGCAAGCTGCATGCCAGTTTTCTCACCTCAGCCAGCACTCTGTGCAGAAACAGGTAAATTCTACCCAACAGGTAAGATTTTCCCAGCAATCGGCAAAGGCTGATGGAAGGTGAGAAAAGCAATGTCACCGACAGTGACAGCGCCTTTCTCCGCTCTGTACTCCCAGATATTGAAGAAAAACATAAAGGGACAGGTCCACACTGTATCGCTGGCAGGGCGACCTCTGATTTGCTCACTCTGTCTGCAACCTACTCACTCGAGACCAGTCGCCATTCTTAAAGGCCACCCTAGCGCAAAGTGGTTCACCTATAAACCTCCCAGTACTGCCCCTTGGCACTCCTCAGGCATGACCCTTTCCCTCTGAATGCTGCACTCACCTGAGCTCTCCTGGGAGGTCTGCTTGCCAGATGCATACCTTGGAAGACCAGTCGGGCTTCATGCCATTCTGCTATCGCCGACCTACGTGGATGGATTTTCTGACGAGGAGGGATGACTTAGGCGCACGGGCCTGATAATTATGTCTTAATAAATTTAAATGATGTTCCTGACATGGAACATCAGGAAACCTGCCTGTCACTGATGGGGAATGGGGACAATCACATCACGGGGGGAATTTTCCCATCCTGCCCGCCTGGGATTTGTAGCAGGCGGGGGGGGGTGGGGGGCGACCACGCAAAGGTCCGTTGACCTCGCGTGGGTTTTTCTAGTTTTAGGGCAAGCGTGGCCAAAAGATCCCGCCCGATGTGTTTACGCTGATGTAAAATACGCCTTTGGCCCGCTCGCGATATTTTCCACTCCCATCACTGAACCCGCCCTACGCAAATGGGAGCAAAAAGTCCTTGCCATCATCTTTCTGTATTTGCTGTTAACTTGTACATGTGTAATTGCTACAGCTACTTAAGTAGTTTGATCATTTTGTCATAATGCTCTGATAGCCCTATTTGTTTTCACAATAACCTTAGGCAAACCAAAAAAAAAGCAGGAGAATAAAATGATGCATAACATACCACATTTAGAAGCTTGCAGAATTAAGTCAAAACTGTCAAATGGTTGCCACTTAATCTATGTTTGTTACAGTGCAGTCTGACATCCAGTACAAGATGAGTAGGCATTTCTGCCAATTAAATATTGGGAAGACTGAAGTCTTTGGGTAGAATTTCAACTTTTGGACCTGCTCACTAGGGAAACCAGCAACTTATTGGGAGTCTGTAAGTTGGTAGAACGGATCTTGCCGGGGTTTTCTAACTCAAAAATTAGCATCTTGCTTCTGAGTTTCCCAACAAATCAGAGCAGATGCACCTATACCTGACTGTTCACGTTTCACTCTTTGAAGGAACTCCAGCAAGATCAGAATGTGTAATTATCAAGACAGAAAAATCAATTATACTAATGAAGCCTCAACTTGGAAGGTGGCATCTCAATTTTTGGAGGTATCGCTGGAGATAATGGAGTTTTTGTAAGTTTAGAAATTTACCAGTTAAATACAAGAATGCGCCGGTTCCTGCCGAGTTCCAGACACACCAGCACCTTTTGAACTTTAAATATACCACAAGCATCCAAGAGCAAGTTCCCCCTCCACTTGGAGGTTAAAATTTCCTCCAAAGTCTTCAAGCCACTATCTCCATCCTTCTTCCTCGCACCTGAATGAGGCAGAACCAGACTGATCACAACCTTAGTGTCACATGTGGCCAGCATGAGTTCCCACCCACTTATCTGCACTATTACTAAGACTGCCTATTTCCACCTCCATAACATTACCTGACTCTTCCCCTGCCTTAGCTCACCCTCATCCATGTCTATGTTACCTTGAGATTTGGCTATTCTAATGCACTCCTGGCTGATTTCCACATTCTACTCACCATCTCCCAAACTTGGCCCAGGCAGCAGAACTGCAACTTCTGAACACAAATGGTTTGGTCTGCAATATTCCTTTGTGGCATGTTTTTAATTAGAAGCATGTTATTCTCACATGGTTCTCTAGCAAAAGAGTTGACAATGAAGTGCACTTACTTGGCATACAGGGCTTCAGTTACCTACCTAATGCAATGATGGATGGTGATCTGGGCAAGGTGGCCATGTTGCCTGCTCTCACCTGAAAGGATACACTTGCATAGAAGTAGTGACCTTGTTGGCCACTAGCTGTGCCTGCCTTCCTTCCTTGCTGTGCAGCTGCAGGTCCTGTTGAAAGTGGGTGGCAGTTCAGTGACCACCTCACTGGTGATTGTAGGAACATCACACATTGCTCCTGGCTGAAGTGGAGAAATGCTTCCTGAGTACCCTTGGTGACTAGAGCCATGTTGTGAAAGCCTTCATCCATCTACACAAGGTTTCCCACCTCTGCAGCCCATGCTCCATGCCTCTGTTGTGATACAATCCAAGGGGCTCTGTAGCTATAACCCCCATATCTCTGGCTGGCTTTCTGTTGACAGGGCTGAAAACTCCTTTGACTTCCCTGTCAGAATGCAGTAACACTGCTTTCAAAATCCAGCAGGTCACCAAAGGGACACCACCATGTCCTGTTGTGAGTCTGGCACCTACCAGGGAATGTAATGATGCAATGGCAAGGGAATTTAAAGTATGGATCTACATTCAGGGTTTTTTTTGTCATATCTTATAGATTCAGGAATTCGATTTAGCCTATCTGTGGCAATAAATTGCAAGGACAAAAAGACTATTGTAGACAATGTCACAAATAAATGGATGGGTACTGGATTAAGAATGCCAATAATATGGCATTAAATTGCCACTGGGCAGCAAGGTGACACAGTGGTTAGCACTGCTGCCTCACAGTGCCAAGGACCCGGGTTCAATTCCAACCTCAGGTCACTGTCTGTGTGGAGTTTGCATGTTCTCCCTGCGTGTCTGCATGGTGGATTGGCCATGCTAAATTGACCCTAGTGTCAGGGGATTAGCAGGGTAAATATGTGGGGTTACGGGAATAGGGTCTGGGTGGGATTGTGGTCGGACTTGATGGGCCAAATGACCTCCTTCTGCACTGTAGGATTCTATGATTCTAAGTTCTTGAATGATAATGGAGGAGAATTTGCAAATGATGAATTTCAGGATGTGTGTGAAAATCTGAACACCATAATCATGAATACTGTCATGGACGGGGGTCCGTTCAGCAATCGTTTGTGTGAGAGGGAGAATGATGTAATTGACGAAATGGTGCCTAAGATACTGGCTGACCAACCAGTTTGCAGGTTGAAAATGGTGCTGGCATGGACAGTACATGCAAAAATTATTTGCACATGATTGGGGATATAGTCCATACCATTGGTGTAAGGTAGTTCAGTACTTTTGGATACTCCCATGCTCTTGAGGGAACTACCATTAGCTTGAGGGAACCACCACTATCCAAAGATGTGCGGGTTAGGTTGATTGGCCATGCTAAAATTGCCCCTTAGTGTCCTGGGATGCGTAGATTAGAGGGATTAGCGGGTTAAAATATGTAGGGATTTGGGGGTAGGGCCTGGGTGGGATTGTGGTCGGTGCAGACTCGATGGGTCGAATGGCCTCTTTCTGTACTGTAGGGTTTCTATGATTTCTATGATTAGCTCTATTTTCCTGCTAAATGTCTTGCATGCAGACAGGTTTTGTCAAGGCTGAGGTTTTGGAAAGAATTGAGGAAGCATCGCAACATCACATGAGACCATCTAAGCTAGAATTTACTTCAGGTGATCTGGTTTATTGTAAGAGACAGGGGCAAAGGGAATGGAAAAGCCCAGGGCAAGTTATAGAGCATGAAGGGAAAACTGATTATTCAACATGGGAATCTGACAATAAAAGGGCATTCCTCATGGAGTTAACAACAAGCGTTTACATGTACTTCATAAATTTGTGACTCCCATGCCACAGGGAGCAGTGTAAATAAAGTAAAGTTTATCTATTAGTCACAAGTATGGCTTACATTAATACTGCAATGAAGTTACTGTGAAATTCCCCTAGTCGCCACAGTCCAGTACCTGTTCAGGTCAATGCACCTAACCAGCACGTCTTTCAGAATGTGGGAGGAAACCAGAGCACCTGCACGCAGACACAGGGAGAACGTGCAAACTCCACACAGACAGTGACCCAAGCTGGGAATCGAACCCGGGTCCCTGGCGCTGTGAGGCAGCAGTGCTAACCACCCAAATGGGGTGCGTTTGAATTCAGCAGTCATTTCAAATGGTCCTGCTGAGTTTAGGTTTCCCGCCTGTGTGATTCACAAGCTGCTGCCTTTTCCCTGTTGACATGTGATCTATTAGAAATGGGTGCAGGACTTCCGCATTCAAGGCCCCACCCGCCAATTTTAAAGGCGTTCCTTATTTAAAAGTTAGGATTGATGATGAAGGTGCACTTCACTCACACAGTTGTAAACCTTTAGAATGCGCTATCACAGAGAGCACTTTGAGTATATTTCAGACAGGGATCAACAGATTTTTGGATACTAACGGAGTCAAGGGTTTTGGAGATAGTGAAGACGTAGCTGAGGTAGAAAATCAGCATGATCTTATTGAAAGGCAGCAGCATGGCTGAATGACTTATGCCTTTCCTATTTTTTATGTCTTCCTGTTCTTGGATAATCATAGATCAAAATAGATTCTAAGGGCTCAATTTTACCATTGCGTTGCACCCGTTTTCGGGCGTGAAAGCTTGGTAAAGTCGGATGCATTTAAATTGACTTAATGAGCTGGACGCCCAATCTTACCTGCATTTCCCCCTTTACCATCGCATTCGCCCATGCAGATTCAACACGAAGCAGACATGCTCGGTAAAAGTCTGTTTCGGGCGCTCCAGCTTCTGAAGAGGTACGTTCAGAGCTTCCGGTGGCTCTCTAACCCAGAACGGTGGTGGGGGGAGGGCCAGATCATTCTCTGGTTGGGGGCGTGAGGAGGAGGGAGGTCCAATCATTCTCTGGTGGAGGGGGGGGAGGAGGAGAGAGCCCAGATCGTTCTCTGGTGGGGGGGGGGGGGGGGGGGGGAGGTGGGTCAGATGTTCTGGGACCCTTGCTGTTTGTCATTTTCATAAATGACCTGGATGAGGAAGCGGAGAGATGGGTTGGTAAGTTTGCCGACGACACGAAGGTTGGTGGGGTTGTGGATAGTCTGGAGGGATGTCAGAAATTACAGAGGGACATAGATAGGATGCAAGGCTGGGCGGAGAAGTGGCAGATGGACTTCAACCCAGATAAATGCGTCCTGGTCCATTTTGGTAGGACAAATGGGATGAAGGAGTACAATATAAAGGGAAAGACTCTTAGTACGGTAGAGGATCAGAAGGACCTTGGGGTCCGGGTCCATAGGACTCTGAAATCGGCCCCGCGGGTGGAGGAGGTGGTTAAGAAGGCGTATGGTGTGCTGGCCTTTATCAATCGAGGGATTGAGTTTAGGAGTCCGGGGATAATGATGCAGCTATATAAGACCCTCGTCAGACCCCACTTGGAGTACTGTGCTCAGTTCTGGTCGCCTCACTATAGGAAGGATGTGGAAAAGATTGAAAGGGTGCAGAGGAGATTTACAAGGATGTTGCCTGGATTGAGTGGCATGCCTTATGAGGATAGGCTGAGGGAGCTCGGTCTTTTCTCCTTGGAGAGATGAAGGATGAGAGGAGACCTAATAGAGGTGTATAAGATGTTGAGAGGCATAGATCGGGTGGACTCTCAGAGGCTTTTTCCCAGGGTGGAAATGTCTGCTACGAGAGGACACAGGTTTAAGGTGCTGGGGGGTAGGGAGAGGGGAGATGTCAGGGGTAAGTTTTTCACACAGAGGGTGGTGGGCGAGTGGAATCGGCTGCCGTCAGGGGTGGTGGAGGCGAACTCAATAGGGTCTTTTAAGAGACTCCTGGATGAGTACATGGAGCTCAATAGGATGGAGGGTTATTGGTAGGTCTAGAAGGTAGGGATGTGTTCGGCACAACTTGTGGGCCAGATCATTCTCTGGTGGGCGGGGGGGGGGGAGGGGGGGGGGAGGCCAGATGGTTTTCTGGTGGGGGTGGGGAGAGCAGGGGTGTCCACTGCCACTCTGCAGGCGATCGGTGGGAGGGAAGTGGGGCAGGGGGTTGCGATTGGTCTAGGTAGCGGGGGGGGAGGGGGGGGGAGGGGTAGATAAGGGGGACAGTTATGTTGTGGGGGCGAGGCGATGTTTATGGGGGCCATTGCTCCCAGGCTGCTTTATCCGATTTTTGCAGCCCGAGAGGGAGTGATGTAGCAGGGGAGCGGTTTTCAATTTTTTTTTTACTGCGCATGCACAGTTGAAGGTTCCGATCGGAGCAGCAGCGTTTTGGGTCCGATAAGCCCCACCCACAGGGCGATTCAGATTCGTGACTTTTTTTTCAGGCTGAGTGCATATGGGGACGCCTGTGAACTGGTTTACAAGTCAGATCTGAATCGCACTCAGATTCAGCACTTAGAATCAAAATGGTAAAATCGCCCCCTGGATGTGATTCTGAAATTCCAAAAATGAACAAGACCAGTTTCTGGCATTGTTCAAGTTGGAGAGACATGCATCAGAAATTCAAATGAGCATGCACAAAGTTCTACATTCATTCAGTACTGGTTGGAAGTTTGTGTGCCGCAAAAATATGAATTTCATGCACGCTTCTCAGTGCGGAAGACACCCCACCTGCAGTGCAGAGTTAGAAAAATTATTCTTTTGAGTAAAGATGGGGGTTTTGCATGAAGATCAAATATAGCACAGTTGAGAATTCAAAGGCTAGCCCAGGCAAATTTGCTTCATGGAAAACCACAAAGAAGTGCTTTTCCATTACTGACATGATAATGCAAATCCAGTTTATTTTCAGAACCAAGACAGTGGAGTTAGACAGAAGCAGAATTTTTCCAAGCACACTTAATGAAAATGCTGCCAACTGATTTGTGCTTCAAGGTTGCTGACAGTCTAATATAATATATTGGACATACAGTGTGTGTTGACTGACATGTCAGACAGTAACCTAGAAAGAAACAGTTTATCCCTAGCTGAATCTACCCGTAGAATTTCTGTATACAGTTTTAGCCAAATGCCATCAGTAGGGGGCAAGAACATTCCATATTCAGACTGAAGTATTACTATTCTGAAAATAAATTAAATGGAAACTTTCCAAGTGTTGCCATGAGTTCATCGAGCCTACAATTCTCCAAGGGGGAGATTTTCTTTGGCTATTATGTAGATTGAAATTGTAAATACATTCATGAGGATTTCCTCTGGGTAGTGCTTCACTGAAATTGTAGTGTTAAAGACTTTGTTTATGATTTTACTGGCAATGTCGACTGGAGGAAAACGTCATGCCCTCAATTACAGCTATTATTCTTCGTCTGCTGGAATGCTTTTTTTTTTGCCCCACTCTTGGTTCACATACACCAAATTAAAATGTGATCAAATTTCTAATTCTTCATCTGGGCATAAATCACAGGGCACAAAACGCCATCATTGGAAAGCAACTCCCTGAACCACTCGTCTGCATGCTGGGAAAATCTAAAGAGTTAATAGTGGAATTCTGAGTGATCCTGATCACACTAAAAAGCCATGTTACAGGAAATTGCACAAATGGCTGAATGACACTGGAACCACAAGCACCTTACCCGTCCGGAAAGAAAACTGGTTGGTCGGATGAGGTTCAAACAAAATTGTTTAATTGGAAGCAACTGACAAATGGGTAAAACATAGAGTAACATGCAGCACACTATAAATTATTAAACTGAAACCCTGAATTGCTTAAATCTGATAATAATATATAGCAAGTGAATGGGCAGAATCTTGGCAAATGAATTGCAATAAAGGCAAATGTGGGGTAATCTGCTTAGGAACTGAAAAGGATAGGTCAGAATACTTTCTATGTGGTGAAAAGCTAAAAGCAGTGGCCATCCAAAGACACTTAGAGGTCCAAGTACACAGATGACTAAAATGTCATGGAGCGGTACAGAAAATTAACTAAAAGGCTATGAAATGCTGACCTTTATATCTCGAGGATAAAAATACAAGTCATGCTGCAGCTATGCAAAGCCCTGGTTACACCACACCTGAGGCATAGTGTTCAGCTCTAGGCGCCACGACTTCGGAAGGATAGTGACCTTTGAAGAAACGGAGCATAGATTTACTAAAATGGTACCTGGACTCCAAGGGTTAAATTGCATAGCAAGATTACCTCAGCTACGGTTGTATTCACTGGAATTTGTATGTTTAAATTAAAAACAGAAAATGCTGGAAAATCTCAGCAGGTCTGACAGCATCTGTGGGGAGAGAATAGAACCAACGTTTCGAGTCTAGATGGTTCTATTCTCACCCCACAGATTCTCTCACACCTGCTGAGATTTTCCAGCATTTTTTGTTTTTGTTTCAGATTCCAGCGTCTGTGGTATTTTACTTTTATCTTCGTATGTTTAAAGTTTGATTTGATAGATCTGTCAAAATATTAAGGAGACAACAGGGTACATGGAGGGAAACTTTCTCCTGGTTAGGGAATTTAAGATGGCCTAAAAATGAGAGTCATGATGTGGAGATGCCGGCGTTGGACTGGGGTAAGCACAGTAAGAAGTCTCACAACACCAGGTTAAAGTCCAACAGGTTTATTTGGTAGCAAATTTGCTACCAAATTTGCTACCAAATAAACCTGTTGGACTTTAACCTGGTGTTGTGAAACTTCTTACTAAAAATGAGAGCCAGGCCTTTCAGGAGTGAAGTTCAGGAGCAGTTCTGCATGTAAAGGAGTAGCGTAGTAGTATTGTCACTGGACTCATAATCCAGAGTCCCAGAACAAGATCCAGGGACCCAGTTTCAAATCCCACCTCGGTAGATGGTGAGATTTGAGTTCAATAAAAATCTGGAATTAAAAGTCTAATTATGACCATGAAACTATTGTTGATTGTCGTAAAAAACCCATCTGGTTCACTAATGCCCTTTAGGGAAGGAAATCTGTCATCCTTACCTGGTTTGGCCTACATGTGACTCCAGAGCCACAGCAATGTGGTTGATTCTCAAATGCTCTCTGGAATGGAGGGTAGCTAGGGATGGGCAATAAATGCTGGCCCAGCCAGTGATGCTCACGTCCTGTGAAATGAATAAAGCATGGTAGGAGGTTGGAACTCTGCTCTAAAAATGGCAGTTGATGTTGGTCCAATTGTTATTTTAAATCTGCTTTAAGTCTTATTTTTGCTAACTCAAAAGCATTAAGGAATATAGTGCAAAGATGAGTATGTGGATTTAGGTTACAGGTCAATCATGATTTGCCTGAGTAACAGAACAGGTTCGGGCACTAAATGGTCTACATGTGTTCCTATGTTCTTGCTGCACCTTACCATGCAGAGACAAAAGGTGAAATCTTGGCCATTATTCCCATACAACAAAACCCGAATCTCAACTAACGCTAAAGATACAGGGATTTGCAGCTAAGAGAGACAGCAGAACGGCCCGGAATCACTTTAACAGACTCGCTGAGAAGGTGCCCTTCCAGCAAACACGAAGTAATAGTGCTCTGAAATTTGCAACGAGAAGGAGAAATTGAGAATCCAGAAGTTCAGGACTCTGACTTCAATTCTTCTCACTCTCTCGGGGAGGAAGTGCCTCGTCAGTTTGGAGGTAATCTTTTACTTTCGTGTAATCCTTAGCAGCAGTGACAAAGCAGAGTGGGTTCCCTGCTGCCAGTGGCTCAGGACCAAATAAAACATGTTTCCAATAAAGACGGATAATAAGGTGCAAAGAAACTAAACAATTAACCACAGATATTAAACGAACCAGAAAATGGGATTACCACCAAGGAAGCAAAGTCAGATATAAACTGACTCTGTCACAGTGCATCATGAAACATTGGTACTGACAAAAATTAGCAGCACAATGATAAAGAAAAGAAGTCCCCTGCTATATCGATCATGCCACTACACCCCGCTGACTGTTTTAATTAATTTCAGTGCTTTCCTTTTCTGTTGGCCCCATGTTTCATTTCAACCACACAAAATACGTTACAAATCCTCTTAATGCACTTGCACAACCATCTGTTCAACATCATAATCTTTGATATAGTCACAAGTTCACCCCCGGATTTTCAATAGTTTAGATGACTTCCTGTGTCTGAATTTTCTTGGGTATAAACTCTGTAAGGCAACAGTGGGCTTTCAGTATACGCTGATCAATATGGGCACATCTGTTGGGTGTAGTTTGGTAGATCTGATTAAGGTATTCTCAGCCTTAGTTCAAGAGTAAATATTTATTAACTGCAAGAAACTATATACATTGGTACAATAAAGGTCTAAGCTAGGAGCTTCCATCATACTTGCTTCTTCACACAGCTCTGTCCAATACTATGCTGACCCCTAGGCGAGGGTCACGTTCTCTCTTACATCAATGTGTGGACAATACTGCATTCAATCCCACATTAACCCTTTATGTGCCAGACCCTTATATTACACCTCCCCCCAGGTCTTTATCCAACGTATTTACAAATTATACCAGTTTATCCCATGTCTTACATCATTACAACTACCCTATGTCCCCACAACTAAATCTCTGAATTCATAGGTTCAGGTGGTCTGGTGATCTTAGAACCCTACCATATCTTGTCCTTAATACTGTCAGAGGAGTGGTAGACACTGTCGCTGCAGGATATGGTATTATATATGTAATATTTCTATGTATAGTAGCTAACCCCTTTAAGGGGTGTGCGCGTCCGGGCACATGTCCATTCCGACATACAATTGCATTTACTATACAGGTAAACTTTGTTGAATCAACGGTTGTTCAGGTATTTGGGTGACTTTTCATCCTATTTTTCTGTTCTTTGGCGTTGAATCGCTCTTTGTTAATTCCCCAAATATAGGTGATAGATGGCGATTGGTTTATCATATTCTTCATGGAACAGATAAATTCTGGGCTTGTCTCCATACTGTTTTTTTTCTCTTCTTTCGTATTCCGGTTGCTGAGATGCATGCTGGGATGAAAGATGGCTCTTCCTGTTGTGAGGGTGCAACTTAGTAGTAAGCACATCTTTGCATGTGGAAGTCTGATGTGTTGTCACCATTAGATGGCTGCTACTCGCTTCCATCATTGTTTGTGGCACTGTCTTGCTGGTTGGAGATTGTAGCCTCTGCTCTGTGGTGTTATGGTTTATCTCTCCAAATGGCATTGGAGCAGGAGATTGATACTCTTTGCATTGCTGGTGCCTTTTTTTTTACTATCATTTACTAGAGGGGTTGTGCTAGCCATCTGAGTGGTTGGCTGGTCTGACCAACGAGGGGCTTCTGGCACCTGTACAAATCAATCATAGAAACCCTACAGTACAGAAAGAGGCCATTCGGCCCATCGAGTCTGCACCGACCACAATCCCACCCAGGCCCTACCCCCATATCCCTACATATTTTACCCACTAATCCCTCTAATCTACGCATCCCAGGACACTAAGGGGCAATTTGTAGCATGGCCAATCAACCTAACCCGCACATCTTTGGACTGTGGGAGGAAACCGGAGCACCCGGAGGAAACCCACGCAGACACGAGGAGAATGTGCAAACTCCACACAGACAGTGACCCAAGCCGGGAATTGAACCCAGGTCCCTGGAGCTGTGAAGCAGCAGTGCTAACCACTGTGCTACCGTGCCGCCAAATCCTGTAACAAAAGTGGACAAACATACTCTGCAAAGAGAGAAGACAATCCATAGCACTGAAGTCCCAGTCAAGACTCTTGTTGGAGCTTGCAGTTCTGACCATAGTGGTTGCCTTGACATCCTCTGCTGTTTTGAGGCGATTGAGGCCACACAGCCATCTCTGCTCAACAGAGAAAGAGACTGGTTACATAAATCAGCTCAAAAATTTGTTTGCTGCCATACCTTAATGGTTTCAGAATCACGCCTATGGCCGGGAGTCAGATCCTCCAGGCCCAGAAAGTGGTGTCTGTTGTTCATAGACAAAGGTCTATTAGTCACAAACAAAAAGAGAAAATGTTGGAAAATCTCAGCAGGTCTGGCAGCATCTATAAGCAGAGAAAAGAGCTAATGTTTCAAGTCCAGATTCCAGCATCAGAGTAATTTGCTTTTATTTTGTCTATTAGTCACAGTTCTTTGTCCAATAGGACCATAACACTGTCTTCTGTGTCCACTTTAAAGTTTGTGAGATGATCATTTACCAAGATGTCCACATTCCAGACTCCAAATCCAGGATCTTTGACCTGACTAAGTGGCATGGTTGTGTTTCCTCTTCATATGCTGTCTTGACCTCATGAATTTTCCATGCATTTTGATGTTTTGCCTTTGCTTAGCTTCCCGAAGTGTCCTATTTGGTTATATCAAAAACATTGGGTTAAAATTGCTGGACATTGATCATGCCAAGAGAGGGGCTTTGCTCCAGTGCTGGAATGGTTGTTCTACTGGTCAGTTAGAGTATTGCTTCCCTTGGTCTGCAGCGTCTGTTTCTGTGCTGTTTCGCTAACTGGACAGTGTGGTTTATTTGCGCCATGATTTGCTTTCTCCCCTTAATATGAATCTGTGCTGCAAATGGCTTTCAGATTGCCTGACAATCTGGATAGCTTTCTCAAGGATTAATCTTCTTCCGATGGAAGCATATTTGAGAATGCGCCACTCCTATAACTATTCTGTCCCTGATTAGTTCAGATTTCAGCTCGCTGTAATCACAACCTTCAGTCATTCTGTGCAGCTCAATAATAAAGGATTCAACAGGTTCTCCTGGCTGCTGGACATATTTATTAAGTCCGGTCCTTTCAAGGATTTTGTTACTTCTGAGATCAAAACAAGTGTTGAATGATTTTAAAACTTCATCAAATTTTGCAGATAATTTGTTGATTCCTCGTCCAGCTATTATATCATTGGCTATTGGGCCTATTGAATAAAGCAGTGTTTTTACTTGTTCAGCTTCTGTTTTTATCCAGACTTGAAGGAATCATGTATTTAAGGAATCTCTTTCTCCAGAGTCCCAAATTTTGTGATTGATCTGGACTTTGGATAAGTTGATCTGGAAGAGTGGATTTATCATCCATGGTTAAAATGTTTAAATTGCAGGTTCGGCTTTAAGAGATTTCCAAAAATCCAATCACGGTACACCTCTGCACAAAAGGGTTTCCCCACTTTTGCCAGTTTGTCTGACTCCTGCAGTAATGGCATTCGCAATCTCAGCCTTTAAATCTTTTCAGCAATGGCTGCCTGGTTCAACTGGTTAGAGTCTACCCCGCTTTGGTACAATGCTCTATGTTCTTGGAAGCATCGAATCCCAGCTATTGCTGCATTTTGAAAGCTGCCTACTCAAGTCGCGATTAATGTTTAATTTTATTTTCTTTGTTTAGAGTGAGTTCAGCTGCCACGTGTTCAGGCATTAACTCAGTAATTAGGTTTCTTGGACTGTGGTTTAAACAGCGATTTCTGACCACTGCGGTATTAACTTTTCTCAGGACAGGAATTTTAAATATTTAGCTCACTCCTGCTAGGTCTGCTGACTCTGCATCCTGAGCTTCCTTAGATTCAACAAAAGCTTCTGCTGCAGGGAGGACTTTAATTTCTGCCTTCAGCTTCAAAGCCTTTCTATGGAACTATTTTCTGGCAATCGCTTTTTGTGCCTTCATTGTCTGAGCTTTTCTTCAGGTCAGGATTTCAATTTTTTTCCTGCAGTCTCTGCGTGGTTTTCAGTTGTTCCTTTTGCTGCCATCGTGTAGTATGGTATTGGGCATAGTTTGACAGGTCTCATTAAGGTATTCATTGTCTCAGATAGTTCAAAAGTATGTATTAATTACTAGAAACTATATACATAAGTACAGTAAAGGTCTAAGCTAGGAGCCGCCTCCATGCTTGCTTCTTTACACAGCTCTGTCCAACATTACACTAACCCTCTAGATACGAGTCATGTGTTCTCTTACATCGCTGTGTAGGTGGTACTGTACTCAGTCCCACGTTAATCCTTTCTTTATGTACCAGACCCTAATACCACATATTTGATACATTTTGGTTTGTTTTCTTGCTTCTTAGAATATATATGTTTTCTTTTTCGACTATTGTGGTGCTGCAAATGTATTTCTTCTATTCATTTTATAGTAAATAATTCATAAAACATTTAATACTTTCTATCTTTGACTTCTGGATTGTTAACCACTATTGTACTTTCCAATAATGTGGCACTGCAAGATTAATCCATCTTCTCCACTGTGAGATATTCAAGATGCATACATTACATTACAGAATATTTATAGGTTTTTGTTGTGTGGGAAAAGTTATAACATGTTGTTATTTATTCATTTTCTCCCTTGTATTTTCCAGTTCCCTGTGCAGGAAATATTTAATGATTGAAAGGCTGAGGATACCTTCCAAAGCCAAAGTATCTAACCCAAGTATCTAACCCAAGGTTCGAGGCATGATAAGAAGCAGCTCAGAATGAACAACTTATCAATTGTTTTTAGTTCTTAGTTCTTCTTTGGTGGAGAGATATAGCTGGCAAAACCAGCAATTGTTGCCTATCACTAATTGCTCTGAGCAGTGGTGGCAAACAACCTCGGTAAATGCCCTCAGTAGCAATTTTCTTGCAGCTTAGTGGCTTGCTAGAAAGACACATAATATCCAACCAGAGTTTCTCTGTAGTCTGTGCAGAGTGGCCATTGAGGACAGTTAAGAGTCAATCGCATTAGTGTGGAATTGGAGTGATATCTAGGCCAGGCCTGGTAAAGCCAGCAGGTTTCCTTCAAGAAAAGAATTAGTGAACCAGTTAGGATTTTAACAGTAGGCTGGTGGCTTTTGGTCTCTTTTACTAGTACCATTTGGGGAGTTGGGAGGGAAGAGAGAAAAAAGAGAAGAGGGGGAGAGAAAGAGGGAGAGAGATAGGGAGAATGAAAGGAAGGAGGGAGGGAATATGAGGATTTGAACATGACAAACTCAGAAGAAGCAGGTAAACAACATAACCTTCAGAAATAAACTTTGCAGAGTATTCAATCGACACAGATCAACTGTCCATGCAATATGAGGTCTTTTTGTTCAGCAAAATGAGATTTTTTTAAATATAGTTGACATGTGTGGGTGTGCCACAAGTGTAATTTTTTCCAGTTGTGTAATTTATCACTTTACATTGACCCAGAACTGACTCAGTTCATGCACCAAAAGAAGTTTACCTTGATAATTTATCATAGTCATTGTCTGAATTCCTCTTATCCACACACTAGGACAGAGAATGTTAAAATAAAAATTAACTTTGAAAAGGAGTGGGGGCAAAAAGGGTCTCTTGCTCTGTGTTACTCTGTCCTTCTCTGCCCTGCTTGAATTCGTTAAAAGGGGATTCCTAATCAGCTAATAAAATTTATAAGCAGAATGCAGCCTTTAAGAGGACAAGAAATTAGTAAGGAGTTCAATGATTCTTAGACCAGCTAACACAAACAGTAGGTGAATCAAAACAAGTAGTTATGATTTTAAAACACATATGCTGATATTTCAAATGTATTTTAATGTATTGTACACTTCAGTCAAGCAGGGTTCCGAAAGGCATGGTGATAAAAGTCAATTGTTTAAAGCCAAAGGTCTGGGAACCAGTTAGTCAGCAAGTCTTATCGGGTGAATTCCTATGAGGGTACGTATCATGCAACATTTATGAATAGATGCATTCACTGCCCAGACACAAGGATAGATATGCCTCTGGACACAGGAACACATGTCTATTCAACTTGGCAGTGAGCCGGTGGAAATGTTCATTTTGACCTTGCAGTTGCGTCTGCCGTTACTAGGCAGCAGGGATGTAGTTAGTGCCAAGAAGGGAGACTATGTCCGGACTTAGTTGGATGAATAAGATATCACTATGCTATTAAGTATCATATGGTTGGCTGAGGTACTTGACAGAGGTTTGTATTGCTGTATGCCTATTAAATGAAATTGATTTTAAGCTCATGAAAGACGGAATTATTGTTTAGAAAAAAGTATAATTGATCTGTATTTGACTCTGTAGTTCAGATCTTTTGGAGCTCTATCCATAGAGCTGTTTAACCCTTTGGAAGTCTCCAGTCAGCTGTATGTTTGTATTGTATTGTTTTATGTTAAATAAATTTTGTTGCGTTTTTGCACAGAGATATTTGCCTTGCGAGTTTTGAATCGTCATAGTTTAAGACACAATTGGCCACCTTCAAATTTCCCCACAACAGTGTCAAAAAGTGCACAAGAACTATTAGCATATTTGGTTATTGGAGCTGTACTTGCTTATAATTGTGAGCTTTAATCGCTATTCTCTAAACCAGCCTCCCATCCATTGACTCTGCTACACTTCCCGCTGCCTCGGCAAAGCAGCTAGCATAATTAAGGACCCCACGCACCCCGGACATTCTCTCTGTCACCTCCTTCCGTTGGGAAAAAGATACAAAAGTCTGAGGTCACGTACCAACTGACTCAAGAACAGTTTCTTCCCTGCTGCCATCAGACTTTCGAATGGACTTACCTTGCATTAAGTTGATCTTTCTCTACACCCTAGCTATGACTGTAACACTACATTCTGCACTCTCACGTTTCCTTCTCGATGAACGGTATGCTTTGTCTGTATAGCGCGCAAGAAACAATACTGTTCATTGTATGTTAATACATGTGACAATAATAAATCAAATCAACTCAAATCAAATCTTTATTTTCTGCAGAGAGGTGATATTCATTTCATATGCAACAAGATTTGTATTTACAATAGACTGTAATGGTATCAATGTAATAATGAAGTAACTTAGATCTTGCCATTATATTTATAGTAGAAATAGAACACTACATATAAATGCATCAAAGATAAAAGTTAACACCGTTCACAAATGGGTTTACTCAGCCCCCCTATGAAATTATTCCTAGCCTGGCTCTAAACCCCATGAGATATCTCCAGAAAAGGGGGTATCTAAATGGGCAGTTTAGATTCTCAATAATCTTCTCCAATCGAAAATAATAGTGTATAACTTAGACCTGCAATTCATACACTAGTTGGTTCACTTTTTATTTGCATGACACATTTTAGCATTGTTTAAGATATCATTATTGCCTACCAACTAAATGAGATGACCAATTTAGCTGCGACTCCATTCACAATTCATACTGGAGTGCAAAAATCCCACGGCACAGAAACAGTCCTTTTGGCCCAACTGTACCATTCACCACACAAGCCTCCATGCAGCACTCTTCACCCAATCTGATCAGCAGAACATTCTATTCTATTTTCCCTCATGTTTATCTAGCTTCCCCCTTAATTCATTGTGCTATGAGCTGGTACCGATCTGGGAGGCAAGTCAGTGTGAGGGTCTGGTCAGATGGTGGGAAGGATTTAGAGCCACGCCTGCAGGTTGG
Organism: Mustelus asterias; assembly: GCF_964213995.1. Classification (NCBI taxonomy): domain Eukaryota; kingdom Metazoa; phylum Chordata; class Chondrichthyes; order Carcharhiniformes; family Triakidae; genus Mustelus; species Mustelus asterias. The sequence goes on from NC_135819.1 coordinate 68,753,282, forward strand.
AGGGAGAGAGGCAGGAGAGTCATATGCAGCTGGGGGAGAATGGGGGGATTCCCATGGTTGGGGGGTTGGAGTACTCTGAGGGTTGATTAGTCAGGGTGTGGGAGATCTCCTCCACACTCAATTACATTTTACATTTTCAAATGCTGTTCAGTCTTAATGTGTACCATATTCAGAGCCATTCACCTTCTACCCATTGAGCATTGTAAAGATATTGCTTTGATTAATATAGAACACCAATGAAATGGAAGGATATTGTTCCATTGATAACATTTTTATTTGTTTTTACAAGTCATTTACTTACTATTTCACAAGGTACTGATGAATAACCATCACTATTTGTCTGTACTTACCAGTATCCAAAATAGTCACTGAATTCTTGGCAAAGCATGTGAGCAAGCTCCCGCTTTCCACAAGCCTGGGGTCCCACGAGAACCAGCATGGGATATGGGATATCAAAATTAGGCAAGGTGCTGCAGAGAAAAACAAGTTACAGGTTCTTAAAAAGCTCCTGTCAGAACTTTTGACACAAGTGAAGTAACGGGAATGTGAGAGAACCGAGCATTTAGGAACATTTTAATGTATATAATGTCTTCCAGATGAAAGATTAAATTGAGGCGTCTGTGGTGAGTGTAAAAGGTCCCATGGCATCATTTTGAAGAAAAGCAAAGGAAATTCTCCCTTGTCCTGGACAATATTTATCTTCCAATTAAATAGATTATCTGGTCTTTATCTCCTTGCTATTTGTAGGATCTTGCTGTGTGTAAAATGGTTACGACATTTCCTACATTATACAGTGGCTATTCTTTAAAAGTTCTTAAGTGATGGTAAAGCACTTTGGGACATCCTGAAAGATGCCATATAAATGCTACTTCCTACTTTCTTTTCAGACAAACATAATTAATGGATACTTAAGGGCCTCAATTCTGCCTCCACCACTATTTTCCATGTTAGGGAAGGAAAAGGCACAATGAGCAGCCCAGCAGCCTTCAATGCATGGGCTGCTGGCAGGAAAGGGGTGATTACCACTTTTGGGGGATGCCCTGTGCCCATCAGAGACAATTCCCCCCCCCCCCCCCCCCCCCCCCACCTTCACAAGATCCTATAGCCCCACCATTTGAACCTCCCACCTCGACCTCCAAAACACGACTCACCTCCCCCTCTCGTTGGGATCTGCCAGACAGGCCCTTACAAAATCCCCAAATTTTCCTGAAGTCCAGCATCCACAACACTTCTTCTCCAGAAACTACCTGTATGTAATACCAGCAGTGGCGACTAATCAATCCTGGCACTGTTGGGATTGCCATTCAAATTAACTCTCTAGTTTGGGACTTCCTCTCAGATGGGGGCACAAGTCCCATTCTGAAACAAATAAGGCTGCCCCCAGTGTATCAATGCTTTGAGATGGCAGGGTTTCTAGTCGGCACACTGCCAACAGACTTTTCGGTGGTTATGGGTGTTGGCAGGTAATCCATCCCCTCCCTTAAAGTCCATCCTGCTTCTACAGTACTCTTCCCTGTGCTCAGTGTGATGGATTTAATCAGACAGCTTCAGAATCATTTCAAACCATATTTTCTACTGGAAATTGGATGATTAAGTACTTCAGGAACACTATCCTTTTATTTCTGGAATATAAATCCTGACTGAGTGGATGAAATTTCATTCTCTTGTTCATGGTGGTGAAGTTCCTAAGCTTTGACAATCTCAACTCAGTTTCTAATAGGACAAGGAAACTGATGAGTCCCAAGAGGTGCAGGGAAATAAAAAACTAAGCTATTCGATATCACGTTTAGCCTGGGAAATGCACAGAAACCTTTTAGATGCCAGCTATAGTCAGATTTTGAAAGAAGTATTGATTGATGTAAATAAGTTTTGATTTTTTTTAATGAATGTTTCAGCACAATTCAGACCCCTGTGCTGTCTCATTTATTTTATTGTCTGATACAGCTATTGTCTTGAGTATCTCATAAAGTAAAGACTCTCTGGGAGCAGAGAAATCGGTGAAACATCTATGCTGAGTGTACCAGGCTGACTGGTTTCAAGCAAAGCTAATTTTCTGGGAATTCCCAGATTCAGCTCCAATTACATACTCATGGTAAGCCTCGGTCCATATCAAAATTAGGTAATTTAACGCTACTAGGAAAATTAAAGAGATGCAGTCCCTTAACCGGTAAGCAACTTGTAATGTAAGCTCTGTTTGAAGACGTCACTTGGGGACAGCATTTCTACATTAGTCACTCTTCTATCACTGTCGATCTGAAGCTGCAGGGCGAGCACCCTCTCACCAAGATCAGTAAGCCAAGCATAGGCTGCAGTTACTGAGCTAAACAGCAGGCAAGTCACAGAGCACAGTGTGGAGGAGCATGGCTCCACATGAGGAGCAAGGAAGGACCTGCTGGCCCACCATCAAGGGCTCTTGTACTTGGGCAAATGTTGCAATGCAGTGATATTAGGCAACATTGCCACATTTCTGCTGTTAGTTAATAGGAAAGATGATTAAGTTGCTTGTGAAGCTGATCAATGGATCAGACAACTATTTCATACCACTGTGGACAGCGCATTGGTTTGTTATGGATTAGAAGAATAAGTGTTAGACTGGAAAGTGATGGAGCCAAAAATGTTTTTGTGTGTGTTGGTAAAATTGCTTCCTGTTTGTTGACAATGCCAGTCCTATGGTGCTGTTCACTGTAGGTTTCCTGTAGCAAAATGGCAATGGCTCAGCAATTGGTTGTTGAAACATATGGGGCGATTCTCCCAAAAGTGCTGAAATGGCGGGAAAACTGTTGTAGATCCCGACTGTTTTGTCAGTTCAGCTTATCACCTGAATTTCCCGCACTCTGTACAGTACAGAGGTCCCAGTCGTGAATCTCATTAAAAACCCAGGGGGGCGGGGCCTATTCACATCGGAGTCTGACAGTTCTGGAGCTCTGCGCATGCGCAGTGGTCCCGATCTGTCAACCTCCCGTTTGCTGGCCAGCCCGATCACTGGCCAGCCCAGGACCCCCACAGTGCTGCGCCTCCAGCCCCTCCCACGGCCCGATCGCGGCCCCGACAACAATTCCTGGGCCAGCCCTGACCCCCCCTCATCCCGGAGCGCCCCAATACACAGCCCATCCCCCCCCCCCCCCCCCCCCCCAGGAGTGGCGATCTCCACCCCCCTCATCCCAGCAGACCCCACCGCCCCCGGGTCAGACCCCCCCGGGAGGCAGGCTCCCCCCCACCCCCCCAACCAACCCCCCAGCCCAGACCGATCCTGTGTGCAGAGTGGCAGCGGGAGCCCCACCCCCACCAATCACCCCTAAGCCCGCCCACAGTAGGTCCCGCCCCCTTGGCACTGCCCGATGCCCGGTGGGCAGTGCAAAGGTGCCCCCTGGGCATGGGCACTTTGCCCCTTGGGCAGTGCCAGGGGCACAGGCTGGCACTGCCAAGGTGCCCATGCCCAGGGGGCACCACCCCCCACTGCCCAACTCCCTGGGGGACCCGATTGCCCCCTCCTCTTCATTCCGGCGGGTCTCCCGCTAGTTCCCCGAATGTGGAGAGCTACTCTAAACACTGCCAGAATGAAGTACTCTTGGTGGGGTGGGAGATTCGATCGGGACCTGAAAGGTCCCGATAATGAACTAATAAACATATTTAAAACATCTTTTTAAAAAATTCAAATGATTTACCTGCCTTCCCGCCGGTTTCCAGCGTGGTTTGACCGGCGACTGAGAGATGCGCATGCTTTCCCGGTGCATGAGCAAATCCCTGTTCAAGGCCGGTGACGTGTATCTCCCACTGCGACCCGACAGAAAAGTTGCAGGTTGCGATGGGAGAATCGCGGCCATAATTTCTGATTTGAAGGTTGTTGTTCAACCAGTCCCTAAGGTCATTGCCAGGTCCACGGGCCAGGGTCTACTGATTTGGCTGTTAGCATCATAGCGAATGCAGTCAATCCCATCTGAATATGATCAGCAGCCATCCAACTTTGTGGTTCCTGCTTACCCACGCCCGTCAGAAAATATGTCAGTTTCTCAAAAGCACCGGCTGACAGCGGAATCAATCACACTCACCGTTGCGTTCTGAAGTATTTTGTTGATGGATGAGCCTTAATACTTCTGCCAGGGTAATTCAACATTAGAGCCTGGCTGATATATCAGCATTGCATGTAATTAATTTTGAACTGTCAATCACTACATGTCACACCTGGATTGGAGGTGTGAGGCTCAGCATACATTCAGGAAGGTGGTTTTGGTTCTGAGCAGAAGAGGAACTTGATCACTGAGATGCATTAATGGGCCTTTTGACGAGCTGCAGCCAATTTGGTAAACCTCAGTTTCAACAGAAATTTCAGTCAAAATTGACTCGAGACAGGTTTTCCTTCAGTTTGCAGATCATGCAAGGAATGAAGTGAAGAAAGTTTGGAATAAACAGCAGAGGTAATACCGTGTAGTGGAGTTATACTTCAGGAGAAACTAAGAAGTTATGTAAACCTATAAAAAGCACTTGACTGTGTGACCATCACCAGAGATGTTCTGGCACTCACTACCTACATTGAAAATATCTTCCAAAAGAACCTGAAGACAGACACAGTGCTACTGGATCTCAAAACTCTTGACAAAACATTGTGGCACATTGGCCTGTTCTTAAAACTACCAAGAATGCTTCCAACTTAGATCAGGACAGTTGTTGAAACACTTGTTTCATGTAGTGATTGACAGTTCAAAATTAATTACATTGTTCGCAATAAAGATTCACAGTCCACCTTGGACAGAGGAGAAGTGCATGGAAAATACAGGCCAACTAACTACCACAGGGCTCAGGGCTATCCTCAACCATGTTCAAGGTATATAGAAATGACCTGCCAATAACCATGTCCCACAAGTTCATCTATGCTGATGACATCTGTTGTGCCACCCAAACTCCATTCTTCTGCATTCTTAATCAGATCCCAGATCTCATCCATGTTGATATACAATTCTTTTTGGCAAAGTTGATGGACTGCTGCAGCACATGGCACCTCGTTAAATCCCTCTAAATCCATATCCAGTGTATTCCATTTCCACAATCCCACATCTACATAGATGGCCAGAGACTAAAGCATGATCCGAACCCAGCATACTTGGGAGTGACTCCTGATAGAACTTAGAGCTTCTGGGAACAGCAAAAAAGGTCAAAGTCAGAAGTAATCTCCGAATCAAACTTGCTGGATCGACATGGGTGCTGCTGCCACAACACTCCAGATCTCAGCACATGTCCTAACATATTACAGAGCAGAGGAATACTGTGCCTTTGTCTGGCAAAGGTCATCACACATACACATCGGCTGGAATTCTCTGGCCATTCAACCTGGTGGGATTCTCTGGTCTCACCAGTGATACATGCTCTGCCGTGGGTTTCCAAGCAGCTTGGGTAGCTTCAATGGGAATTCCCATTGACAGCGGCGGGACCAGAGAATGCCATGCCACCTTCTGCCGCGGAGAAAAATGCTGAGGGAGGCCAGAGTATCTCACCCATCTTGACACTGAATGGAATGCAACAATGCACAGCATAAATGGAACTCTCATTTCAACACCCTTGTTCAGTTTCCTGAGCTTGCAAATATCACTCTACCACACATCTGCCGACTGTCAAAAACCCACAAGCTGGTTGAAACCATTCATGCTGCGCCCCACTTACCACACCATAGTGACCTGTTCAACCCACTTGCTGCCTGCCTTACAACTCCAAACCCCACCTGGGGCATCCTGTCTGAGCAAGATCTACTAGCAGACATCCTTTGGATCAAGGAATGGGAAACACAGGAAATTACTAACAAGTTCCTTATGACAAACCCCATCTGTTGAATGGCAGGCTTTGAACTACCACGGCGAGAATTGTCCCTGCTAAATAGGTTCAGGATAGTCCAGGGCCCCAGTGCAGCCAACCTCCACTGCTGGGACCTCAGTACAAACTCTTTACGCACTAGTGGAAAGACAAATTCTGCACATTACCGAGGAGTGTCCCCTCTACAGACTAAGCGGTGCACCAATCACCTTAAACTCAGCAAATGAGAAGGCTATCACTTGCCTTCAGGGATTTGCATTTTCTAAATAAATAGTAAATAACTTGAGAAATGGTTCAGGACCAAGTAAATCTAGAATTAAGAGCCATAAAGCACTTGGGCAATATATAACAGTTGACAGATCAGTCAGAGGTTAAAAATGCATTTTTACTGTGCATTTGAGGCACTGATAATTGTGTGCAGCTGGGAGAAACAGCTATTTTGCAAAGAAAACTAAACTACTCATCCCTGAATGGGAATTTTTGAAGAATAAAAAGCAATGGAATTAAGAAAGAAGAAATCTGTTGTTCTCTTCGCATAGCTTTAGACAGTAGTTAAGGTGGTTTGGACAAAGCACTAAAAGCCCTGTTCCATAGATATGCCTTTCCTGCAGTGGATGATCTCTCTCTCTCGAGAGAGAGAGAGAGAGAGAGAGAGAGAAATGCTTAGAATCAAGAATAGATAGGAGAAAATAGCTGTTGACTACTTGCACTCAAATTATATGTATCACTCAAAAATCAGTATTTTTAATACCTCCATGTATAGAAAACTCTCTTGCTCAGACAGCAAACATGTGAAATATGTTACAGAATGGTCAGTTCAAAATTTCAAACTGAGTTTAAAGTATATTTTTCAGTAAAAGTATTAAAGGTTACAGAACCAAGATAGAGTTCAGAAACAAATCAACCATGATCTAACTGAACAATGAAACAGTCTGAGGGCAAGGGGTTAGCTGAATGGCCTCCTCCAGTTGCTATGTTCCTATTAATGCTGCACATCACTCAATCAGAGTGATACAAATGTTGGGAATAGTCAAACAAATTTTATCTATTAATAAAAAAGCCCTGACCCGCCCTCGCAACCACCTCCCCCCCCCCCCCCCCCCCCCCCCCCGCCAGCTTCTACTCTAAGAGTGCAAATGAAAGAGGGCATATTCCCTTTTTTTGAATATAATTTACATGCATCTGCCCAGTCCTCCCACTGCACTCCAAGTGGACTTAAGGCAGAGGTGTACCAGGAAATCGGCAGAAACTCGGGGCCTTGACTTTAATTTGGCAATAATGAACGGGAATATATGTCCTCTTCAGTTCTTAGCCCTTAGCCAACATCGTCAAAGAAAAAACCGATTATCTGATCAATCCGCATTGTGAGATCTTGCTGTGTGATAACTGACAGACACTTTCCTCATATTTAAACAGAGACTACGCTTGAAAAAGAACTTCACCAACTGAAAAGCACTTAGGATGTCCCAATAGCATGAAAGCAAGATATTAGTGCATGTTTTTCTTTTTCTTTCTGAAATAGCCGGACTCTGGCACTTAATAAATGGCTAATCACAAGATATATACGGATAAAGAAAGTCGACAGCGATCTAAATTAATCTTTCCAAAAACAACCTAAAGTTTCCTGTTCCTTAAATGATTCTCCAATAAATTAAAATATACAACCTTGAAAAGATGTCAGCCACAGCATAGATGGAATGTATAATGTTGGAAAATACATCTTTTGTACTGAGAAACTTGGAGAAGGTATTGAAAACGTTATAGTCGACATTTGTTGTCAGGAAGTACACAAGATCCTCAACAGTGCTGCACTAGGCAAATCAGACTTGGAATGTTTCAAAAGCCACCTGACCCTGCCTTATTACATTTATTGCAAAATGTAATAATCCAAACTGCTTCATAAAAACAAAATGGAGCACCAACTGAAAGTGGAGGATGTATTTCAATGAGCAAAAGCATTAAAAGTTTAGACTACTTCAAGTTCCAGTCCTCAGGCTTAATATTTTGCAATGTTTAAGCACCCTCTACAGGTGAAGAACACATTTTCAGTCAAGGACATGGTACACACCTGTCATAGATCCTCTGGCACTGCTGAAAACTGTACATAATGTGGGTCATGTGATCGCTGGCAGCTACCACTTGAGGCGGAGGATTATATTTATTGATTGCGTGAACCTAGGAGAACAAGAGCTAATGTAAATACATTTTTCATAATCCATTATATTGCTGTGCCACTACAAGAGTCAGAATTATTCTTCTTTGCTTATGTATAAAATATTAGTACAATTCTGCCCCAGTAAGGCAAGGCTGTTCAGTCTACCTTTGGTGTAAAAAAACATTAAGAAAACAGAATAAAAAGATGCTGTGTGAAATCCGGGTCTAAAGTTTCCAAAAGCCTGTTGGTCATAGAGCCATAGGGGATGAGTTTACCAAATTAATTTTAAGTCCAGGACGGGCGGAAAAACTGGAGAGTTTCAGATCCTTTTTTTGGGCGAGTTCAAATCTGCTATCTTATCCACTCAGTGTATGAGAAAACAGCAGAAACAATTCCTTGCCTGCAGGGGGAAGGGCAGGGCTTAAGTAGCCCAAATGCAGGCTGAGAGCAGTAGGGTGCATCATTGCGCATGTGCAGGTCTCTAGCAGCAGACCTGTCACTCAGCCTCTGTTACTCTCAGACTGCCTCCATGGCCTCCACAAAGCATAACAGCATATGCCTCACAAGCATAGCAGCCTCCCCCCCCAGCTACTGCAAGGGCCCATGGCCAATCACGACCCTCCACCCACCCGATCGATCCCCCCATTTCTCCCCCTCGCGATCGGCCATCCGCGCCCCGCAATCGGCTGCCCGACCTCCCCCATGATCATCCATCCAAACCACCATCGCCCCCGTGGCCAGCCCCGATCATTCTCCTCCCTCTGCATACCAACCCCAATGCAGAGCGACAGCAGTTCCTCCCTCCTTCCTCATACCAATCCCAATGCATATTGGCAGTGGGTCCCCCCTCCCTCTCCATACTGATCGCCAATGCAGAGTGCACAGCACCCCACCCCTGCCCCCCAACGACCAGCTGCCCTGGTCTGACCCCACCCCGAGTAGGTCCCACCCCTCAGGCCCCACCCCCTTGGCACTGCCCACCGGGCACTGGGCAGTGCCAGGCAAATGTCTTATACAAATTCAACATGGCCTCCACTTATGGTTCAGGTCAGAAACTCCGAAGTGTTCTATGGAGCCTGCCTGGGTCATAAGTTTTGCATCTTGAATTTGGCTAGGATAAGCATGATATGTTTCACTTCAGGTATGATTCAAATTACTCACTAGGAAGCTTTTATCAAACAAAGTTTAATTAAGAATATAGTTAACAAGTATAGTAAGAAAATTAGCAAAAACCTTTATCAATTACAAACAAGAAACAAAACAACCACCATAATGTATAACCCTTAACAAATATATCTAATGAGTTCTAATCAAACCAATCCCATAGACAAAAGACTCTTTTCACAGGTTTAACACAGCAAAGACTAATGCTCACGTGATACTGGACATGAGACCTTTAGATGAAGTCTGCAGTTCTCTGGATAGATAGACTCAGAACAGTTTGAAATCAGAATAGCTTCCCAAAACACCAGGGACTCTAGGCAAGCCACCAACTGCCAATTTCTTCCTTCAGAAAGGCAAGACCTTGCTTTTAGCTAACCCGCAGAATTTCCAAAACCAGGGAGAAATAGAGATTTATTTTCAGCTTGATGCCCCTTAAACTAAAACTCAAACCTGCAGCTCCAAACTTAAAATGAAAAAACAGCTCCTATCACCTGACCTGCCAGCCAGTTTTTCTCCTAATAATGAAGAGCCATAAACGTCCCAGTAAAAATAAACAAACCCTCATTAAGCAGCAATAAAAATGCGCTCACAGACAGCCCTGCAACAATGAGAAAAACAAACTGAAAAAGTTTGCTTACAACTTTGCTTGTAGAGTACATTTAAAGGTACACTAATGTTACACCTCCTTATTCTTGTACTCAATGTACCCAGGACCTGATGGGATATACCCCAGAATACTGAGAGAGGTGAGGGAGGAAATTGCTGGGGCCTTGAGAGAAATCTTTGTATCCTCACTGGATACAGGGGAGGTCCCAGAGGATTGGAGAATAGCCAATATTGTTCCTTTGTTTAAGAAGGGTAGCAAAAATAATCCAGGTAATTACAGTCCAGTGAGCCTTATGTTAATGGTAGGGAAATTATTGGAGAGGATTCTTTGAGGCAGGATTTACTCCCACTTGGAAATAACTGGATTAGCGAGAGGCAACATGGTTTTGTGAAGGGGAGGTCGTGTCTCACTAACTTGATCAAGTTTTTTGAGGAAGTGACAAAGATGATTGACTAGGGTAGGACAGTGGATGTTGTCTACATGGATTTCAGTAAGGCCTTTGGCAAGATCCCTCATGGCAGACTGGTGCAGAAGGTGAAGTCGCAAGGGATCAGAGGTGAGCTGGCAAAGTGGATACAGAACTGGCTCGCTCATAGAAGACAGAGGGTAGCAGTAGAAGGGTACGTTTCTGAATGGAGGGCTGTGACAAGTGGTGTTCCTCAGGGATCAGTGCTGGGATCTTTGCTGTTTGTAATATATATATAAATGATTTGGAGGAAAATGTAACTGGTTTGCTTAGTAAGTTTGCGGATGACACAAAGATTGGTGGATTTGCGGATAGCGATGAGGACCATCAGAGGATACAGAGGATATAGATCGGTAAGAGACTTGGGCGGAGAAATGGCAGATGGAGTTTAATTCGGACAAATGTGAAATATACAGTAAATGGCAGAATCCTTAAGAGTATTGATAGGCAAGGGGATCTGGGTGTACAGGTACACAGGTCACTGAAAGTGGCAACGCAGGTGGAGAAGGTAGTCAAGAAGGCATACGGCATGCTTGCCTTCATCGGCTGGGGCATTGAGTTTAAAAATTGGCAAGTCATTTTGCAGCTTTATAGAACCTTAGTTAGGCCGCACTTGGAATATAGTGTTCAATTCTTGTCGCCACGCTACCAGAAGGATTTGGAGGCTTTGGAGAGGGTACAGAAAAGATTTACCAAGATGTTGCCTGGCATGGAGGGCATTAGCTATGAGGAGAGGTTGGAGAAACTTGGTTTGTTCTCACTGGAACGACGGAGGTTGAGGGATGACCTGATAGAAGTCTATAAGGTTATGAGAGGCATGGACAGAGTGGATAGTCAGAAGCTTTTTCCCAGCGTAGAAGAGTCAATTACTTGGGGACATAGGTTTAAGATGCGAGGGGCACTGTTTAAAGGAGATGTAGGAGGCGCGATTTTTACACAGAGGGTGGTGGGTGCCTGGAACTCACTGCCGGGAGAGGTAGTGGAAGCAGATACGATAGTGACTTTTAAGGGACGTCTTGACAAATACATGAATAGGATGGGAATAGAGGGATATGGTCCCCGGAAGGGTAGGAGGTTTTAGTTCAGTTGGGCAGCATGGTCAGTGCAGGCTTGGAGGGCAGAAGGGCCTGTTCCTGTGCTGTAATTTTCTTTGTTCTTTGTTCTAATAATAAAGCCTAAAGTACAATATGTATTATTAACTGCTATCTCAACATGTCCTGCCATCTTCAATGACTTATGTATATATACAGTACAGCAGCAGTGTGACAGATGTGGAGAATGCCCTTGCGTCCAACCCCAGCTTTCTGTGATCTCCACCCTACCACCCCTACTCTTACTCACCTTTGGCCGAGGAAGATAGAACAGATAATGCACACCAAAGCTGCTGCTTTATGCAAAATAAACCCTCACTGGAAATGTGGAACTATGCAACCTATTTGATATACATTTGAATTTTTAGAGAGATATCCAGCTAGATACAAAGTGAAAGTATTTTATGGGATACAGTTGTAGCTGCCCCATTTTGGCTGCTTAATGTCACAAATTACTCCTTCAAAGTGAACAGATATTGGGCGCAATCTTACAAAAAAATTCCAGGTACCAATGAGTGAGGAAACAGCTAGCTGCGAGTCGCAATCTTATGGCACTTAGCGCAAACAAAGAGCTAGGATGCAATTCGGGGGGGGGGCACATCTACAAGCCTTCCTGCACTGGATATAAATTGGGCAGAGGAGGGAAAGTTGGCAGGGTTCCCACACTGCACCTTCTCACCCAACTAAAATGCCCCCTACCTCATAACCTACATCTGGGAGCATTACATTTCATCCCCAGTCTTCCATAGTACATGAAAGCTTTTTCATGACATTTTGAATCACTATCTCAAGTAAAACTGTCTAATTCCCCAGCAATGTGAACTGGATAGTTTTATTAAAAAGATGTGAGGCAGTGAGTCCAAATGGCAGTGAGTCACAAATTTGATTGAGTTTTTTGAAGGGGTAACCAAGAAGGTAGATGAGGGCAGTGCAGTTGATGTTGTCTACATGGACTTTAGCAAGGCCTTTGACAAGATACCACATGGTAGGTTGTTGCATAAGGTTAAATCTCACGGGATCCAGGGTGAGGTAGCCAAATGGATACAAAATTGGCTTGATGACAGAAGACAGAGGGTGGTTGTAGAGGGTTGTTTTTCAAACTGGAGGCCTGTAACCAGCGGTGTGCCTCAGGGTTCGGTGCTGGGTCCACTGTTATTTGTCATTTATATTAATGATTTGGATGAGAATTTAGAAGGCATGGTTAGTAAGTTTGCAGGTGACACCGAGATTGGTGGCATAGTGGACAGTGAAGAAGGTTATCTCGGATTGTAATGGGATCTTGATCAATTGGGCCAGTGGGCTGATGAATGGCAGATGGAGTTTAATTTAGATAAATGCAAGGTGATGCATTTTGGTAGATCGAACCAGGGCAGAACTTACTCAGTTAATGGTAGGGCGTTGGGGAGAACTATAGAACAAAGAGATCTAGGCATACATGTTCATAGCTCCTTGAAAGTGGAGCCACAGGTGGATAAGGTGGTGAAGAAGGCATTCGGCATGCTTGGTTTCATTGGTCAGAATATTGAATACAGGAGTTGGGACGTCTTATTGCAGTTGTATAAGACATTGGTAAGGCCACACTTGGAATACTATGTACAGTTCTGATCACCCTATTACAGAAAGGATATTATTAAACTAGAAAGAGTGCAGAAAAGATTACTAGGATGCTACCAGGACTTGATGGTTTGAGTTATAAGAAGAGGCTGGATAGACTGGGATTTTTTCCTCTGGAGCGTAGGAGGCTGAGGGGTGATCTTATTGAGGTCTATAAAATAATGAGGGGCATAGATCAGGTAGATAGTCAATATCTTTTCCCAGAGGTAGGGGAGTCTAATACTTGAAGGCATAAGTTTAAGGTGAGAGGGGAGAGATACAAAAGGACCCAGAGGGACAATTTTTTCACACAGAGGGTGGTGAGCGTCTGGAACAAGCTGCCAGAGGGAGTAATAGAGGTGGGTACAATCTTGTCTTTTAAAAAGCGTTTAGACAGTTACATGGGTAAGATGGCTATTGAGGGATATGGCCAAACGCGAGCAATTGGGACTAGCTTAGTCGTTAAAAAAATAGGGTGGCATGGACAAGTTGGGCCGAAGGGCCTGTTTCCATGCTGTAAACCTCTATGACTCTATGGCCTGGAAAAATTTTAAACACTATGGAAGACAGGAATTAGTCAGAAACTTAATGAATCATGTGCAATTTCTGATGCATCAAAATTGGTTTTGCCATACATATATATGATATGAATTGGATTTACAGTATTACTGCCTTCAGATCATTGTGGAAATTCTTGGAGATGTTTTAATTCTTTGCCTCTTGCCCCTTTAATAAAACTGCCTTATTTAGTTGCTGCTGAGTCTGACAATTTTACAGAAACACGGTTGGAAGCTGAAGTCTGGAGGCAGTGAGTCAAAGCATCCTGCAAGAATTTGTACACAACAGTGAAGACAGGAATAAGACAAAGAGTCACTTAAATTAAATGAAATTAAGTATAGTACTTAGTGTAATAGACTGTATTAACTTTACTGAGAGCCACTTACAAATTGATGACAAACAAACTTAATTGAGAATGCCCTCATGAGATGCTGTAAATATGGTAAGACTCCCAATCACCTCCTACCAATAAATCTTCACTACCCTTTGGCCTGAGGTAATAATTTATGAAAGCCACAGAACACAAGAACAAAACAGTTGCCATTGAGGAGACAAGCCTTTATCTCTTGCATCATTTTCAGAGAATTAAGACTATCTGCTGATCATATAAATGTTTCTCTCACTACATTCAGACATTTTAAGTTCAACTAAAGCTTGAACAGCTTTGGGGAGTTGGAAGATGGCTTAGCTTTGCTGACAAGGGGCCAAATTTTCATTTGGGTGTGGAGACGTGTTGCAGTGCGTGAATGGCTACATTGAGAATTTTGGAGGAAATATGATTTGCCTCCATATTTTCAACCTTGTGACATTTTCCTCTGGTCTTTTTGTGGGTTGGGAATGCCTAGTTTGCAAACTCACATGCTCCCACACTGGAGGTCCAGTACCCATCCAGTACCTTTGGTGTCTGGTGGACAGTGCCAGTGTGCCTGGTGGGTGCTTCCAGGGTGCCCCTTGGGCAATGACAGGGTGCCAAGCTGGCACCGCCAGGCTGGTACCGCCCAAGGGGCACACCCTGACCACCCGGGGAGGCCTCAATGGCCTCTGTCCCCATCAGCGGGGTGAGTACGCCTGTTCCTCGTTGGTGGGAACCTCTCCTGGCGTAGGGCAGGGTTGAGGAGACACTCGTGGGCCCAGAGACTACAGTCCTGGGCCCGCTAATCATATGGAAATAGCTACTTTGCCAAAAACAAATTAGGGCCTTGGAGACTCGCAATCGGCCGGACGCTGGTTGAGAGTCTCACTAATTGAGCAGCATAGCAGGCTGGGAGAATCCCGGCTGCTGTCCCTTCGATGTGATTCCAAGTTTTGTTGGCACAAGCCAATAGGATTACAAATATTACAAGGTTCTTTCACATGGCAGAATCCTTTTTTCTCAGAATCAATGATATGGAGGCTCTTTCATTAGATAGTGAGAGGTTCATTATTTTCCCAAGGAATGTAAAATATTTTCCAGTGGTGCTGCATGGAATCTGAGGACTCTGCATAATGCAAACTAGGTGAGTGACTATAGAGGGTACATGGGAGCGAGAAAGGTGGTATGGGGTGGCATGCAGAATCTGAGGGAGCATGCAGGCTACATGGGAACACAGATGTGGCATGCTGGGTCTCTTGAGGCATGGAGGATACATGAAGGCATAGAGATGGCAAGGTGTGACATGGATGATCTGAAGGGGCATAAGCTGGCATGGGGTGGGTAGCGGTTGAATACAGAGTTTTAGGGGACCTTTAAACACTGTTGGGAACTGTGTTGGGGAACCAAGGTGGGCTTTCTCACCAGCCTGCTTCCACACCCACACTCCTCATGCACTTCAGTACGAATGGTAAACTGCACTGCATCCCCAACTCCGGTGTGGAAAGACAACATAAACAGTGTGTGAAGTCCCATGGGTCAGGTGTGCAGTTTGTAAGTTCAAAAGTGTGCAGGTCAAGTTTTGCCGAGCCCAGAAGAAGATTCGGCCCATGAGGTTTTTAAAAATGTTCACTCTGCACATCCCTTGGGATTTAGAGTGGTTGTAAATTAATCCTCAAAACCTGCCATTAAATTAAAACTTTTCATTAAAAGTAAACTGTGATTACAGAAACAAACTTAAACTATGAAAAACTGCAGTATGTTTGTAAATCTGCAGCAGATTCAGCAGTTTGTATGCAAGTGTGCCAAGGCCCAATAATAAAAGGAATTTTTTTCAAACTGCTTTATTCCGGATGCATAAAGTTGCATTACAGAATGTGAACACAAGCGTTTCCAGTTTACTTGGCCCAACTAGTAATTATTCAGTTTACCTTATCCGTTGCTTTCACTTTTTTACAATCTAGTTCAGTCAGTTTCTGCACCATGTAAAGGATCCAGAATAAATAATCAGGATGTTCCTATTTGGAAAACACAACAAGAAAAATCTGGTTTAGTGCAAGGATTGAGTTTAAAATACCTTCATAGAAAGTACTATATTGGCCTGGACACACAGGCAAGCGACTTGCCCCCGGGATCTTCTTGTGGTTTAATTTCTAACATTTGAATACTCTGTGAAATTTATTTCCAACAAACTAATTTTTTCCACTGTGCACTGGAGGTTTTTTTTTAAACTGTTAAGATGTAAGATAGTTTAGGATATTGAAAAGAGTAGAAAAATAAGAGAAACCAGAAGTAGCATGGGTTTGAAAATTCTGCAGATTGTTGGAGGAAAGGCAGCTCAAGGGAAATAAGGAGCTCCATAGTTTTGTGATCCTGGGAAGGAACTAAATCAGAGATTATAGAATAATTCTCATTTCAACATGGTGAAGTTACAACAGGAGGAGTAGGTTGCAAGACTTTGTATTTGGAGTTAAGAGTGAAGAGTTATTCAGAGGAGTAAACCACGTAGGTGTGGAGGACTACGCCTTGCACCAAGTCTAGTACTGGATCACAGGAGAAGAATGGCACATTCAAAGAAAAACTGATCAAAAGCTCTGATTGCTACCTGGTGATCCTTGCTGTAAGTGAATTTGTTATGGATGTTGAGAGGAAAATGGAAATGCGCTTGGTTGGGATGTCCATAGCGTACAGTAAATTGCTAACATTTGCATTTGAGGATCATTCATTACAAAATATTTAATTAGTCAAGGTTACAAGAGTTGCTTAGCTACAGGTGGAGGAGGAATGGCGGGTTTGGGGGGAGGGAAAGCATATAACTTGCACAGTTAAGAGTTAAAATATATCTGCAACACACATCAGAACTAAAATTAAACAAATGTAGATGATTAATAACTTAAAATTCACAGTAAGTACGTAATGCAAATGAGCATTTAAGAGCTGTTAAGCATATGTCATATGCAGACAAAAATAAAATATAATGCAAGTCTGAACCACACCATTTCAAATAAATAAATGTACTTATGTTATAAATGAGAACACTTCTTATTTAATTAAAATATACAAACAGAACCAAACGTTGCTGAAAACACTTAACATTTTTAATGAAGTATTCATATGCAGAATCTAAATTCTTCTTTCTGATAAGTTTTCTTAAAAGAGTATTAAATACCTAGATTCCAGTTTATTTTCTTCCCTGCAGCATTGAAAGGACCAGGTTGTTCTGAATGTTTTAAATTGGCTAAAGGCACTGACCTTTGGGAAGCTGTTTTGCTCCCTCAGCAATCGCGGGGGCTTGAAAAATTCTAAAATTTCCCACAAATTCGGTGAAGAACAAGGAAGAATTTGCACAGCCTGAGATGGAAGCATTAAAATGGTGAGGCCTAGGCTCACTCTCCCCCCTAAATTATTGAATTTCACCATGGATCTCTTCCCTTACACTGACAAGATTCAAGATTCAAAACTCAGATCGTGACTGCAGTTTCAACACTGTAATCAAGACCACAGGACCAGCTTTGTGCCAGACTGCAAAAGTGAGTGGCCAACAGAACATCATAGACTTTAATTTGACCATACTGCTCTATGTTTTACGTTTAACAATAGCAGCCTAGAAATAACTGCTGTGATATCATGCAAACTTTTAACACCTGTTTGTATCATAAATAATTTACAGGTAATATGTGTTTGAAACTAACAGCCATGATATTGGACAGGCACACTTTGGTCCAGTAATTTTATTTTTTGCAAGATACAATCCAAGTGATATGCCACCATGGGTTCCACGTCTAATCATCAACAGACCTTGAAAGGAACAATATTCTAATGAATCCATTTTTTCTAAACATTTTTGATCTGTACAAATGATATGTAAAATTAGATGCAATGATAATGTAAAGTATAGCTGTCTTTAGTTATATAAATATACATATAGCGCTTAATTTGAACCAGTTCGCTTCATCCACATAACTGGCGAAGGATGTTTGTCTGTTGAATACCATCCCTCTTTCCCCCAACCCTATCCCCCGCAGTCTCACAAACCCCACCCCTGTAGCTCCAACCACCAACTTCCCTTTCCTACCCAAGTACCTGTATTGGGTTCCATAGTAGGTTCAGGACTCGTAGAAGTGGAAGGTTTTGCATGTGCTTAATTTCATTCAAATCTCTGATCTAACAAAAAGACAAAAATCAATACAATAAACAAAGACTTATTTTTAAACACCTCATAGATCTTTATACGGCACTGGATGTCTTAACAGATTATCATTACTTCCATGCTGCGGTTAACATTTATTAGCAGCTTTAAGCTATGAAAATGCTATACAAATTGTGTTTGTTGCAATTTGACAGAGGTGTGATGTCCTCTATGTGAGCTGCCAGAAAGCTAGTTGAAAGGGAAACTAATTAGATATCACATTAAGAGCTGCGTTTTGGCTGAGGAGGAGGGTTCATTTCTGGGTGCAAACTTGCCCCTGACAGGAAATAGATAAAGTTTCCAATTTTCGATGGAGGCAATGGGTTAATTGATGAAATGTCGAGCGTGGCGGCCAATTAATGGCCTCGGGGCAGGAATGGAGACAGGATGCCAGGGAAGCAAGCCAAGTTCTGGCCCAAATCATCTGTGCACAGTTCAATAAAAAAATGAAAGCATCTGAATTTTCAAATTGGCCAAGGTAGATGGAGGGGTGGAACCTGCGACAGGATAGGGAAATATTAATGTGATTAAAATTTCCTGACTGCAGAATATATTTTCTTCAAAACTTCCACTTTTTTCAATCAAATAAAACTGTTCCATGTTGACAGCACTGTTGCTGACAGGCTGGGGCTATTTAGCTTTACACAGTTCCCAGCCTCCTGCCTCTGCAAAAATGTGAAAACCTTAGAAGGCAATGTCTTAAGGAACTGCTTAATTATCAATGGGCAGGAACGGCGCAAACTTATGCCTGATTCCACTTATGAATGAGTTCCTCTCTGAGTGACCTGGCGAGCTGGGAGCTGATTCGCCTGCCCACTGCCAGCTGGCAGATTCGAAGATCACGGTGCCATACTTAAACGCCAGTCCAACATAGACATATCACTCTCTCCAGCCCACCTTTCGCCAGGAGATTAATCAACAAGACATCCAGCCCCAAGCAAAAGGCCACCTTGTCCAAGAAGAAGGCAGCATCCCGCTTCAGCCTCCAGGACCTCGATGCCTTGATGTGAGAAGTCTGCTCACAAAGACATGTCCTCTACCCAAGGGATAGCTCCAGGAAGCATCTGAACGTCACCTCTCCAGCCTAGGAGGCCACTGCCAGCAAGGCTGGCAACCGCGCCTGAAGCGCCCCGCAGTGCAGGAAGCGGACTAATGATGTAATCAGCTCCACCAGGGTAAGACCCCTCTTAGCAGCACACGCACGCACGCACGCCCCAACCTCTGCTTCATCCCTTCTAATCATATGCCTTTTTTTCATGTTCATACAGACCAAGCAGGCACACAACAAAAGAGCATGAGCCCAGACCAGGGGAGGGATGGCTGAGATACCTGCCCTTATAGAATTCAAGGACGCTGCAGTTGACCTTGCTGGGGAGGACACTCTTCTGGTGATGTGGAGATTGGCCTCTCCCAACAACCTAGTACGGATCACAGCTCCATTACTTCAAGTCTTGGCAAGCAGAGTAAGTCAAATGTACTCTGACACAGCTTAAGCTCATCCACTAAAACTGTCTTTTCTTTCTTATAGGTGCCAGTAGATCACAGCCAGCCAGGCAGCTGAGCAGCAGCCCAAACCTCCCAAAGCACATCTGAGGATGAGGGGGCTCACAAATGCTGCACAGTCCACCAGAACAAAGATACACACCTAGGTGGGGCATAGCTCTAGATTAGATTCAGGGTCACTTTCTGGAGAACATCCTCACGAACACGTCCCCACAGTAGTTGGGGAACTCCCCGATACATTTCAAGAAATCCACGCCCTCTAAACCCTTAACACCAATTTCCCAATTTATGTTGGGAAACTTGAAATCCACTAATATAATTACCCGATTATTACTCTTACACACCTCTGTGAACTGTCTACATATTTACTCCTCTAGTTCCGCTGACTCTTTGGGGGCCTACAATGCAGTCCCAGTAATGTGGCTGCCCCTTTAACATTCCTAAGTTCTACCCACAAAGCCTCATTTGAAGACCTTTCCAAGATATCATCTCTCCTTATTGAAGGAATTGACTCCTTAATAGCGCAACACCACCTCACTTTTTACATCTTCCTCCGTCTTGCCTAAAGATCCTCTATCTCAGAATGTTGAGTTGCTAGTCCTGCCATTCCCTCAACCATGTTTCTGTGATGGCAACATTATCACACTTCCATGTCTCAGCCCACGCCTTTAACTCATCAGTCTTATCTATTCCACTCCGAGCATTAAAGTATTGTTTCACCGATGTCGGAGGTGGGACGGGGGCGATTCTCCCATCCCGCTGTACTAAAAAATTAGCCAGGAGATTCCAGCGGCGCCTGATGCGCAGGATCCACGCTGGACGTCCTGGTCGGCTAGCATCTCCCAATGCCAGATTCCCAGCAGCGTCACATCCGTGCCGGACATAAGCAGGGAGGCGCATAAATTATGGTAGCACGCATTACCATATATTTTTAATGTGATTAGCGGGCCTGGGACTGATGTCTCTGGGCCCACGAGTATCTACCCCCCACCCACCCCCCTCCCCCCCACCCCACCCCAGAGTGGTTCAACGGGGATTACTATAGTTCCCCACTTTCGGGGAGCTAGCGGCTCGACCCTTGTTGGAGTGAAGTAGGGGGCAATCGGGGCCCCCACAGAGGGTCTGGTGGCCCCTGCGCATTGGCACCTTGGCAGTGCCAGCCTGTGCCCCTGGCACTGCCCAAGGGGCAATGTGCCACTGCCCAGGGGGCATCTTGGCACTGCCCAAGTGGGTGGGGTCTAGGGGCGAGGCTTGATGAGGCAATCGGTGGGGGTGGGGGGGGGGGGTCCCGCTGTCACTCTGCATAGATCAGTGGGGGAGGAAGGGAGGTCAGCGATCGGGGCTGGCCATCGAGGTGGAGGGGGGTCAGTCTGCTTGGGGAGGTCGGGGATGCGGGCCAGGGGTGGTCGGCACTGCTGGTGGGGCGATAGGGCATGGGAGATGCGGCTGCGGAGGGAGGGGTGGAGGTTGAACTAGCTATGGTCGGGGGGCCAGCAATCGGGCTGTGGGGGGGCGGTGAAGGTCTGGCTTTGTGGGGACTGCGGGGCTGGCCAGCAATCGGGTGGCCAGCAGTGCGGGGCCACTGCGCATGCGCCAATCTCCGTGCTGACAGAGTGGCGCATGTGCAGTGGTCCGCTCAGCGCTATGATGCTGGCCTCCTGAATCATGCTTGCGCATTCTGCAGTGCACAGAATTTGAAACTCCCCCTGAAAGAAACCCACGAAATTTACTCCCGTTTTCATGCAAATTCGACACTGTCAAGGCCAGCAGTTGTTGCCCATCCCTAACTGCCCTTGAAATGAGTGGCCTTTTCAGAGGGCTGTTAATAGTCAACCACTTTGCTGTGGGTCTGGTGTCACATGTAGGCTAGACCTACATGTGACAGCTGAGAACAGCGGATTTCTTCCCCTAAGGCCATTAGTGAACCAGATGGGTTTTTACAACAATCATAGGCAGTCATCATGGTCACCTTTACTGAGGCTAGTGTAGGTTTTTACCTGATTATTCTCCAGATTGATGGCTTCCAGCAGGTCATGGTCCGCCAGTCCATTCAAAGTTTCTATGTTATTTTTTGACAAATCAAGCTTGTGCAAGCGTTCTATTTTTTCCAGTCCCTTCACCTTTGTGATCTTGTTACCTCGCTGTAAATAAATTACAAACATAGGAAAGAAAAATATTTGACATCGTGAGATAATTTGTTCTTGATTTTCTATTCCCCATGGCATTGTCAGATGCCCTGTTTTTATACAAATAGTTTTGCATCTTTTCAGGGACTCAGTTGCATAGTTACATTCAGCACGTAAAAGAAAAATAATCGCAATGCTGAAGAACAAAGATATAAAAGACAAGGGACTGTCAGCTCAGTTTCTTATTGAATCCGGTACACCACAATCTGCGGTAGAAATGACAAGGTCTTAAATGGAGTAGAGGAGCAGTAGGATCTGGGGCACAACGCACAACGATTAAAATGAATAAAAAGAAACAGTCATTAAAACGTCAAACAGTTTCCTTAGTTTGCAATCTACAGACATTGAATACAAAAGCAAGAAGGTAATGTTGAATTTGCTAAGACCTTAAATGTGTAATGTTTATCATTTTCAAGTGCTCATGGTGGGAAGATTTTGGAGGAGGTATGGCAGGAGTTCTGGTAATATCCCACTGGGATATTACCAGAAATGACAGGAGATCTACGAAGTCAGGAATGAAAACAGAAATGCAAGGGATACTCAGCAGGTCTGGCAACATCTGTGGAGAGATTGCTCTCTCCACAGCTGCTCCCAGACCTGTTGTGTTTTTTCCAGCATTGTCTGTTTTCAATTCAGATTTCCAGCATCCGTAGTATTTTGCTTTTGAAAAACCAGGGCTTTTCTTTCACTGGAGCAGCGGAGGTTAAGGGATGACCTGAGAGGCGACTTTAAGGTTCTGAAGGGCTCCAAAACAAGTAAATATTAAAAGAAAGTAAAAAAGATTGCAACAAGGAGACTCAAATTTAAGATAAGCGCAACACAAATTAAAGAAGTTATCTTTATAGTTGGAATGTGAAATTCTGTGTCATTCTTGAGGCTGAGTGCAGAAGTAGCTCCCATTGAGTGAGATGGCTGTTTGAAAATAGGTATGTTGAAAATGAGTCGAACCAGGTTGCTCACGTGGAGAAAAATATCAACCTGGAATTGATGAGCCAAATGGCCTGTTTTTCTGTACTATAATAACCTATTATTCCGCGAACAATAAGAAATGTCACGGTTGGTCTGTGTTAAAGTCAATCAGCAGAGTACTGGCAATGACTCTTAAAGGTGAAAAGTGCATAAAGACTCATTGTTACTGCCATCCCAACATGTCCACTCTAACAAAATGGAATATATGTAAAATTCCACTGCAAAAAATTATGTGAATTACAATGGCCTGAATTACACATTCCTCTGCTGGTGGGTTTTTATGATGTGGAGATGTCGGGGTTGGACTGGGGTAAACACAGTAAGAGTTTTAACAACACCAGGTTAAAGTCCAACAGGTTTATTTGGTAGCAAATGCCATTAGCTTTCGGAGCGCTGCTCCTTCGTCAGATGGAGTGGAAATCTGCTATCCACTCCATCTGACGAAGGAGTAGCGCTCCGAAAGCTAATGGTATTTGCTACCAAATAAACCTGTTGGACTTTAACCTGGTGTTGTTAAAACTCTTACGGTGGGTTTTTAGGCAGGGACAGCATGAAATAGAATGAATGTGCTTTCCACTGGGTTCCTGCCCGCCCCGACCTCTCAGTGACTTTACACTGGGACGGCTGAGGCCTCAGGCTAGCAGTCCGCCCTCGTCCCAATTGAGATCCTTAATTCACCGCTTAATTTCCTGCCCGGCCTCAATTTTTAGGTTGGTGGGAGGATTTCCCTAGTGTGGGATAAGTCCAAAAATGATCAGGGTTATGGGGGCACCTCCATCAGAAACCCTCTTCTGATCTGGGCTTAAGGTCCGAGAGCCGCTGGACTTCCTCCCCATCCCGGCCTCTTCCCTGACACCTCATTCCCCAACTATCCATCCCCTGGCCTTCCCTACCCTCCCCACCTAGAGATCCCAAAAACTCCCAGGAATTAAGCTTTGTATACTTCATGAACTTCCACTTCTGTCCACTGCATCTTTTGTTGCCACAGGGACTAGAGCCAATCAGTTCAGTTTTCTAAGGCAGGACTGCCTCCTGAGTGAGGGGCAGAAATCCTGACTGCAGTCAATTAACACTCATTTGAGTGTGAAATGGCTGCGGGGCAGGCAGTGTTGGCATGGATGCTTTTCCCTCTGACTCTTCGGACGGCAGGACTGGAAACATTGCCATCCTAAAAATCCAGGCCAATATCGATGTGTAACACTAGTCAGTATAAAAAGGACACATTCTTGGCACATATTCAGGAAAAAGTACTTACCTGTCACAATATCAAGCTTAACCATCCAGACTCCTTGAGTCCTCCTTATTTAAAGAGTGTTTACACCTTCCTTCACTGTAGTGAACATATGGCATTAAGCGGCAGCTTTCTGGAGGCTATTTAACATGATGGCATTTCCAATTAAAAGCTTAAAAGACTAGAATATAAAAAAGGTTTTTGTACCGCACTTAAAACTTGCCAAAGGGCTCTGTGGGCCTGGAGAACCTTTAATTGACACCTGAGCTCCCAATAAATTGGATACATTACTAATCAGCGAGCTATCTGAAAGTGATTCTTGCAATTCTGTCTTTGTACTTGATTCTTCTAGAAAATGTTTAAAATATGCATATTTTTCAAGGAATTAATAATTCATTAAAGAGTTTGGAAATCTTTTTCTTTTCTGGCTACATTTCTCATACACATATGGTATTTTGCAGCCAACATTTATGAACGGAATATAATGGCCCCACACAGAGCAGGCTCAGAGGCGGGGGTGGGCATTTAATGGGGCAGGAAGGTGCAGAGTCAGGTCTTCCTGTCTCCCTCAGTTAGTCTGGGTGTGGAAGGCCATGTTCGGCCTTCCCACTACTAGGCCAATGGTGGCCCTTAAGTGGCTAAAATAAAATTATAGCTAATTGTTACTATGACATTTTTTTTACTCTATTCTTAAAGTTACAATGCCAATGCTCAGAATGGACCAGGTAGGTCTGAATCCATTCCTTGCTTGTTCCAAAAACCAAATCCAATTGAATCTAATTGATCTTAGCCAAAAGGCCAACTATAACATGGGAAGCATCTAGGTTCCAAATACTGCAACACAGCATCAACTCTGTGACAATACTGTGCCTTTAAAGAAATGTATTTGGGTCATGTTTCTTGTGCAGGATCTGTTTTAGCAGTTTGTTTTATTATCGGTGCCATTTTGTCTGTATGCGGCAGTCCTGTGGTTACTGCTTTTCCAAATTGATCCTAAATGCTAAAATATTTGCTTTAATCTGGACTAATGCAAGGTTATTATGTTTGTGTCTTCCCTTGGGGCTTTTCAGAGTGGGTCTCGATTAGGTTGATTGACAAGGTCCTATGACTGGGCAAGACAAGGTTCATAGAGAAACCCAGCTCAGTTGCTCTTGGGAGCTGTAGAAAGGAGAAATAGCTCTGAGTCTCACTGAAGTCTGGAAGCTGGGCTCTGCCAGGAACTATATTTATTTATATGTATTGAAGTTCTGCTGTTTAAGGATGCATCCTTCTCTGGAAATTGTTGTGTGGGAGTCAGAAGACAGGTGTCTTTCTGTATCTGTCCAGAGGAATTAAAAGGCTGGAAATCTAGTATCCACGTGAGCATATCTGTTTCTGGTGCTAACTGGTTCTGAAGTTGGATTTTGTCAATGGGGATATTGCTTAAATTAGAACCATAGAGATGGAAAGCTGTTAAAAATTATACTTGGTCATGTTCTTAAATAGAGTTGGTTTTAATAAAAGCTTCCTAGTGAGTCAATAGGATCATACCTGAAGCTGAAACACTTTATGCTTGCCATACTGCCAAAATCAAAAAAAGTTTGGGTCCAGGCTAACTTCATAATATACCTTGGAGTTTCTGATCTGGTCCCTAACATCCCCAACTCATACTACACATTGGTATAGTAGATCCCATTCATATTAAACACTGGGAAGTTGATTTCAAAAATGTTGCTTCCAACATGCGCAGAACTGACTTTGCAGCATGTCATGAACCATTTTGAATTGTTAAAGTGGATTGCGCATGGTGAAAATAATGATAATTGAAACAGGCAGTGTCAACTGTGACATGCTGCAAAGTCAGTTCTGCACATGTTGGAAGCAACATTTTTGGAATCAACTTCCCATACAGTGTTTAATATGAATGGGATCTACTGTACCAATGTGTAGTATGAGGGACAATTAGAACTGCTTCTGGAAATTAAAGCAATTGAGGGATATGGTGAGGATGAAAATGGAAGAAAGAGATACTGGCTTGTCAAGCCCAACAAATTTATAGTTTTATTAATAACACTTATTGTCTTCAGAGTGTATTCTGTGATTTCTCCCAGCCATTATTTGGAATATCAGAAATGTCAGGAACAGTGGGCAATGCTTAAAGATTGCTCCTCATATCTCTAGGCAAGAGACAAATGGAACAAGACAAGAAACAAGGCTTAATAAAGTCATGACTTACGAGGCAAAGGAACTTAATCGGCAAGCCGTCCAAGTCACTAACTTCCGAAAGCCTATTTTCTGCAAGACTGAGGTAGCGGAGACTTGTGCAGTTCTTCAAGCCTTCAATTGCCTGGATTTGATTGTCTGTGAACCAGCAATTACTCATAAAGAAGAATACACTAAAAATAATGAACATTTCAATTCCCAAGTAAATCCTGCTAGTCCAATTAATTTTATTTCATTACCTATGCTGCAGATCATGGGAACTGGAGGCTTTGGAACTCTAGCATCAGCTACCGTAATTGCAATTACTTTCCAAAGGGAAAAGTCCCTCCATGTAGGCCGCTTTCACACTTTAGGGGGGGATTTTCTGGCTGTGCTCATCCCAAAACTGGAAAATCCCACCCAAGATCAATGGACCTTTGCATGGTCCTGTCCCGCCTGCTATGACACCCGTGGCAGGTGGGATGGAATAATTCCACCCAAAGGCTGTTTTTGGTGACGAGTTTGAAGAGAGGAAGGATATTTAATTCGGTCGGATGGTGGCATATCTTAACCCTGCCACCTTCCCGGTGGCATCAGATTTAAGTTATAGGTGGGAAGGCCTAAGGTCAACCTTTGTGCTCCACTGCTAATTGAGGCCTTTAAGTGGCTAGTGGTTGTGGCTCACTGGGCCGTCCCGAAAAGAGGTAATGTGGGTCTCTTGCTGGCAGGTAAAACCTCCAATCCCTCTCATAATTCACTGTATCTAGCCATCTAATTATTTTATGGTTGCTGTAAATTTCATATTTTAGTATATGACCATGTATTCCGATGATACAGCAACATTTGCCTTTATCCTAAACCAACTCCGCCAACTCTGGAATTTTCTATCGAAAGAGCACCAACCTGAAAGGTTAACTCTGTTTCGCTGTTCAAAGATGCTGCCTGAGTCTATCCAACATTTTCTGTTTTCACTTTTCCTCTGCAATAATATTGCATCTTCTCATTCAAGCATCTAATTTTCTATCATCATTCCTGCCTGACCTTCAAAATCCATTCGGCCTCCAACCCACCATTCTAAAATATCTTACCCATTTTCATCACTAAGCCTCCAAATAAACATCTCTTTAACCTTAGTGACTTAAACCAACACTATAATCGTTCCCAATCCCTTTCCCCTGATCTCTATGCTCTCCTATACTCGGTGAGACTCATTCTGCACATTAATTCCCCACTCATTATTAAGGTCGCTTTGATTTCCCTGTCATTCAGACCTATAACTGGGATCATAGGATTAATAGTTATTGAAGATAATGAGAAAACATTTCAAAACAAAATAAGAGCTGTTCTTAATATTCCTCCCAAATGGGGTAAACAGGTAAAGGATACTGTCCAAATTCAACTTAAAGAGGAAGCGATAATTTGACAGCTCCTTCATTTTAGTCAATTGGTTGTAGGAAAGATCCACTTCCTGCAAAAGAAAATAAACAGTGACTGTGTCTTGAATATAAGTGGGTCCTGTTCATCTCCTGAGACTATTTTAGTTCAAACTATTTCATCCACAACACCAACATTTAACCGTGGCTTGACAAGGTTAAAAACAGATATTTAATGAACATGGAAGGGAATTAATTGTATAGCCAAAATATATTCCAATGATAAACATTAATGAGAAGTGGATGGAAAAACATAAATGAACAAAAAGTTAAAAAATGTTTCCTGAATGTTTCCTGACTACAGGGGAGGTCATGATGTGGAGATGCCAGCGTTGGACTGGGGTAAACACAGTAAGAAGTCTCACAACACCAGGTTAAAGTCCAACAGATTTATTTGGTAGCAAAAGGATCTTCAGGTAAGCGTTCTCCAAGGCGGCCTTTACGACACACGACAGCGCAGAGTCGCTGAGCAGAAACTGATAGCCAAGTTCCGCACACATGAGGACGGCCTAAACCGGGATGTTGGATTTATGTCACATTATCAGTAACCCCCACAGCTTGCCCCTGGTCTTGCAGAATCTCACTAGCTGTTCTGTCTGGAGACAATACACAACTCTTTAACCTGTGTTGAATGCTCCCTCCACCCACATTGTCTGTACCTTTAAGACCTGGCTGGCTGTAGAGATTTGCATTCTAATTAGTATTCTGTAACTTGATTTCTGTGTCTGTGCACTGTTTGAGAGCACATTTCCACTCCATCTGACGAAGGAGCAGTGCTCCGAAAGCTTATGGTATTTGCTACCTAATAAATCTGTTGGACTTTAACCTGGTGTTGTGAGACTTCTTACAGGGGAGGTCCCAGAGGATTGGAGAATAGCCAATGTTGTTCCTTTGTTTAAGAAGGGTAGTAAGGATAATCCAGATAATTACAGACTGGTGAGCCTTACATCCGTGGTAGGGAAATTATTGGAGAAGATTCCTTGAGACAGGATTTATTCCCACTTGGAAATAAGTGGACGTATTAGTGAGAGGCAACATGGCTTTGTGATGGGGAGGTTGTGTCTCACTAACTTGATCGAGTTTTTCGAGGAAGTGACGAAGATGATTGATGAGGGTAGGGCAATGCATGTTGTCTACATGGACTTCAGTAAGGCCTTT
This sequence comes from Mustelus asterias, assembly GCF_964213995.1. Lineage (NCBI taxonomy): Eukaryota > Metazoa > Chordata > Chondrichthyes > Carcharhiniformes > Triakidae > Mustelus > Mustelus asterias. Next base: position 68,781,917 of record NC_135819.1, read on the forward strand.
GACAAGGTCCCTCATGGCAGACTGGTGCAGAAGGTGAAGTCGCATGGGTTCAGAGGTGAGCTGGCAAAGTGGATACAAAACTGGCTTGGTCAAAGAAGACAGAGGATAGCAGCGGAAGGGTGTGTTTCTGAATGGAGGGCTGTGACAAGTGGTGTTCCTCAGGGATCAGTGCTGGGACCTTTGCTGTTTGTAATATATATAAATGATTTGGAGGAAAATGTAACTGGTTTGATTAGTAAGCTTGCGGACGACACAAACGTTGGTGGATTTGCGGATAGCAATGAGGACCATCAGAGGATACAGCAGGAAATAGATCGGTTGAAGACTTGGGCAGAGAGATGGCAGATAGAGTTTAATCCAGACAAATGTGAGGTAATGCATTTTGGAAGGTCTAATACAGATAGGAAATATACAATAAGTGGCAGAACCCTGAAGAGTATTGATAGGCAAAAGGATCTGGGAGTACAGGTACACAGGTCACTGAAAGTGGCAATGCAGGCGGAGAAGGTAGTCAAGATGGCATATGGCATGCTTGCCTTCATCAGCCGGGGTATTGAGTTTAAAAATTGGCAAGTCATGTTGCAGCTTTATAGAACCTTATTAGGCTGCACTTGGAATATAGTGTTCATTTCTGGTCGCCACACTACCAGAAGGATGTGGAAGCTTTGAAGAGGGTACATAAAAGATTTACTAGGATGTTGCCTGGTATGGAGGGCATTAGCTATGTGGAGAGGTTGGAGAAACTTGGTTTGTTCTCACTGAATGACGGAGGTTGAGGGGCAACCTGATAGAAGTCTACAAGATTATGAGGGGCATGGACAGAATGGATAGCCAGAAGCTTTTTCCCAGGGTGGAAGAGTCAATTACTAGGGGGCACAGGTTTAGGGTGTGAGGGGCAACGTTTAAAGGAGATGTACGAGGCAGATTGTTTACACAGAGGGTGGTGGGTGCCTGGAACTTGCTGCCGGGGGAGGTAGTGGAAGCAGATACGATAGTGACTTTTAAGGGGCATCTTGACAAATACATGAATAGGATGAGAATATAGGGATACGGTCCCCGGAAGGGTAGGGGGTTTTAGTTAGATTGGGCAGCATGGTCGGTGCAGGCTTGGAGGGCCGAAGGGCCTGTTCCTGTGCAGTAATTTTCTTTGTTCTTTGTTCTGAACAATAAGAAATTGCGACCATTTCAGAGAACATAATTAACAGGGGGTTGGAGTTTAAGAGCCGTGGGGTTATGCTGCAACTGTACAGGACCTTGGTGAGAACACATTTGGAATATTGTGTGCAGTTCTGGTCACCTCACTATAAGAAGGATGTGGAAGCACTGGAAAGAGTACAGAGGAGATTTACCAGGATGCTGCCTGGTTTGGAGGGTAGGTCTTATGAGGAAAGGTTGAGGGAGCTAGGGCTGTTCTCTCTGGAGCGGAGGAGGCTGAGGGGAGACTTAATAGATGAAGGGGATAGATAGAGTGAACGTTCAAGGACTATTTCCTCGGGTGGATGGAGCTATTACAAGGGGGCATAACTATAGGGTTCATGGTGGGAGATATAGGAAGGATATCAGAGGTAGGTTCTTTACGCAGAGAATGGTTGGGGTGTGGAATGGACTGCCTGCAGTGATAGTGGAGTCAGACACTTTAGGAACATTTAAGCGGTTATTGGATAGGCACATGGAGCACACCAGGATGATAGGGAGTGGGATAGCTTGATCTTGGTTTCAGATAAAGCTCGGCACAACATCGTGGGCCGAAGGGCCTGTTCTGTGCTGTACTGTTCTATGTTCTATAATGGCAATCTTCTTCAATGAAAATATAATTGAAAATAATCTGGACATTAAAGTTGCACAGAAGTATAAAATGGAAGATTACTACTTGATGAAAACCTTGCAGTATTGTCCTCTGAAATAGGTAACCTGTTCTTGGTTCTGTTGTATTCTATACCCCCACTTCCATCATTGCTCCTTTTTATTATTTGAAAAGTTTACCAAATTCCCAACCCAACATAATCAAATCTAGATGTTGCAAAGCAAGAGCAATATAAGGTGATTGTTGCAGCATTTAGGAATAACGCTTTGCTCCTTCAAAGCCTCTTCTGGCGTCACTGGTCTGCAAGGTCGGTCTATAATATTCAATGTTCTGAAGCATAGCACAGCCATCACTAGTTATGCAGAAATCCCGCCATGTATAGCAGGAAATCACAGACATTCTGCCCATGATTTCGGTACAGGTTCCCAAGGCTCCTTACCAGTGGGGTTCAGAAAACTGACACAAATGCAAACTTAGTCAAATAAATATATAAAAGTATATTATGTTTCTTCCCCCAGGTTTAAGTAAAAATAATACACTTTTTATAAACTGGACCAAACATATCAATAGCTTCTTTATCAAATTCATTCATGTCTCCTTTGCTTGAATATTATTTATCTGATCTCAATCCATTCACAAAATCCTGTCCAAACTGGATGGTCCTTAATCCTTAAGAGCCACTCAATGGCTTACCTTAATATTTCTGGGAAGTTTTAGGTCAGCAAGTGAGCTCAATTCATTGTGGGAGGCATCCAGCTGCAACAGGTAGGGCATACGACTTACACAGCGCAGATCTATAAATCATAAAAATAGTGTTGAGCTGCAGCTCAGAAGAGAAGCAACTTGAATAATGCAGTTCACAATTAACTCAAATGGGGCCCCTTTAAAATACATTTTATTCGGATTTATTTTGTTTCACTGTGGTTTTCTCCCAGCAGTCCTCAAACAAAAGCAGACCCTGTCAAAGTGCCCATAAGCCATGGTTTTATTGCAGAATTAGCAACATTCAAAGCGCAGCAATCAGTTTCAGAATGTCCGCTAGCAATCTTGACAATTTGCTCTTCATCCCCATGTGTGAACAACAGGTTATTGAAAAGAAAATATTTTAGCAAATTCTATTTTAAATATTTTTTTTTACAGAATATAGACTTCTTTCAACAACTAATGGAACAAAGGAAAAACTGAAATTGAGATGAGGAAACAAACAATTGCAACTTTCTACTTGCATGACTGTACCATAATTATTTTGAAATTGCTGATTGCAATATTCTTTCTAGAACATTTATAAACATATACCAAAAAATTACTTTTTGTGATATTGGAGCTGATGCTTTCATAAATTTCCTGTATTTTAATTATTTTTTATCGATATTATTTTTAATTAATCAGTGTAAAAGCAAGTCATGTTTAATTATTGAACACTGTCGATGTACCTACACAATATGAATTCCAGTGATTCAAATAGGTTGGCTCACTGGCAATTAGGGATGGGCAATAAATGCAACCCCACATTTCAAGAAAAAGATAAAGGAAAGGATTCCTTGAGCAGCTCTTCAAACAGGTAGGACAGAATTCTCCATTTCTATGTCGAAGTGAGGTGGTGGGGGGTTCAGGCGGCGTCATTCCCCCTGTCCGGACTTACGGGAACTCAGGCTTGATTCTGTGCTTGGAACATAGAAATCATAGAAATCATAGAAACCCTACAGTGCAGAAGGAGGCCATTCGGCCCATCGAGTCTGCACCGACCACAATCCCACCCAGGCCCTACCCCCACATATTTACCCGCTAATCCCTCTAACCTACGCATCCCGGGACTCTAAGGGGCAATTTACAACCTGGCCAATCAACCTAACCTGCACATCTTTGGACTGTGGGAGGAAACCGGAGCACCCGGAGGAAACCCACGCAGACACGAGGAGAATGTGCAAACTCCACACAGACAGTGACCCGAGCCGGGAATCGAACCTGGGACCCTGGAGCTGTGAAGCAGCAGTGCTAACCACTGTGCTACCGTGCCGCCCTTGAGATGGTGTTGTTCAGAAGACTGGCGCAGCTGGCAATTGTGCCCAAAATGACATGTAGCTCAGGAAGCAGATGAATAATCTCCTCCACTCTGCCAAAATAAGTCATCTCTCAGCTCCCTCCAGTATCAAACTCTCATCAGGGCACCATGTACTCCAACAGCTCCTCTCTTCACGGATCTCACACATCCCTTAGCGGGGGGAACATATCAACACTCATTCCCTCATGGAGACTTGCACATTACCAACATCCCATCTTTCATGTTGCTCACACTCTATCCTTTGCCCCTTCTGGGAAGGGCTCCCTACACACAGGGCACATGCATTTCACCCAACCTCTGCTCCATCTCCTCTGATCACGTGTTGTTCTTCCATCTTCATACAGGCCAAGCTGGCCACGACAAATATCTGAAAGCCGAGGCAGGGGGAGAAACAACAGAAATCCTCACCCTTACCGAATTTGAGGAGGCTTCAGTGAGCATTACTGAGAAGGACAAGGATCACTCCTCTGGGGAAGGGGAGGGTGGCCCCTCCCAACAACCTAGTATGAAACTCAGCTCCATCACTTCATGAAATCCTGACAATCACTGTGAGTCAAGTGTACTCGGAAATAGCTTAAGCACAAAACTCTATTTTCTTCTTTCTAAGCACCAGCAGATCAAGGAAATCCAAACAGCTCAGCAGTAATCTGAGCCCCCAAGGCACTTCTGAGGATGAGGAGGCTATCAAAGTACCGTCACAGTGCTCACCCACACCCTCCACCAGAGCGGAGACACAAACCTCGGTGGAGCGTAGCTCTAGATTAGACCCGGGATTACTTCTGGAGAACACCTCACTGACACATCCCTGTGGCAGTCAGTGGCAGGACAGTCCAGCTCTCCAGCTCTTGGGGAGGGTGCTAGAGATTAATCACCCGCTCAGTCCCTGTCAGATGATGAGTCTCTGGACGTGGCTCCCAGTTCAATAGTGGAGGCAACAGAACATCAGGTAGAGATTCAAGAGTCACTCAGCAGACAAGAGTGAATGATGGGAGGAGTCTGTCCACGTTCTGTCTGGTGTTATGGTTCCGACATGCAAACACCTCAAGGTCACCATGGGAAGGTTGGTGAACAACATGGGGAGTTTGGTCCAGCTGCGTTTGCTCTCGGCCTGCACTCCATAGCCGCACACCATGTAGGCGACATGGATGCAATGCACCTTGATCTTCCCCCAGATACAGCATCTCCTAGGGACCCCCTAGGGACCTCCTCTCAGGACACTCCAAGGATGTGTAGCCACTCACAGACCCTTCTCCCTGTGATATTGACCTCAGTACCACTAGTCTCCACAGCCTTGCATGTTGTCAAGGCAATACATTTAAAACTATTAAAAATATATGATTGAAAAGTTTGTAACCCTTATTCTCAGGGACAGCAATGGGTAAGGGCAGCTCATTAGTGGCATCTGGGTTTCCTCAGCATTAATGCCCGAACCCAAGACATGCACTTTTCAATGAGATCCCTAAGCTGGTCCTCATCTCAGTCATGGCATGTTTGTATCAGTAGATGGCATAGAGGGGGATAGAATATAAAAGCAGAGAGGTCTTGCTGCAACTGTACAAGGCACTGGTGAGGCCGCAACTGGAGTACTGTGTGCAGTTTTGGTCCCCTTATTTGCGAAAGGATATGTTGGCCTTGGAGGGAGTGCAGAGAAGGTTCACCAGGTTGATACCGGAGATGAGGGGTGTAGCTTATGAGGAGAGATTAAACAGATTGGGTCTGTACTCGTTGGAGTTTAGAAGAATGAGGGGTGATCTTATAGAGACATATAAGTTAATGAAGGGGCTGGATAGGGTAGAGGTGGAGAGATTCTTTCCACTTAGAAGGGAAACCAGAACTAGAGGGCACAGCCTCAAAATAAGGGGGGGGCCGGTTCAGAACAGAGTTGAGGGGAAACTTCTTCTCTCAGAGGGTAGTGAATCTCTGGAATTCTCTGCCCATTGAAGTGGTGGAGGCTTCCTCGTTGAATATGTTCAAATCACGGGTAGATAGTTTTCTGATCGATAAGGGAATTAGGGGATATGGGGATCAGGCGGGTAAGTGGAACTGATTCGCTTCAGATCAGCCATGATCTTGTTGAATGGCGGGGCAGGCTCGAAGGGCCAGATGGCCTACTCCTGCTCCTATTTCTTATGTTCTTATGTTCTCCTGCAGGAGTCAGGCCGGGCCCTCTGGTACCCACAGGGAGAATGAGAGTCAGCCGGACCCCCTAGGGACCTCCTCTCAAGACACTCCAAGGATGTGTAGCCACTCACAGACCCTTCTCCCTGTGATATTGACCTCAGTACCACTAGTCTCCACAGCCTTGCATGTTGTCAAGGCAATACATTTAAAACTATTAAAAATATATGATTGAAAAGTTTGTAACCCTTATTCTCAGAGACAGCAATGGGTAAGGGCAGCTCATTAGTGGCATCTGGGTTTCCTCAGCATTAATGCCCGAACCCAAGACAGGCACTTTTCAATGAGATCCCTAAGCTGGTCCTCATCTCAGTCATGGCATGTTTGTATCAGTAGATGGCATCAAATGCATCAAGCCATGTGTCATATCACTATCCTTCCTCAGTGGATTTTAAGTTCATTGAGTGTATCAGCAGGGCAGTGCTGAACAAAGTTGGAATCAAGTATTAGTGATCCAGAACCCACAAATGTATGATCCAGAACATCATGATTTAACACATGATTCAGTACACACAAGTGTAAATACAGCACTCATTCGCTCAGTGATTGTTTGGCCATTGGCCATCCCCTGAAATGACAGGGAAATATCTTTGAGGGCTAGGGGAAATGTGTCTCTATGACCCCAGTTAACTTGACTCTTCCTGGAACCTGTCAACAATTAAAGTATCACAAGCAGGTCTCCCACTTCTTCCTTCCTTCGTGGCATCAGCATGCTCACACATTCCCTCAGCAGCTCCCTGGGCTTCTTGAACTTTAGCACCGTCATCTTCCAATGTGTCATAATGATTTGCATGGGGAATCACTGATTGACCTCCCTGTAGGACCCATTGAATACGAGCTCCCTGGGGATTGGTAATTAACTCACCAGGTGGAGCTCGTATACCGAGCCCTGTATCAAGCAGGACCCTGAGTGGGTCCATTATTTTATTGCCCCAGTTGGGACCTGTTTGTGTTCACCACAGGCTTGTGGTTTTTGTTTTACTTTATTTTGTGCAATAACAGCTGACTACTGGAGTTATTATACAATGAGCCTTCATCCTCCTCTAATTCACACTCAGGCAAGAGCTCACCTCTTTGCATAGCTATGTAGGAAAGTCTCTCCAGTATCTATTGCAGAGAGCCACCTGAGCAGCTCAAGCATCTGAAGTGCATCTTCAGAAGCCTTATGGTCTGCTTTATAAGGGGGTGTATGAAACTGTGTGAGGCACTGTACCTCTCCTTGGCATGGGTTTGAGAGCACAGACCTCAGCCAGTGTTTAATGGGTATCCCGTATCCCAAGCAATCAAGTCAGCAGACGTATTGCGCCCTTAATGTCCCAGGCACCTTGGAGTGACTGAGGATGTAGGAGTCATGGCAACTCCCAGAATTCCATGCACACATGTGGAGGATGTGCTTGCAATGGTCATACACGATTTGAACATTGATGGAATGGTAGCCCTTACACTTTACAAACATTAGGAGCTGCTGCCATGGAGCCTGTATAGCCACACTGGTGCAGTTTCTTTGTTGGTTAAAAAGAAAAAGGAGGCTTATGTTCGGATGAGACGTGAGCACTCGGGTAGTGCACTAGAAAGCTTTAGATTGGCTAAGAGGGAGTTGAAGAGCGAGCTTAGAAGGGCTAAAAGGGGACATGAGAAGACTTTGGCGGATAGGGTTAAAGAGAATCCTAAGGCGTTCTATAGGTATGTCAAGAACAGAAGGTTGGTTAGGGCAAGTTTAGGGCCAGTTATAGATGGCAGAGGGAAGTTATGTGTGGAACCGGAGGAGATTGGTGAAGCATTGAACCAATATTTCTCTTCGGTGTTCACGCAAGGGGACATGAATATAGCTGAGGAGGACACTGGGTTGCAAGGGAGTAGAATAGACAGTATTACAGTTGATAAGGAGGATGTGCAGGATATTCTGGAGGGTCTGAAAATAGATAAATCCCCTGGTCCGGATGGGATTTATCCAAGGATTCTCTGGGAGGCAAGAGAAGTGATTGCAGAGCCTCTGGCTCTGATCTTCAGGTCGTCGTTGGCCTCTGGTATAGTACCAGAAGATTGGAGGTTAGCGAATGTTGTCCCATTGTTTAAGAAGGGGAACAGAGACTTCCCCGGGAATTATAGACCGGTGAGTCTCACTTCTGTTGTCGGCAAGATGTTGGAAAAAATTATAAGGGATAGGATTTATAGTTATTTGGAGAGTAATGAATTGATAGGTGATAGTCAGCATGGTTTTGTGGCAGGTAGGTCGTGCCTTACTAACCTTATTGAGTTTTTTGAGAAAGTGACCAAGGAGGTGGATGGGGGCAGGGCAGTGGACGTGGTATATATGGATTTTAGTAAGGCGTTTGATAAGGTTCACCATGGTAGGCTTCTGCAGAAAATGCAGATGTATGGGATTGGGGGTGATCTAGGAAATTGGATCAGGAATTGGCTAGCGGATAGGAAACAGAGGGTGGTGGTTGATAGTAAATATTCATCATGGAGTGCGGTTACAAGTGGTGTACCTCAGGGATCTGTTTTGGGGCCACTGCTGTTTGTAATATTTATTAATGATCTGGATGAGGGTATAGTTGGGTGGATTAGCAAATTTGCTGATGACACCAAAGTCGGTGGTGTGGTAGACAGTGAGGAAGGGTGTCGTAGTTTGCAGGAAGACTTAGACAGGTTGCAAAGTTGGGCCGAGAGGTGGCGGATGGAGTTTAATGCGGAGAAGTGTGAGGTAATTCACTTTGGTAGGAATAACAGATGTGTTGAGTATAGGGCTAACGGGAGGACTTTGAATAGTGTGGAGGAGCAGAGGGATCTAGGTATATGTGTGCATAGATCCCTGAAAGTTGGGAATCAAGTAGATAAGGTTGTTAAGAAGGCATATGGTGTCTTGGCGTTTATTGGTAGGGGGATTGAATTTAGGAGTCGTAGCGTTATGTTGCAACTGTACACAACTCTGGTGCGGCCGCACTTGGAGTACTGTGTGCAGTTCTGGTCCCCACATTACAGGAAGGATGTGGAGGCTTTGGAGAGGGTGCAGAGGAGGTTTACCAGGATGTTGCCTGGTATGGAGGGGAGATCCTATGAGGAGAGGCTGAGGGATTTGGGATTGTTTTCGCTGGAAAGGCGGCGGCTAAGAGGGGATCTTATTGAAACATATAAGATGATTAGAGGTTTAGATAGGGTGGATAGTGATAGCCTTTTTCCTCTGATGGAGAAATCCAGCACGAGGGGGCATGGCTTTAAATTGAGGGGGGGTAGTTATAGAACCGATGTCAGGGGTAGGTTCTTTACCCAGAGGGTGGTGAGGGATTGGAATGCCCTGCCAGCATCAGTAGTAAATGCGCCTAGTTTGGGGGCGTTTAAGAGATCCGTAGATAGGTTCATGGACGAAAAGAAATTGGTTTAGGTTGGAGGGTCACAGTTTTTTTTTTTTTTTAACTGGTCGGTGCAACATCGTGGGCCGAAGGGCCTGTTCTGCGCTGTAATGTTCTATGTTCTATGTTCTATGTTCAGTCTATTGCACCTTGACTCTTGGGAAGCCTGAAATGGCTGTAAAGCCGGTGAGTCCTTCAGCCTGGCTACTCTTGTCCAGAGAAAACTTGATATAATGATGGGCTTTCCTGTAAAGAGCAAGACCTCCTTTATGCAGCAATGTGTTGTGGACTGAGAGATGCCACACAGGGCCCCTGTTATTCCCTGAGAAGATCTTCAAAGTTCATGGCAGGGGGAAGCCTCCAATCCCTTGTGGTGTCAGGTCAGCATAAAGAATGTGGCAAATGTGATGGACAAGGTCTTGGGACAATCACAGGCAGGCCCAGCACTGTCTCTCACTCATTTGTAAGTAGGATATTCTTTGACAATAAACCCTCGGTGTGGTAAGTCGCCTTGGCTGTCTGGGTTGCTTCTCCTCACCCTCCTGCTCATGCTCGGCTCTCCTTGGCCATGTCCCTCAGGCATTGCCTCCTGCTGGAGCTGCGCATAGCAACGTCCTTCCCTGCTTTGCTCCCTCCATTGAATGAGGACTCTGAGGAGAGCAGTGTTGCGCCCTGGAATCAGTCATTTTGCCTTCTCTCTCAAATGAAACATCGAAGGCAGCAATGATTGAAAGGTGCAGAAAGGGAAGCTCTGATTGATTGGGAAACTGATGGGAATTTCTGTGCTCCACAGCTTTGGTTGCCTGCTTGCATGGGCCTAATGCTGCCTTACCCCAAGACACAAACGCACACACTGAGGTGAACAACACGGGGGGGAGGGGGGGTGCTAAAGTGTGAATGAGATGACTAAACCAAAGTACCTGAGCAGTCCATTCTTGGAAGTAGCATCCCAATGACCTGCCAGTTGCTCATGGCCAATGAGTGGAAGCTGTTTGGCTAGTGATTAGTGGCATTCACCGGGAACCTCTGAATGCTCTTTATTGATGGAATGTCAGATATGATGCTGCTGTTCCCGCTTCACCATTGCCTTTATTCTCCACGACTGCATTCCTACCTTATGCTCTGTCAATGTTAATCTGAAGCTGGTGAATCCTGTCTATCCCTTCCACAGCGCTGAAAGAAATTAGTTCCTTCTTGGGCTATAAGGCCTCTCTCCTTCGTAACTGACCTGGATCCTGTCCAGTGTAGTGGCATTAACACTGCGTCCCAAATGCCATCCCAAAGCACAGCTCAGTGGTCCTCCCACACTGCCTTAAGCCCCTCCCAGACAGAACCAATCTTAATTTAGTTTTGTCTCAATGACATTGTTCTGGGATCTCAAAATGATGCTGCTACACGTCCACTTTAGAACCAAGTTCGACTCTCCCTCCCTCATTGCCCATTGCTCTGGTTTACCGAGAGCTCCGCGATGCAATGGTAGGACTAACTGCAGTTATTCTCCAGCCTCCCCCAATAATTCTGGATCCCATCATGGGCGTGATCAGCATTCCGACCCTCTACTCCGAGCCCATCGACTATGAAATGCCATGCCAATGTGGACATCCGGTGGCTGCATGCATCGTTAAGTCCAAAAGGGAACCTTCCATGAGAGCTTCACATACATGCCCTTTTATTATGTCTTCCTCATCTCCAGGCTGAAGATGACCCTGGTTATCATCACCAATCCTCCTGCATCCCAGTACGGAGTCTGCCAAGCCCCAAGACAATGCCTGTCAGAATACCCTGCACACCAAGCTATGCTTTTTCCTGTGGAGCACCCAGCACTTTCTCCTCCCTGCAGCTGGTGTTCACCATGCTCCCAGTGATTGCTCCTGCTGCATGCCCTTTGCACTGTCACCTATCTCTGACTGAGGTCCACATAGTCCCTGGACTGCCCGTGACTCCTTTCCATTTCGCAGGAGGAATCTCTGCCCTCTATGACTCCTGCCTGCAAGTCCCTGGACGGAAACAGAAACTTGCACATAGATCCGGTTTCAATAAGAGCTAAGGATAACAGTGACCTTTCCAATCCAAACTATCCCCAACTTCTGAATCTTTATGCAATCCATCCCTCTTGTGCCACACTGACCCCCCACCCTTCCTTGCAGCTCACCTGCCGGAGTGGACGTGCGACCATGCCATCCCACAAAACCTTCAGGACGAAGTGATTCCTCGCTAAGGAGATGAAGCAGAACCGGCCGAATCCACGGTGGATCCGCATGAAAACTGGCTACAAGATCAGCACAAGTCCAAGAGGAGACACTGCAGAAGGACCAAGCTGGGCCTGTAAAGGGATACACCATCACTGGTACACTACCAGCCACAGCCATCTCTCCCGCTCTCTTGCCCCTGCAGGGAAGAGTAACCTGTGGCTGGTAGTGTACCAGTGATGGTGTATCCCTTTACAGGCCGGACCCACGCCCCAATTGGGTGTCGGTAAAGCCGCGATCTGCTCGGATTCGGGTGCAGATCGCATTAAAGGCCTGACGTCCGACTTTACCGCGATTTCACGCCCGAAAACGGGCGTGAAGTTTTGGTAAAATCGGGCCCTCTATGCTTTCGTGCAAGGTCAAGCTACCAGTTATGTACGTATTCCATTTGGGAAGCAGCATTGAGCTGGACTCGAGTAATAACCTCACCATGTCCCTGCAATTTTATTTTAATCCCTGTTGTTAATTTCACTCCAGCGCACTGTTCTAAATATTTATACCTGTTATATGGTTGTAAGGAAGTTCCAACTTCTGGAGGTAGGTGTAATTGTAAAGAATAGTAATGTCGTGCAGTTCGTAATTCTGTAAAACAGAGGAGAAAAGCTGGATAAGGTGAAGTACAAATACATTCCTATCTTATATAAAGGTTTAGTTGAAAATTTAAACCTCCTTAACTGATCCCAACATAAGAATACTTCTGGCCTTCATACTAGGCTTTTTATTTTTGGGTTGCTTGGAATAACTCCACCGTTCAGATTGTTAGATCAATTGTGCACAAGCACACATCAAATGCAGCAGTGCCACCTGTGACTAAACCAGTTGTCAAGTCATTTTAGGAACTAGAATAAAGTGGCATAAGGCCATCTGAACCCCGACTGGCATTCACTGAGAGTTTATTCCTGTTTTTGTAATCCTGGAATCATTAGGCACATTTATTCCTTCTGCTGGTGAATCAGTTTCAACAAGTCATTGGCCACGGATCTGAAGTCACACAGGATATATCAATGCTGATGGGAAGCACAATGGGTAAAGACACTAATATAATTCATGTATGATGCAAACTGTTTCCAAAGCATTTGAGATTAGTTCAGAGTATATTTCCCATAGTTGAGTCTAAAGAACGGCAACCATGGAATAACAGAATGGTTACACCACAAAAGGAGACCATTTGGCCCATTGTCCGTGCTAGCTCTCTGCAACAGCAACTCTCCTAACCCCATTGCCCCAACTTTTCCCCATCACTCTGCCTTTGTTTCTCATTGTCATGGGCTAAAGCCTTTCCATGGCTGCTGTTCCTGAAGGGCCTTTTACATAGATTGGTTAAAATATAGAGCAAGACATTGTCCCTTTGGATGTCAATGAGAGAATGCCTGAAACTTTTGCTGGAGATGTTCGTAAGCCCTGCAGCAGCTCCTCACCAGAGAAGATTTAGCAGCTGTAGTTCTTATAAGAACCTGAAGCTCAGTAGCCAAATTAAGTGGACTGGATCCACTTCTCAACAGACATTCCATCTTTATCCTGAGAGGCTTTAGTACAAGTACCAGAGCTTCACCTTCTGGTCTAGACTGAGATAACAGGGACTAGCTGGCGAATAGCTTCATCTTACCATACCATCTAGGTAACAATCCAAAGTGGACCTCTGGCCAATATGAACTTGACATGTGAAGTACTGCTTCATGATGTTGATGGTGTGCTGGTTAAGTACCTTGATAGTTGCATGGTCATTGTATCTGCACTCTATTTCTGCTTATGAATGTTTGAAAGGTATAACTAGCGAAATCTGGATGTTGTACCCATGGTCACTGAAGAGCTATTCTCCATGTCTCCCTTCTCTCAACACCCAGCACAGATGCTTATCTATGAGTTGCCTATTTGATAAATCTGTGCACATCAAATTGACTAGTACCTATTGATAGTCTCCAATCTGGAAGGTTTCAGAGACATACAAGTTGAGTGACATGCTCATCTTGATGGCAGTGCCATCACTATGGTAGGGTTTGATCGAAGTAGATTGCATAACTCTGTAACTACGGCACGGTGGCACAGTGGCTAGCACTGCTCCTTCACAGTACCAAGGACCCGGGTTCGATTCCTGGCTTGGGTCACTGTCTGTGTGGAGTTTGCACACTCTTCCCGTGTCTGCGTGAGTTTCCTCCGGTGCTCCGGTTTCCTCCCACAGTCCGAAAGGTTAGGTGCATTGACAATACTAAATTCTCCCTCAGTGTACCCGAACAGGTGCCGAGGTGTGGTGACTAGGGAAATTACACAGTAAATTAATTGCAGTGTTAATGCAAGCCTACTTGTGACACTCAGAAATAAACGTAAACCTTGCTAAAAGTGGGGTAGATGCCTGCAGCACCTGCAAGCGCAATCCTTCTCTGTCATTAGCTCTGCTAGTAAGACACCAAGTGAGATACTTCGTGACTTTCAACGCAACATACTGAATATGCGGTGCATGATGACAAAGAAAATTGCAAGCTTTCCCATTAAACAGTATTTAGAATAATAAATGCTGGCCTAGCCAGTGATGCCCACATCCTGTATGTGATTTTTTAAAACTTCCAAGTAATGAAGGGATCCTGTGTGCGAATGTGTGTGACCAGCAGTGAATTCAACACTCTATGGGCTGGAAATGTGTAAATTAATGCTTTTAATGTTTAAACTGTTCTGGCCTCAAGTCAAAATTCAACAACAGAAATTTCCAGCACTGCTTCATAGCTGGGATGACTAGAAGAAAATGGAGACTAAATTTAAATATTGCCATGGAGCCCAAATCTAACTGGGTAGTTCCAATGTAGGAAACACAGGCCTTAACTTCATGTCTGCATAATCCCATAATGCATTGATTTACTTGACCAAAAGTTAGAATTTGTACTTGGGTAAACAGTTCTCGGCCCATATCACCAGCCGATATCACTTTGTGATCAGTAAGAGTTTTGCCAACATACTTACCGGCAGGGAGAGATTGAGGCAGACCTGTTCCAATCCAGTTGCTGAGTGTCTCAGATTTGATAAACCTTTCACTAGTACTTTTTCTGTCAATATACCATCAAATTCTTCCTGGAAAACAAGACACTGGGTGAAATTTTCAAAGGTTTTCCTGAGATGCGCCAAATAAAGGTTTTCTTTTGTAGGAATTCACAGCTAAATGTCCCAGTCAGTATAGTAACGTCAGCTGTGCTGTGATGGAAAGATGGGAAATGGAAGATGGTCAAGGGAAAAAGATTGTAGCAGTCAAGTGTAGAGTAGCATAGGAAGAGATGCAGATCCACCTCTCCAAGCCTCATTAATGAATAAAACTTGCAAGTCAATCATTTTAAGGTATCCTGGAGTAGAGCCATTTTGCTAAGTTCAGATTTTGAATTACAGTCTATCACCTGGGGACAACTCAGTTCAAATCATAGTTTCTCCATTTTTAATGGAGTGAGCCAGTTTCCGTTGGAGTGGCTTAGTTCAGCTACTGTGACTTGGTTTTCATTAATATAACTTTATTTCTCAATTCCAATTACACAATGACTGCCATTGGAACAACTCACTGCAATCAGACTGATTCAGTTCCAATGGGAGAAGGCTCAATTTCCATTGGTTATACAGCTGCTCAGTTCCTGCCTGAGTGACTTAATTCTGATGGAAAAGGCAGAAATTTCTGTAGCACCTTCCACAACCTCAGGACATCCTAAACCACTTGACAGCCAATAATGAAGTGCTTTTTAACATGGGGCCACTGTTGTAGTGTAGGATGATCAGCCAGAATCAAAATGAATGGTGGAGCAGGCTCGGAAGGCCAAATGGCCTCCTCCTGCTTCTATTTTCTATGGGGGCTTCTGTGAAACGAGGTTGCCAATTTGTGCACAATCACCTCCAACAAACAGAAGTGTGATAATGATGATCAGATGATGCATTATTAATTGAGGGATAAATATTGGCCAGGGTACTGGGGAGACCTCCCCTGCTCCTCTTCGAAATAGTGACATAGAATCTTTTAAGTTGACCCAAGCAGACAAATGGGGCCTCAGTTTATAACATCTCATCTGAAAGAGGCCACCTTGGATGGTGGCACGGTGGTTAGTACAGCTGCCTCACAGTGCCAAGGACACTGGTTCGATTCCCGGCTTGGGTCGCTGTCTGTGCGAAGTCTGCACGTTCTCCCTGTGTTTGCATGTGTTTCCTCCCACAATCCAAAAGACATGCTGGTTAGGAGCACTGGCCATGCTAAATTCTCCCTCAGTGTACCCGAACAGGCACTGGAGTGTAGCGACTAGGGAATTTTCACAGTAACTTCATTGCAGTGTTAATGTAAGCCTACTTGTGACTCTAATAAAAAAAACAATCTCAGACAGGGTCATTGCCTCACTACTGCACTGGATTGCCAGTGTTGGTGTTTGTTCTGAAGAGGGACTATTCCCTCCAGAGGGGCTGTGTCCAGTTGGAATATCTTGATGTCGATTCTTGTTGGGGATAATTAAAGTCCCTTTGCGGTCACTCCATTCTGGTTACAGCAGCTACCAACCTGCAGCTCCTCTTCCTCTGGCCTGACGCACTCCTCCAGGCTGCTGCTGTCGCTGCTGCTCAGGGCGCTGTCCAGCAGCTCCTGGAAGAACTCCCCCACCACCTCGCCGCTCTCGCCGTCCAGCAGTGCCCACAGCAGGAGGCCGGCCAGCTCCTGCACGCCCGCCTCCCGGGCCTCCTCGGCGCACTCCCGCACCATCTCCTCCAGCATCTCCCGCATCATCTCCGCCTCCTCCTCCTCCTCCATGTTGTCCTCTTCCTCTCCCTGCGGCGGCACCCCGGCCGCCAGCTCGCCCTCGCTCACCGTCGCCGCCTCCATCACCTCAAACCGGGAGCTCGCCCCTCACTGCCAGCGCCACCATGTTGTTGTCAGGCGGTTGCTAGGAGACGGAGTGGTGGGAGCACTGACCCATGGGAATTGTAGTCCCCAGGAACTACAGTTGCTCCCACAATGCACTGCTCCCCGTGGAGCCCTATGGGAGTTGTAGTCCCCAGGAACTACAGCTTCCACAGTGCACCGCATTCGCACTTGCGCACTGACACTACATTGTCTATTGAGTCCTATAAGCCCTTGGAGTCAAGAGTTCTCTGTTTGAAAGTTAATTATTAAATTATGAAAATATTTGATTTGATTTATTATTGTCACATGTATTGTGAAAAGTATTGTTTCTCGTGCGCTATACAGACAAAACATACAGTTCATAGAGAAGGAAAGGAGAGAGTGCAGAATGTAGTGTTACAGTCATAACTACGGTGTAGAGAAAGATCAACTTAATATAAGGTAGGTCCATTCAAAAGTCTGATGGCAGCAGGGAAGCGATATTTAAAAAGCATTAGAGTTTAACAGAGTACAGTTTTAAGAGCACTGAACAAGAGTTAAAAGATTGAATTTGATGGTATGTTGGGGATGGTTCGCAAGAAGTCACCTCGCTCCAGCGCCATTTTTGTGTAGGTAAACATATGAGGGTAGCTAGAAGATAAAACATTGGAAGATCATAACAGGTGAGATTGACATTAAATTTGACATTTGAGGCAATTAACTTGGATTCCTGCTTCTGAAGTTTAACCAGGATTTGATTTGATTTATTATTGTCACATGTATTAACATACAGTGAAAAGTATTGTTTCTTGCGTGCTATAAAGACAAAACATACCATTCATAGAGAAGGAAACGAGAGAGTGCAGAATGTAGTGTTATAATAGAGTTAGAATGAAGTTTTAGAAGCATAGAACGAGAGTAAAAGATAGAATTAGAAGGTATGCTGGGCACAGCTTGCAAGAAGTTGCCTCGCTCCGGCGCCATCTTGAATTCTTGTTCTTAGATTATCAAGGTCTTGGAGAGGG
Organism: Mustelus asterias; assembly: GCF_964213995.1. NCBI lineage: Eukaryota > Metazoa > Chordata > Chondrichthyes > Carcharhiniformes > Triakidae > Mustelus > Mustelus asterias. The sequence goes on from NC_135819.1 coordinate 68,799,416, forward strand.
TTTTTGGCCTTTTGGCTAAGATCAAATGTCAGATCAAGCCCAAGATGGGGTGCAATGCCTTATCTTGCCAGCTTGGATCTTGTTTGTCTCTTTTGTAGGGACCATGAATTGGATTCAATTGGAATTTGAATTTGTTTTTTGGAGCAAGCAAGGAATTGATTTGGGTTTGCCTGATCCACTCTGAGCATTGGCTTTGTAACTTTGAGAATGGAGTAAAAAAAAATGTTTATGTTTGTAGTACTACCTGTCTCTTGTGGAAACACCTTTGACCGCAAGTCCCTCGGGTAGTGGCCTGCATATTTTGTCCGAGAAGAACTTCAGAAAAGGAGATGGCAGATCCTGTCGGATGGTTCCCTGAACACACTGTCAAAATCACTTGGCAGAATTCCTCATCACCAGAACTTTCAAACAAGCACCAAGACCTAGATTTGATGGTGGTGAGAAAGGCCCTCTCCCGTCAGAGCCTTCCTACCTGCTCAGTCTCCCCCATCTGCATGTTGCCCTCGAGGTGGCTATGGCAGGGAAGAGACTGTTGTCGGCCTCCTTCTGGAATGTGTCTTTGCAAAGTAGGTCTGGAGAGAGATAAGATATTTGACAAGGTTCATCCCGAGCAGCTCCGTGATGCAGGACTCTGTGCTCCATGGGGTGTTCCCAGGGATGCACTCCGAGACAAATATCATCTGCTGCTGGAGGATCATCAGCTTGGTGAAAGATGCTTTTTGGTCTGCCTGAAACCTGTTGGTCTTCAAGAATAAAGAGTTGTGCCCGACTGAGTGTTGCAGATTGGCACGTTCCAAAGGTGAGGGATGCACTAAAACTTGGGGGAGTCACCATGGAGGCACAATGGGGGAAGGTTGCTGTCTAAGAACTGAGGGGAGTGGAGTTTTATAGAACCCCCTCAGGCCGTATGACACATTGAAAGTACACAATGAATGTTACGTGTATCACAATTGTATGGCAGCACCTCAGAGTGCAACTTGCTCTTGGTAGACAACTTAAATACCCTTGCACCATCTGTAATGACAATATTGAAATGTCTGTAATGTTTCTTTGGCAAAACCGAGGCATCTCAAGAATGCAACATGATGTATGTAGAGAACCTGAATATTATTGCGCTTTATGCGATGGCCATTGTGAATTGTTTGTCATGTTCATTCAGGTATTTTATGAATAAAGTATATTTTTGGAAAAAGAGTAGAGGTTTAGTGAAACAAGTGCCAAGAAGTGGCTCAGCTGGTGGCGAGGAGGGCGCTCCCCATCAGATCCTTCATACATGCCCAAAGCCTCTGTGCTACCGCGTGCTTCCCTCAAAGCGGCTGTGGGGAGGAAAAGATGGTCGTACACCTCCTTGTGGAAGGTGCCTTTGCAAAGAAGCTCTGGAGAGAGATGCAGTGGTATTTGTTGAGGTTCATCCTAATGCAGGACTTGTTCTCCGTGGGCTGTTCCTAGGGACGCACACCGAGACAAACATCAACTGCTGCTGAAGGGTCATCAACTTGGGGAAAGATGCTCTTTGGCCTGCCCGAAATCTCTTGATCTTCCAGTGCAAAGAATTGTCCTCCGCTGAGTGTTGCAGACTGACACTTTCCAATGTCCAGGACTATGTGTTGAGGGATGCACTGAAGCTTGGGGAAGCTACTGCGAAGGTGCAATGGGGAAAGGCCAATCAGTAAGGCCTTTCAGCCAATGTAGACTGAGGGACTGGTAACCAGGTAAAACCCCTCGGGCTGTGTGTATAATCCTAACCATATTAACTTGTTCAAGCACCTCAGAATGCAACATGACTGATGTATATAGTCTGAACAGAGATGTACTCTCTGCAATGAAAATATTGAAATATATATAATGTTCTCATTACTGAACTGAAGCACCAAGCTCATCTTGGTCTCTGGAGAAAATGTGAATATCATTGCACTTTATTGTTATAACAATTTGAAATGTTCTGTAACGTGTGTTTCACATTTTATATGAATAAATGATATTTTTGCAAAGCAAAAAGATTTAGTAGAATGGTCTACTATGTCTCTTTTGTCATGAACATGAATTGGATTCCAATTTGCATTTGAATTGACTTTTGGAGCAAGCAAGGAGATGGATTAAGGGCTTACCCTGTACCCTCTGCACACTGGCTTTGTAACTCTTAGGAAGGAATTTTTTAAAAAATTAGTGGAATGGTACCAGGGATGTGAGACCCCAGTTACCTGAAGAAACTCGAGGAGCTGCGATTGTTCTTCTTGGGGTAAAGATGTTTACAGGGAGATTTGACACAGCTGTTCAAAACCATGAAGGATTTTGATAGATTAAAATAAGAAGGGTCTGTGCCAAAGGACACAGATTGCAAGTAATCAGCAAAAGAAGCAGAGACAACATGAATTTAATTTTACACAATGAGTTCCGATCTGGAATACACTGTCTGTAGGGATTGTGGAAGCAGATTCAATAATAACTTTCAGAGAGAAATGGAAAAATACTTGAAGGTGGAAAATTTCAGTGTGGGAGGGAACAGACGGTTCACTCAGACTAATTTGATTTCAAAGAGTCGGTGATGGACTGAATGGTCTCCTGTGCTGTACCATCCTCTGACTTAATAATTGCAGATCTGGATTGAGGACAGGATCAGGCTTGATTGTGGTGCCTATCGCCAAACCTCTAGGCCACAGCAACTTGCATGTAGCGGTCTTTTAACATGAACCAACATTCTCGCTGGAACTTTCCCGTCCTGCCCGCCACGGGAATCGGAATGGGCGGGACACGGACCATGCAAAGCTCCATTAACCTCAGGCAGGATTTTCCAGTCTTGGGGGCGGGTGCAGCCAGAAAATCCCACCCTCTGAGTCGCTTTGCAGCAGAATAATCAGACACAAATCAGATAAAGATAAATTAGGAGGGATGAACAGAAGCTTGATCAAACAACTGGTGTTTAAGGAAGACTTTGATGTTTGAAACAAAAACAGAAAGCTCTGGAGAATCTCAGCGGGTCTGACAGCATCTGTGGAGAGAAAAGAGTCAACGTCTTGAGACAGGATAACCCTTCAAATGTTTGATCTGGCTTTACTTCCTCTTTCTGTTCTTTCTCCGTATCTCTTCCTGCATCGCTGTTCTTGTTTCTCTTCCCATGTTTTCAGAGGTTGAAAAGGTTTCACGGTCACATTAAAAATCATTTGCAATTGGAGCTCACCTCAGCCCGAGTGAACTCAGTGTTCTGATAAGAGGGGATCACACTTCTTATCACATCCTTTACTTTTCTTACACTTGTTTCCAATGAGTCATGGTGGTACAGCGGTTAGCATTGCTGCCTCACAGCGCCAGGGACCCGGGTTCAATTCCCGGCTTGGGTCACTGCCTGTGTGGAGTCTACACGTTCTCCCCATGTCTGAGTGGATTTCCTCCGGGTGCTCTGGTTTCCTCCCACAGTCCGAAAGACGTGCTGGTTAGGTGCGTTGGCCATGCTAAATTCTCCCTCAGTGTACCCAAACAGGCACCAGAGTGTGGCGACTAGGGGATTTTCATAGAACATTACAGCGCAGAACAGGCCCTTCGGCCCACGATGTTGCACCGACCAGTTAAAAAAAAACTGTGACCCTCCAACCTAAACCAATTTCTTTTCGTCCATGAACCTATCTACGGATCTCTTAAACGCCCCCAAACTAGGCGCATTTACTACTGATGCTGGCAGGGCATTCCAATCCCTCACCACCCTCTGGGTAAAGAACCTACCCCTGACATCGGTTCTATAACTACCCCCCCTCAATTTAAAGCCATGCCCCCTCGTGCTGGATTTCTCCATCAGAGGAAAAAGGCTATCACTATCCACCCTATCTAAACCTCTAATCATCTTATATGTTTCAATAAGATCCCCTCTTAGCCGCCGCCTTTCCAGCGAAAACAATCCCAAATCCCTCAGCCTCTCCTCATAGGATCTCCCCTCCATACCAGGCAACATCCTGGTAAACCTCCTCTGCACCCTCTCCAAAGCCTCCACATCCTTCCTGTAATGTGGGGACCAGAACTGCACACAGTACTCCAAGTGCGGCCGCACCAGAGTTGTGTACAGTTGCAACATAACGCTACGACTCCTAAATTCAATCCCCCTACCAATAAACGCCAAGACACCATATGCCTTCTTAACAACCTTATCTACTTGATTCCCAACTTTCAGGGATCTATGCACACATACACCTAGATCCCTCTGCTCCTCCACACTATTCAAAGTCCTCCCGTTAGCCCTATACTCAACACAACTGTTATTCCTACCAAAGTGAATTACCTCACACTTCTCCGCATTAAACTCCATCCGCCACCTCTCGGCCCAACTTTGCAACCTGTCTAAGTCTTCCTGCAGACTACGACACCCTTCCTCACTGTCTACCACACCACCGACTTTGGTGTCATCAGCAAATTTGCTAATCCACCCAACTATACCCTCATCCAGATCATTAATAAATATTACAAACAGCAGTGGCCCCAAAACAGATCCCTGAGGTACACCACTTGTAACCGCACTCCATGATGAATATTTACTATCAACCACCACCCTCTGTTTCCTATCCGCTAGCCAATTCCTGATCCAATTTCCTAGATCACCCCCAATCCCATACATCTGCATTTTCTGCAGAAGCCTACCATGGTGAACCTTATCAAACGCCTTACTAAAATCCATATATACCACGTCCACTGCCTTGCCCCCATCCACCTCCTTGGTCACTTTCTCAAAAAACTCAATAAGGTTAGTAAGGCACGACCTACCTGCCACAAAACCATGCTGACTATCACCTATCAATTCATTACTCTCCAAATAACTATAAATCCTATCCCTTATAATTTTTTCCAACATCTTGCCGACAACAGAAGTGAGACTCACCGGTCTATAATTCCCGGGGAAGTCTCTGTTCCCCTTCTTAAACAATGGGACAACATTCGCTAACCTCCAATCTTCTGGTACTATACCAGAGGCCAACGACGACCTGAAGATCAGAGCCAGAGGCGCTGCAATCACTTCTCTTGCCTCCCAGAGAATCCTTGGATAAATCCCATCCGGACCAGGGGATTTATCTATTTTCAGACCCTCCAGAATATCCTGCACATCCTCCTTATCAACTGTAATACTGTCTATTCTACTCCCTTGCAACCCAGTGTCCTCCTCAGCTATATTCATGTCCCCTTGCGTGAACACCGAAGAGAAATATTGGTTCAATGCTTCACCAATCTCCTCCGGTTCCACACATAACTTCCCTCTGCCATCTATAACTGGCCCTAAACTTGCCCTAACCAACCTTCTGTTCTTGACATACCTATAGAACGCCTTAGGATTCTCTTTAACCCTATCCGCCAAAGTCTTCTCATGTCCCCTTTTAGCCCTTCTAAGCTCGCTCTTCAACTCCCTCTTAGCCAATCTAAAGCTTTCTAGTGCACTACCCGAGTGCTCACGTCTCATCCGAACATAAGCCTCCTTTTTCTTTTTAACCAACAAAGAAACTTTTTTGGTGCACCACGGTTCCCTAGCCCTACCAATTCCTCCTTGCCTGACAGGGACATACCTATCACAGACTCGCAGTAGCTGCTCCTTGAAAAAACTCCACATGTCGGACGTTCCCAGTCCCTGTAATCTCCTAGTCCAACCTATGTTTCCTAATTCTCTCCTAATAGCCTCATAATTACCCTTCCCCCAGCTAAAACCACTGGCCCGAGGTTCATGCCTATCCCTTTCCATCACTAAGGTGAACGTAACCGAATTGTGGTCACTATCACCAAAATGCACACCAACTTCCAAGTCTAGCACCTGGTCTGGCTCATTTCCCAGCACCAGATCCAATATAGCCTCACCTCTAGTTGGCCTGTCTACATACTGAGTCAAAAAACCTTCCTGCACGCTTTGAACAAAAACTGACCCCTCTAACGAGCTAGAGCTATAACAATTCCAGTCAATATTAGTCAAGTTAAAATCCCCCATAACAATTGCCCTATTACTTTCACTCCTAAGCAGGATTGACTCCGCAATCCTTTCCTCAACCTCTCTAGAACTTTTAGGAGGTCTATAAAAGACTCCCAACAGGGTGACCTCTCCTCTCCTATTTCTAATCTCCGCCCATACTACCTCAACAGATAAGTCCTCATCAAACCTCCTCTCTGACACTGTGATACAATCTCTGACCAATAATGCTACCCCTCCCCCTCTTCTACCTCCTTCCCTACTTCGACTAAAACATTTGAACCCCGGGACCTGCAGCATCCATTCCTGCCCCTGCTCTATCCATGTCTCTGAAATAGCCACAACATCGAAGTCCCAGGTACTGATCCACGCTGCAAGTTCACCCACTTTATTGCGAATACTCCTGGCATTGAAGTATACACATTTCAAACCCTGCTCCACCCCACCTCTGCAATGCCGTGCATTGCAGTCCCCATCCATGCATCCCTCACTTTCAGCCCCACTACTCAGGATCCCTCCCCCCCCCGAATCAGTTTAAACCTCCCTGCATGGCCTTAGCAAATTTACCCCCCAGGATATTGGTCCCCTTCTGATTAAGGTGTAGACCATCCTTCTCATAGAGGTCACACCTTCCCCAGTACGAGCCCCAATTGCTTAAGTACCTGAACCCCTCCCTCCTGCACCATCCCCTCAGCCATGAATTCAAACCTTCCCTCTCCCTATTCCTCTCTAAACTATCCCGTGGTACAGGCAAGAGTCCAGAGATAACCACTCTGTCAGTCTTGGCCTTTAGTTTCCACCCCAACTCCATAAATCCCTGCCTAATATCCCCTTCCCCTATCCTCCCTATGTCGTGTGTCCCCACATGTACAATAACTTGTGGTTTATCTCCCTCCCCCCTAAGAGTCCTGAATACCCTGTCAGACACATCCCGGACCCCAGCCCCTGGTAGGCAACACACCAACCCTGAGTCCCTACCTTTAGTTCCGACCCTCCTATCTGTCCCCTTAATTGTGGAGTCCCCAATCACAAGGCCCAGTCTTTTACAGCCCCTAACCACCTGAGCTTTCTCACTCGGCTCACCCCCAGAGATCTGCTCTCTATGCTCAGTTGATTCCTCCTCAACTGTAGCCTCCAGCACCGAAAACCTATTATGGAGGGGAACCATAATCTCATTGCAGTGTTAATGTTAGCCTACTTATGGCACTAATAAATAAACTTTAAAATCTTTAAAGCTCTCAGTCCAAACTGATTCTAAAATAAGAGGAACATTAGATACTGAGATCCTTCAAGGGACACATTGGGAAGGACTTTACGGCCTCACTCTTCCTGAAATGGTAAAATCCCGCCCGAGGTCAACGGACCTTCCGTTTGTACGCCCTTCGTCCACTCCGATTCCCATGGCGCGCAGGGCGGTAAAATTGCGGCCATAAAGTAGAGGGAGATGTACGGTGCCAACATGCAGAGACACAAATAGGTGGATACAAACCCCTACAGATAAAAGCCAACACTGAGAAATGAAACAGCTATGCACTGAGAGACAGAAACAATGACAAGGAGACGTGGAAAGTGACAGAGACAGCAACAAACAGCATTATCTTTGCCACAAACTGAAACTCCATTCTGCCTTTATCTTTTAGCAATTGCTTCTTCCTGAGTTTGTGAGAGATATGTTGATGATGTAGACTGACATTCCAACAGATTGCATTTTTGTGACATCTTGAATGCAGTAAAACACTCATGGGCGCTTCACGGGAGCTTGATACTGAGCCACAGAGGAGATATTAAACAGGAGACCAAAAGCTCCATCCAAGTGCTAGGCTTTAAGAAGCATCTTAATGGAAGAGAGAGAGAGACAGAGAATTTAGGGAGGAAATTCCAGAGCTAAGAGTCCAAAGGAGCTGAAGAAACAGGACCAGAATTTGAGAAAATCTCAGGGGGGCTATTGGGGTGAAGGAGGTTAAAGAGTTGAGGTGGTCAAGGCCACTGAGGTGATTTAGAAACAAAAATGAAAATTTTAATCTTGACCTGACGGAGCATTTTGCTTTCCCTGTCCCTCTCATTTAGATGCTCAGTCAGGCTGCAGTTGGGACCTTTGGGTGCCAGACATTCACCAGTACCTTGTGCAAGAGGATGTGACTCGAGTCACAATTTTCTTGTGTGACGCTAGATAAGTCCGTATCATGGTTAACAGTGACTGCATTCATTTGACATCGAGATAAACACACTATCTTCAGTGGAATCCAAATATCTCCTTATGTGGTTTGGTGTCATCCTTTGTTTTTATAATGCTCCTGTGAAGCACCTTGGCACATTTCATTAATTTAAAGGTGATACATGAATGTAACTTGAGTGGGTGATGATTCGGAACAGGAAATCGTGTTGATTTTCCCTGTCTCTAACATGAAGAAGAAGCCTAAAATGTACATGAAGGAGAAAGGAATGGAAAATTATACAGATAGGGCTAGATGGGCCGATTGTCCTGTTTCTGTGCTGTAAAGTCTCTGTAATTTGATTTAATGTAGTAAACAAGAACACGTGAAGGAACAGCGCAGTACAATTAATATCGTATTTGCAACACTGACTTTAACAAGGGCTCTGTGACCTATTCTGCTACAGCCTATAATTCTCTACAGTTACTGCATCTGATAAGAACATAATTTGAGAGGTAGCCATACAGCCCCTCCAGCTTTCCCTGACATTCAACCTTGACTGATCTTTGACCTCCATTCCACTTTCCCACCTGATCTCACATCCCTTGAAGTCCCTAGCATCTAAATATTTATCTATTTCAGTCTCGAAGATACTCAACAACTGAGCATTCACCGTCCTTTGGTGCAGAACTCCAAAGACTTTCAACCCTCAAAGTGAAGAAGTTCCTCTTAGAATCCTTACCATGCAGAAGGAGGCCATTCGCTCATCGAGTCTGCACCAACTCTTACCCTGTAACCCCTCGATTTAGCCCGCAAATCCCCCTAACCTATATATCTTTGGACACTAAGGGGCAATTTAGCATGGCCAATCAACACTTATTTATTATTTTTATTTATTAGTCACAAGTAAGGCTTACATTAACACTGCAATGAAGTTACTATGAAATTCTCCTAGTCGCCACACTCTGGCGCCTGTTCAGGTCAATACACCTAACCAGCACGTCTTTCAGAATGTGGGAGGAAACGGAGCACCCGGAGGAAACCCAAGCAAACACGGGGAGAATGTGCAAACTCCACACAGACAGTGACACAAGCCTGGAATGGAACCCAGGTCCCTGGCGCTGTGAGGCAGCAGTGCTAACCACTGTGCCACCGTGCTGCCCCTGCACATCTTTGGACTGTGGGAGGAAACCCATGCAGATACAGGGAGAATGTGCAAACTCCAAACAGACACAAGCCGGGAATCGAACCCAGGTCCCTGGCGCTGTGAGGCAGCAGTGCTAAACATTGTGCCACCCTGCCGCTTCATCACTGTCTTAACTGATCAGCACCTTATCCTGACATGAATGCTAGTTCACTCTAGAATCTCCAACCAGAGGCAACAGCCTCAGAGCGTCTATTAATCAAACTTCCTGACAATTTTATATCATAGTTCATTCTTCTAAACTGGTCCAATACCACAGAATCACAGAATTGTTACAGCACAAAAGGAGGCCATTTGGCCCATCGTGTCTGTACCGGCTCTCCAAACGAGCATCATTCCCATTCCCTTGCCTTTTCCCCTGTACCCCTGAACATTGTTTCTACTCAAGTAATCATTCAATGCCCTCTTCAATGCCTTGATTGAACCTGACTCCACCACACTTCCAGGCAGTGCATTCCAGACCCCAACATTGAAAAAGTGTTTTCTTATATCACATTTGCTTCTTTTGGAAATCACTTTAAATCTGTGCCCTCTCGTTCTTGATCATTTCACGAGTGGAAACAGTTTCTCCCGATCAACTCTGTCCAGCCCCCTCATGATGTTTTTGAACATCTCTATCAAATCTCCTCTTAGCCTTCTTCTCTCCAAGGAGAACAGCCCCAACCTCTCCAATCTATCCTCATAACTGAAGTTTCTCATCCCTGGAACCATTTTTGTAAACCTCTTTTGCACTCTCTCCAATGTGTTCACATCCTTCCTATAGTGTGGCACCCAGAACAATACACAATGTACTGAACTTCTCAGCCTGGAATAACACTCTCATCCCAAGAATCAATCTAGTGAACCTTTGCTGCACCACCTTCAAGGAAAGTATATCCTTCCTTAGGTAAGGAGACCATAACTGTGCACAGTGATCCAGGTGTCCTCTCACCTAAGTCCTCTGCAATTGTAGCAAGACTTCCTCACTCATGTACCCTAGCCCCATGCAGTAAAGGCTAACATGCTATTTGCCTTCCTAATTCATTGCTGTACCTGCATGTTAACTTTGTGTTTCTTGTATGAAGAGACCCAAATCTTCCTCACCATCAACATTTATAAGTTCTATATCTTCTAAATAAATACTTAACATTTTTTCTGCCAAAGTGAATAACTTAATGTTTCCCCACATTGTACACTATCTGCCATTGTGTTGCCCACTCACTTAACCTGCCTGAGTCACTTCACAGCTTCTTCATGTCTTCCTTGCAGCTTACTGCTGTACTTAGCTTTGTAAAGTCTGCAAACACAGCTACATTACTCTCAGTACCTCGATCCAAATCATTAATATAGATTGTAAATAGCTAAGGCCCCAATACTGATCCTTGTGGCTCCGAGCTCATGAGCTACTAAGCCCACTTGTGCAATGTAAATCACATCCCAGAACTTCTCATCAGTTCTGCCGTATTTACTTTGTCAATATTAATTGAAGGCAATTAAGATACCACAATGTGAGCATCTCCTCCAATTGCCCAAAATAACTGGAAGATTGATGGATGTCTGGACTTTTATTGCTGCGATTCAGACAGATTTGTAAAGTGCCTCAGATCCACTCAGCGCCACAGTGTACGGTGAACAAGAAGCTCTTCATCAACTTTCACAAACTCTTTCATTCAAGTCTTTTGTTTAGGAGCTGAACAGATGAATATTCAGGAGAGTTTTCATCATACTCTCTACCTAGATACCTATTGATTACTGACCTTAGATTGTGTGATTTATCTCACAGAGAAAACATGCATTTATATAGTGCCTTTCAAGACCTCAGAATACCTTTTTACTCAGAACATTCTTTCCTTCTGCCTTTCGGTTCCTGATAAACAGTTGGTGAAGGAAGCTTAGCTGATTCATTTTAATTGTGTTCCTTGTTGTTCTGATAAAACTGAAAACAACTCAGCTAACATTTGTAAAACATTTTATTCCTTTCTCAGAGTTACAAAGCCAATATGCAGAGTGGATCGGGCAAGCCCTTAATCCATCTCCTTGCTTGCTCCAAAAAACAATTCAACTTCAAATTGAATCCAATTTACGGTCCCCACAAAAGAGACTACAAGATCCAAGCTGACAAGAACAGGCATTAAGTCTGATCTCAGGCTTGATTTTACACTTGATCTTAACCAAAAGGCCAAGAAGCCGAGGTGAAGGGACCAGGCTCCTTGTGCACTACACCAGAGGTGATAATACCATTGGGCGATGGCCTAGTGGTATTATCACTGGACTATTAATCCAGAAACTCAGCTAATGTTCTGGGGACCCAGGTTCGAAATCCGCCATGGCAGATGGTGGAATTTAAATTCAATTAAAAATAAATCTGGAACTAACAATCTACTGATGACTATGAAACCATTGTCGATTGTCAGAAAAACCCATCTGATTCACTAATGTCCTTTAGGAGAGGAAATCTGCCATCCTTACCTGGTCTAGCCTACATGTGACTCCAGAGCCACAGCAATGTGGTTGACTCTCAACTGCCCTCGGGCAACTAGGGATGGGCGATAAATGCTGGTCAGCTAGCGATGATGTCCCACAAATGAATTTTTAAAAAGACCCTTCATGCCCCACGCCGGAACCATGTGCATGATGCCACTTTAAGGTCCAAGCATGGTATCACCTAATTCTGACTTTTTGATGTACCTTTGGACATCATAAATTGTGAAGCAACAAATTAAGTGACTTATGATTTAAAATAAAACGTTATTTTTTGACTCTTTGATACATTCTACCCTGAAGTGCAGTGACTGATGTTATGTGACCAAATGATTAGAGGAAGAGGAACAAATGGGGGGGATAAAGGCACAGCACAGAATCAATGTCCTAGGTTCCCATCCTAGACCACTCCACACAAATATCAAACATGCCTACCGCTCTATCACCCGCCTTTCCCACTGCCTTGGAAAAGCAGCCAGCATAATTAAGGACCTCACGTACCCCAGACATACTCTCTTCCGTCGGGAAAAAAATACAAAAGTCTGAGGTCACGTACCAACCGACTCAAGAACAGCTTTTTCCCTGCTGCTGTCAGACTTTTGAATGGGCCTATCTCGCACTCAGTTGATCTTTCTCCACACCCTAGCTATGATTGTAACACTACATTCTGCACTCTCTCCTTTCCTTCTCTATGAATGGTATGCCTTGTCTATATAGCGTGCAAGAAACAATACTTTTCACTGTATACTAATACATATGACAATGACAAATCAAATCAACCTTTTATATGTCACGGCAGACCTCTATACTATGAAAATATTTTGAGGCAAACCTCCTATTTTGTCTGAACTGCCCTCCAGCAAAATATATTTTGGGGCAATTTTCAGCCTGTTTACCGTCAGGGAGAACGGCAATGTGGGTGGAAAATCTGGAGAGAATCGGGAAACGCGGGCTTCCATGTTTTACTGTGCACGTACGGGTGCCAAAAATCGGATTTAGAACATAGAAAAAAATACAGCACCAACAGGCCCTTCGGCCCACAAGTTGCGCCGGTCATGTCCCTACCTACCTAGGCTTATATATAGGCCTACCTATAACCCTCAATCCTATTAAGTTCCATGTACTCATCCAGAAGTCTCTTAAAAGACCCTATCGAGTTTGCCTCCACCACCACTGACGGCAGCCGATTCCACTCACCCACCACCACCCTCTGAGTGAAAAACTTAGCCCTGACATCTCCTCTGTACCTACTCGCCAGCATAATAACTAATAACAGCATAATAATCTCCCCAGATTTCCACCATAATAACACTGAACTTTGATAGTTTCAGTTCAGCGATCACAGAACCTGGGCCACTGACTTGGAAAAATGTAAACAATACAATATAAATGTAAACTGGATAAAGGGAACCTGATTCCCTTAAAAACACGATTCATAAATTATTTATCCAGTTTATACAAGATTTAATATTTTGAAATGGCCATCAGCATGAATGTTGACTGTTTCTCTCCACAGATGCTGCCTGATTATCTGAGATTTTCCAGCATTTTCTCTTATGTCAGACTTGCACCATCTGCAGTATCTTGCTTTTGTATTAATATTTTGACTACTATTACCTCAGGTAGAAAAATGAAGGATGAGAAATAAGCGGTGACATAATTAAAAAAGAAAGAGGAGAAAGCTGAAGTGCAGGATGGAAGTCTCAGCATCATGTTAATCTCATATGTAGGCATTGCTAAACATCCCTATAGATACAAGTTATTGCCATGGTTTCAATATTGTGATTTTCAGACCAGTATATGCCATTTTCAACCTCTCTCTGTTTCTTTGGTTTCTGATGTGGAGATGCCGGCGTTGGACTGGGGTAAACACAGTAAGGAGTTTAACAACACCAGGTTAAAGTCCAACAGGTTTATTTGGTAGCAAAAGCCACACAAGCTTTCGAGGCTCTAAGCCCCTTCTTCAGGTGAGTGGGAATTCTGTTCACAAACAGAACTTATAAAGACACAGACTCAATTTACATGAATAATGGTTGGAATGCGAATACTTACAACTAATCCAGTCTTTAAGAAACAAAACAATGGGAGTGGAGAGAGCATCAAGACAGGCTAAAAAGATGTGTATTGTCTCCAGACAAGACAGCCAGTGAAACTCTGCAGGTCCACGCAACTGTGGGAGTTACAAATAGTGTGACATGAACCCAATATCCCGGTTGAGGCCGTCCTTGTGTGTGCGGAACTTGGCTATCAGTTTCTGCTCAGCGACTCTGCGCTGTCGTGTGTCACGAAGGCCGCCTTGGAGAACGCTTACCCGAATATCAGAGGCCGAATGCCCGTGACTGCTGAAGTGCTCCCCAACAGGAAGAGAACAGTCTTGCCTGGTGATTGTCGAGCGGTGTTCATTCATCCGTTGTCGCAGCGTCTGCATAGTTTCCCCAATGTACCATGCCTCGGGACATCCTTTCTTGCAGCGTATCAGGTAGACAACGTTGGCCGAGTTGCAAGAGTATGTACCGTGTACCTGGTGGATGGTGTTCTCACGTGAGATGATGGCATCTGTGTCGATGATCCGATACGTCTTGCAGAGGTTGCTGTGGCAGGGTTGTGTGGTGTCTTGGCCACTGTTCTCCTGAAGGCTGGGTAGTTTGCTGCGGACAATGGTCTGTTTGAGGTTGTGCGGTTGTTTGAAGGCAAGAAGTGGGGGTGTGGGGATGGCCTTGGCGAGATGTTCGTCTTCATCGAAGCGGGAAGGCCGCTGCCCTCGACTTGACATGTATGCCCAAGCCGTCAGGAGGTGCGTCAACACCAAATTCATCAACCGCACTCACAAGACAGCCCCGAACATCACCCAAGCACAACGTAACGCCATCCACGCTCTCAAGACCAACCGCAACATTGTCATCAAACCAGCAGACAAAGGAGGGGCCATCGTCATACTGAACAGAACGGATTACTGCAAAGAAGTGTACCGACAACTCAACAACGAGGAACACTACAGACAGTTACCTGCAGATCCGACCAAAGAACACACCCGTCAACTCAACACTCTGATCAAGACCTTTGATCCGGACCTTCAGAACACCCTCCGTGCTCTCATCCCACGTACTCCCCGCGTTGGAGATCTCTACTGCCTCCCGAAGATACACAAGGCAAACACACCCGGCCGTCCCATCGTATCGGGCAATGGGACCCTGTGCGAGAACCTCTCCGGCTATGTCGAGGGCATCCTGAAACCCATTGTACAAAGAACCCCCAGCTTTTGTCGCGACATGACGGACTTCCTACAGAAACTCGGCACACATGGAGCAGTTGAACCAGGAGCGCTCCTCGTCACAATGGATGTCTCAGCACTCTACACCAGCATCCCCCATGACGATGGCATTGCTGCAACGGCCTCAGTGCTCAGCGCCAACAACTGCCAGTTTCCAGATGCAATTTTACATCTCATCCGCTTCATCCTGGACCACAATATCTTCACCTTCAACAACCAGTTCTTCATCCAGACACACGGAACAGCCATGGGGACCAAATTTGCACCTCAATATGCCAACATCTTCATGCACAGGTTCGAACAAGACTTCTTCACCGCACGGGACCTTCAACCGATGCTATACACTAGATACATCGATGACATTTTCTTCCTTTGGACTCATGGTGAACAATCACTGAAACAACTCTATGATGACATCAACAAGTTCCATCCCACCATCAGGCTCACCATAGACTACTCTCCGGAATCGGTTGCATTCTTGGACACGCGCATCTCCATTAAGGACGGTCACCTCAGCACCTCACTGTACCGCAAGCCCACGGATAACCTCACGATGCTCCACTTCTCCAGCTTCCACCCTAAACACGTTAAAGAAGCCATCCCCTACGGACAAGCCCTCCGTATACACAGGATCTGCTCGGATGAGGAGGATCGCAACAGACACCTCCAGACGCTGAAAGGTGCCCTCATAAGAACAGGATATGGCGCTAGACTCATTGATCAACAGTTCCAACGCGCCACAGCGAAAAACCGCACCGACCTCCTCAGAAGACAAACACGGGACACAGTGGACAGAGTACCCTTCGTTGTCCAGTACTTCCCCGGAGCGGAGAAGCTACGGCATCTCCTCCGGAGCCTTCAACATGTCATTGATGAAGACGAACATCTCGCCAAGGCCATCCCCACACCCCCACTTCTTGCCTTCAAACAACCACACAACCTCAAACAGACCATTGTCCGCAGCAAACTACCCAGCCTTCAGGAGAACAGTGACCAAGACACCACACAACCCTGCCACATCAACCTCTGCAAGACGTGCCGGATCATCGACACAGATGCCATCATCTCACGTGAGAACACCATCCACCAGGTACACGGTACATACTCTTGCAACTCGGCCAACGTTGTCTACCTGATACGCTGCAAGAAAGGATGTCCCGAGGCATGGTACATTGGGGAAACTATGCAGACGCTGCGACAATGGATGAATGAACACCGCTCGACAATCACCAGGCAAGACTGTTCTCTTCCTGTTGGGGAGCACTTCAGCGGTCACGGGCATTCGGCCTCTGATATTCGGGTAAGCGTTCTCCAAGGTGGCCTTCGCGACACACGACAGCGCAGAGTCGCTGAGCAGAAACTGATAGCCAAGTTCCGCACACACAAGGACGGCCTCAACCGGGATATTGGGTTCATGTCACACTATTTGTAACTCCCACAGTTGCGTGGACCTGCAGAGTTTCACTGGCTGTCTTGTCTGGAGACAATACACATCTTTTTAGCCTGTCTTGATGCTCTCTCCACTCCCATTGTTTTGTTTCTTAAAGACTGGATTAGTTGTAAGTATTCGCATTCCAACCATTATTCATGTAAATTGAGTCTGTGTCTTTATAAGTTCTGTTTGTGAACAGAATTCCCACTCACCTGAAGAAGGGGCTTAGAGCCTCGAAAGCTTGTGTGGCTTTTGCTACCAAATAAACCTGTTGGACTTTAACCTGGTGTTGTTAAACTCCTTACTGTCTTTGGTTTCTCCCAGGGTTTTTGTGACCTTTTTGAGTTTTTGCTTTCTGTGTGTGCATATGGGCCTTTGTCTTCAGCTCCAAGTCCCGTTGGTCATGGGGAAATTTAGCATGGCCAATCCACCTAATCCGCACATCTTTGGACATTAAGGGGAATTTAGCATGGCCAATCTACTAAACCTACACATCTTTGGACACTAAAGGGAGGAAACCGGAGCACCCAGAGAAAACCCGCGCAGGTACGGGGAGAACGTGCAAACTTCTCGGCCTGACCAATGTAAAAAATCTAAACCGCGCATGTGCGGTTCTTTCCCAGCCAGGCGTATGCACGGGAGGCCTGAGGTTCATCGGGTCTTGGAGATGTCGATCACAGAGCTGAAGGTGAAGGTTAGTTTTAGGTTAATTACATGACTTTCTAATCATTTTGAATCTTTCATCGTGGCGCACCTGGGGAAGGGAGGGATCCACTGTCCCAGGAAAAATGGACTTAGGGTGGGATATTCCGGCCCTTCCAGCTGGCAGGATCTTCCAGTCTCGCCAAAGGCAAGCCATGGAAAACACCGTAAACTTTGGTGGGAACAGGAGATGCTGCGGCAACCAATGGCGAGCTGCCTCCACCGCCGGAAAATACACTGTGGATGAGCCGGAAGAGTCCTGCCTGTTGAACAGGATTGAGTGACCATGGGAAGGGTCACATGTTTGGAGTTTAGGAGGATCAATTCAAAGAACCAAAGCTATCTTGAGAAAGTAGCATGAGAAAATGGTTTTGATGAAGGAATTCCAGGGGAGAGAACGATCTGTTATAAAGATCCCCCAACATTGTCTCACACCCCGGAAGTATCTCCAGTAGAATGCCACCTCTGATAAGTAGATGGAATCACTGTTATTCTATTAGTGTTTCCAGAACTGGTTATATTCATGCATAAGAAAAGTGTCAACTTTTGTACGGTGCCTTTTACAAGAGTGATTGTCATACAAAAACGGACCCATCTAACCTACACATCTTTGGACACTAAGGGGAATTTAACATGGCCAATCAACCCAACCTGCACATCTTTGGACACTAAGGGGAATTTAGCATGGCCAATCCACCTAACCTGCACATCTTTGGACACTAAGGGGAATTTAGCATGGCCAATCCACCTCACCTACACATCTTTGGACACTAAAGGGAGGAAACCGGAGCACCCAGAGGAAACCCACACAGGCACGGGGAGAACATGCAAACTCTACACAATCACCCACAGCCAGAATTGAATCTGGGTCCCTGGCATTGTGCCACCATACTCTTGTGGCCACAGTATTTATATGGTTAGTCCAGCTCAGCTTCTGGTCAATGGTAACCCCTAGCATGTTGATAGTGGGGGAATTCAGCACTGGCAATGCCTTGAATGTCAAGTGGAAATGGTTATAGATTCTCCTGTGTTGGAAATGGCCGTTGCCTGGCACAGAAGTGAAATCTGTGTTCCCCTATGGTTTAGTGTAGGTGTCAACCTGCCTACGGGTTTGTGCAACCATTTTTCCGTAGAGCTGCATTGCAGTTCTCCCTGCTGTCAGGTTACTGGAAAGGAACAAATCATCCAACTAGTAATGGAAGTAAATTTAGCACGTTAGGGTAACGTGATTCAGTTGGGTACTTGACTATCGACAAGAAGACTGTGAATTGGAGTCTGGGGACTCACCTGTCACTGCAAGTTGACTTGCCTCAGTTGGGTGAGTTTTCTTAGATCTCAACCGAGCTGCTTGATGGATTTGCCAGAGTGAAGAAGAACACGATTCAGAGCTCTGACTAGTCTCATCACACTCGAATTGTCCCAGCTGCCTCTGACGGCGAGAACAATTGATAGCAGCTGTTGAGGAATCCGTGACCCAAAACTGCCTCTCTGGAGGTCATCAACATTCACGCAAAAACAAAAGATAATGAGGGAAAGCAGAACATCACAAAGCCCCATTCAATGGTGCAGAAAACTGTAATTGTCACAATAACTCCAATCAAACTGGAGAATGATCAAGTTCATTATTGGGGATGAATTACTTTTGATCAGGGAGAGTTCTTCAGGAACAGTACAAAAAATATCGTTTTTTATGTCCAGTTAGCCAAACATTCTCTACTCTCCTTGGCAGCATATGCATATAGCATTCTTTCTGGTTGTATCACAGCTTGGTATGGCCTCTGCTCTGCCCAAGACCGCAAGGATCTACAAAAGGTTGTGAATGTTGCCCAATCCATCACGCAAACCAGCCTCCCATCCATTGACTCTGTCTACACTTCTTGATGCCTCGGCAAAGCAGCCAGCATAATTAAGGACCCCCACGCACCCCGGACATTCTCTCTTCCACCTTCTTCCTTCGGGAAAAAGATACAAAAATCTGAGGTCACGTACCAACCGACTCGAGCACAGCTTCTTCTCCGCTGCTGTCAGACTTTTGAATGGACTTACTTTGCACTAAGTTGATCTTTCTCCACACCCTAGCTATGACTGTAACACTACATTCTGCACTCTCTCATTTCCTTCTCTATGAACGGTATGCTTTGTCTGTATAGTGCGCAAGAAACAATACTTTTCACTGTATGTTAATACATGTGACAATAATAAATCAAATCAAAAAAACGTAGGTCTGTTCCCCTCAACATCTCTGATAGGGATTACCTGGTCAGTTTGTTGTCACTGTTGTCTGTGGAAGCTTGGGGCAGGATTTTCCGGCTGCGCTCGCTCCCAAAGCTGGAAAATCCCACCCCCAGGTCAACGGACCTTTGCATGGTCCGTGTCCCGCCCACTACGATTCACGTGGTGGGCGGGACGGGAAAATTCCACCCTTGCTGTCTAAGGATTGGCTGCCATGTTTGACACAACACAACTGTGACGTTGTTTCATTGGCTGTAAAGAGCTTAGGGATCGCCTGAGGTGGTGAAAGACACTATATAAATGCAAGTTTGTGTAAAACAAATTCCATCTGAGTTTTTTTAATTACTCTCAACTTGTGACCACTTGTGAACAATTTGTCTTGATAACTTTGTCACCCCCCTTCATAATCCGGAGATCGTTAGACAGAAACATCAATGCTGTCCCTTTTTTAAGCTCGATTTCCTCAACCTTCCTCAATAAATTAAATTGCCTCATCTTGGTTCAAATGTACCTTGTCAAAAACAGTAATTAGGTGATCAGCACTGCGCAAATATTATTCCAGATGGTGTTTGACTAACTGTCGCTTCTTTAAATAGTTTTATCTTTCTCTGTATTCCTAATATTTTAAAATGACATGTCTAATGTGCATTTCTGTCCATCAGAAAGAAACAATTGCACCCTTTTCTCAACGCAGGAGCCATAATTGCTGGAGATTCTCAAAGAATTAATCAAGACACTTGAAAACAATGACAGTTGAGGCAGTTTGACCGTAACCTCTGAATGACCTTTCAAATCACATTTGAGACAAAGAGGACTGAAGGGTTGAGATTGCAGCTTCAACAGCAATTAAAGTCTACCCCCCATTCAGAGGTTACATATCAGAAATTAGACTTTGTAAAATGATTTCATCTGGCTTAACATCGGTCTACAACTTCTCCATCACCTGGTTCTCGTGAAATGCACAGCGCCTGTCTAAGCAACAGTGCTGGATGCCCATGCGTACACATATAAAAGAACTGTGTTCACATGTCACACTTAAATTATGAAAGGAAATTTTTTGAGGAAAAAAGAAAGAAAGAAATTTTTGATTTGTTTGTCTGACCTCACGGGAGCTATTTTGTCTTTAGCATTTAGATAGGGTTTAAACTTAGCAAACGATTTCAATAAAGTAAATAAGGTTGTTATGATGACCATGGGGAATTGTCAATAGATCTCCTCGTGGACCTCGTAGAATACGAGCTCCCTATTAGGCGAGTGGAGGCTTGCCCAATAGGGAAGGGGCAGCGGGGGGGGGGTATAAACCCCATTGGCTCCAGTCAGGCCAGCAGTCGAAAGACCCGGGGCTGACCTATCTTCTATAGCCACTGAAGAGCATTCAGAACCTACTGTGAGTAAAGAGTGATTGGTGATGGAAGGCTGGTCTCGGTGAGATTATTACATTGGCGACAAGGAGTAAAGCGAGTTGTTTTCTTCCCTCCGGACTATCTTTACTATTAAGACAAGTAATCCTCCGGTAATAACATGCCCCTTTTTGGGGAACTTGAAGCCGACAACGCAAGCATAAAAGTCTGGGCCCAATACGCAGAGAGTATGCGTTACTCTCTGTGTATTGAGGGGGACAAGAAGCAGTAAGTGATCCTGTTGATGGCATGCAGGGTCCCGAATAAAAAGCCTGACCTACCCGGATACCCTTGACTCCAATGTCTTTAATGAATTGGTGGACTTGGTTAAAGACTATTATGACCCAAAACTTTCCATAATACTCCAGCGATACTGCTTTAACACAGCAGGACAAACCCCTGTCACCGAACTTCTGACCAGGCTGTGAAAATTGGCAGAGCACTGTGAATTCGGGCCACACCTGAATGACATGTTGTGAAATAGACTGGTCTGTGGAATTAACAATGTGACAGTTCAAAAAAAAAACATTGGCAGAATCCAATTTGGATCTAAAGAAAGCCATTGAGACAGCTCTACCTTAGGAGAATGCAGAGGAAAGAGCTCAGGAACTGCAGGGAATCTCAGATAGCAGAGTCCTCCCATTAATGGGGAGGGGCCCTTTGCAACATCCATCCCTCAACTGAGAGCAACAGTCTCAGTAAAATAGCTCAGAATCCCTTACAGCTGTGGTGCCCAAGTCTCATCATCTTACCACCAGGCAGTTGGAGGGGGAGTGGGGGGTGGAGGGGGAGGGTGGTGAGGATAGGTCAGGGACAGCCTTCAGACTTCTAGGAAGCGTTTTCCTGAAGGTTGTAGATGCCACACAGTGGACGATTGCAAGTGCTGCAGTAGACCACAACCGAGGCTAAAATATAGAGAGAGTCAAAATGCATGCTATTTTAAAAAGAGGCCAAGGCCAGTACCGCACCGTACCTTGCAGATATGCTCACTACCAGGAACAGAGACAATGCAATGGCCGCACCTGTTGTTCCTGTCCTTAAGCCGGATAAGTCAGTCCGACTTTGTGGAGACTATAAGCTTACTGCCAAATAGGGTTTCTAAACTTGATAGATACTCCATGCCCCGGATTGAAGACCTGTATGCCAGCTTAACTGAGGGGCAAACATTTTCGAAGTTGGACATGAGTCATGCGTATCTCCAACTTGAATTGGACGAGCCTTCCTGAAAGTATGTGACAACTACGTCCATAGAGACAAAATTGGTGCAATTTTTATTTGACTGCAGGACTGCCCCTCACGCAATGACAAGAATAACTCCAGCAGAATTAATGGGACGGAGGCTTTGGATAAGATTAAGCTTCCTGTTCCCAAACCTGGCGTGGAGGGTGGAGTCCCAACAAGAGAACCAGACGAAGTATGATTCTGCAAGGACAGAAAGAACGGCCAGTCCGCGTGAGGAACTTCGGGGACGGTCTCAGTTGAGTCCCTGGGATCATCACGGAGAAATCAGAGCCTGTGTCTTATAATATCCAAGTGCAGGACAAGATTGTCAGGAAATATCTGGATCATCTCAGGAGTAGAGAACTCGTGCCAGTACAGGCCTCATTACTAGGCATGGGGATGATGACCACTGCCAGCTTTGAACCATAAGTTGAAGCCAACCTCACGCCTGCCCCTCTGGGTGATGAGGACATGGGTTAGAAGAGATCAGCGCCTCCACTGGAGCGAGGTCTCAAGATGTACTAGTGTCAGTGGCTTTATGGCGCTCCCTTTGGAAGTGAAGGTCACCAATCCACTTCACGTCCCCGATCCAGTCCTGCCTCCAATTGACCCCAGGCCAATCGCTAAACAACCAAAAGAAAAACACCCCCACCCCCCACGCTCCCCCATGGCAGGGGTGTTGGGGAAGAAGGTATTTAACTTCATAGTGAGAGGATTTGAGTATAGGGATAGGGATGTTTTGTTGCAATTGTACAGGGCATTGGTGAGGCCACACCTGGAGTATTGTGCACAGTTTTGGTGTCCTTATCTGAGGAAGGATGTCCTTGCTGTAGAGAGAGTGCAGCAAATGTTTACCAGGCTGATTCCTAGGATGGCAGGTCTGTCATATGAGGAGAGACTAAGTCAGTTAGGATTTTATTCACTAGAGTTTAGAAGAGCGAGAGGGGATCTCACTATAAAATTCTAACAGGGTTAGACAGGGTAGTTTCAGAAAGAATGGCTGCGATTCTCCCAAAAGTGCTGAAATGGCGGGAAAACTGTTCTAGATCCCGACTGTTTTTCCAGTTCAGCTTCTCACCTGAATCTCTGCACTCTGTGCACTGCAGAGGTCCCAGTCGTGAATCTCATTAAAACCCCGGGGGTGGCGGGGAGCTATTTGCACCGGAGTTTGACAATTTTGGAGTTCTGCGCATGCGCAGTGGTCCCGATCTGTCAGACTTCCCATTTGCTGGCCAGTCCGATCGCAGTGCTGACCCTCCAGCACCCCCCACGGCCTGATCGCGGCCCCCACAACAATTTTCAGGCCAGCCCTGAACCCCCCCCTGTCCCGGAGCGCCCCGACATCCAGCCCCCCACACTCAGCAGTGGTGATCCCCCACCCTGCTCACCCTAGCAGACCAACCCCCCCCCCTGCTGATCCCCACCCCGGGGTCAGACCCCTTCCCCCCCGCTGGAGGCAGGCCCCCCCCCCCCGGCAGATCACCACACCCCCAACCCGCCCCAATCGCTGGCCTCCCTCCATCCCAGATCCATCCCCATGCAGCGTGGCAGCAGGACAACCCCAACACTACCGGTTGCCCCGAGTCCCTGCCCACAATAGGCCCAGCCCCCTTGGCACTGTCCGATCCTCGATGGGCAGTGCCAAGGTGCCCCCAGGACATGCATGCTTTGCCCTTTGGGCAGTGCCAGGGGCACAGGCTGGCACTGCTAGGGTGCCCATGCCCAGGGGGCACCACCCCCCCACCACCCAACCCCACCTGGGTGGCTTCGATTGTCCCCCCTTTCATTCCTCTGGGGTCTCCCGCTAGTTCCCCGAATGTGGGGAGCTGCTCTAAACCCCGCTGGAATGAAGTATTCCTGGCGGGGTGGGAGATTCAATCGGCACCAGAAAGTTTCCGATACCTAGATTTAAAATTCATTTAAAACATATTAAAAACAGATTTACTTACCTGCCTTCTCGCCGGTTTCCAGCATGGTTTGACCGGCGACTGCTCGCCGGCTCTGGGAGATACGCATGCGTTTCCAGCGCATGCGCAAATTTCGGAATAAGGCCGGCGATGCGCATCTCCCACTGCAACCCGCCAGAAAAGTTGCGGGTCACGATGGGAGAATCGTGGCCAATGTTCCCAATGGTGGGTGAGTCCAGAACTAGAGGTCATAGTTTGAGGATAAGGGGTAAACCTTTCAGAACTGAGGTGAGGAGAAATTTCTTCCACCCAGAGGGTGGTGAATGTGTGGAATTCACTACCACAGAATGTAGTTGAGGCCAAAACGTTGTCTAATTTCAAGAAGAAATTAGATATAGCTTTGGGGCTAAAGGGATCAAGGGATATGGAAGGAAGGGGGGACCAGGATATTGAATTCGATGATCAGCCATGATCAAGATGAATAATGGAGCAGGCTCGAAGGGCCGAATGGCCTCCTCCTGCTTCTAGTTTCTATGTAAGGTAATTGGGGAAAAAAAGAGCGTGGATGAGAATTATTTTTAAGCTGCAATTTGCTGCATTTGGGAATCACTGAGAACAGTAAGGGAATTGGTTGGCCTTCGGTTCATTTGATTTTGTTTAATTGACTAATCATTGATTTTAAAAATAGAAATAAGGGAACTGGATAAATACTTGAAGGGGAGAAAATTTCAGGGCCAGCAGAAAGAGCCGGGGAGTGGGACGAACTGCAGAGCTCTTTCAGAGAACTGACACAGCCATGATGGGCTGATTGGCCTCCATCTGTTTTATGATTATAGTTGGGCATAAAGCCTCATGGGCCAGTGCTGAGAAAACAGTTCAATCCGCCGACACTCTGAGGAACGCTACCGCAGATCAGAAAACACTGCATGTCCTCTGTTCCAAAGAACAGAGCTCGGAGGAAGTATTATCTCAGTCCATTGTGTAATTTGTAACGCTGAATAGCTACTGGATGAATTTTTGATTGGTTGTAGTTACAGTTGGATTGCCAATTATAATGATCACAGTTGGGAATCCTGACACTAATCTGCCAGTACACCAGTGCCAACACATCTATTTCACAAAACACATGGTGTTGCCATCCCAGGCCTGTGCCCACTTTGAAAGCACCAATGTTTCTAGTCCTTCAATGCATCATTACGTGATGTGGTTAAAAAGAATGAATTCGCTGGCTACTTTTTTTGGGCAAGGAGTTCTGGAATCTGGCATATACAACTGAATAGACAGCAGGATAGCCGACTGAAGCATGTACACAACCTTTCCCATGATGGTTGGGTTTACGCACTCACCAGGACCTGGGCACAGCACAATCCTTAGATTGTGTTGCGTTAATGATGAGCAGAGGCATGTTTAAAAATTTAGTCAGAAATACAGTATCTGATTATTCAGTAATAACTAAAAACAAAGAACAAAGAACAATACAGCACAGGAACAGGCCCTTCGGCCCTCCAAACCCGCGCCGCTCCCTGGTCCAAACTAGACCATTCTTTTGTATCCCTCCATTCCCACTCCGTTCATATGGCTATCTAGATAAGTCTTAAACGTTCCCAGTGTGTCCGCCTCCACCACCTTGCCCGGCAGCGCATTCCAGGTCCCCACCACCCTCTGCATAAAATACGTCCTTCTGATATCTGTGTTAAACCTCCCCCCACCTCACATTGAACCTATGACCCCTCATGAACGTCACCACCGACCTGGGAAAAAGCTTCCCACCGTTCACCCTATCTATGCCTTTCATACTTTTATACACCTCTATTAGGTCACCCCTCATCCTCCGTCTTTCCAGTGAGAACAAGTCCAGTTTACCCAATCTCTCCTCATAACTAAGCCCTTCCATACCAGGCAACATCCTGGTAAACCTCCTCTGCACTCTCTCTCTAAAGCCTCCACATCCTTCCGGTAGTGTGGCGACCAGAACTGGACGCAGTATTCCAAATGCGGCCGAACCAACGTTCTATACAACTGCAACATCAGACCCCAACTTTTATACTCTATGCCCCATCCTATAAAGGCAAGCATGCCATATGCCTTCTTCACCACCTTCTCCACCTGTGACGTCACCTTCAAGGATCTGTGGACTTGCACACCCAGGTCCCTCTGCGTATCTACACCCTTTATGGTTCTGCCATTTATCGTACACCCCCCTTACGTTAGTTCTACCAAAATGCATCACTTCGCATTTATCTGGATTGAACTCCATCTGCCATTTCTTTGCCCAAATTTCCAGCCTATCTATATCCTTCTGTAGCCTCTGACAATGTTCCTCACTATCTGCAAGTCCAGCCATTTTCGTGTCGTCCGCAAACTTACTGATCACCCCAGTTACACCTTCTTCCAGATCGTTTATATAAATCACAAACAGCAGAGGTCCCAATACAGAGCCCTGCGGAACACCACTAGTCACAGGCATCCAGCCGGAAAAAGACCCTTCCACTACCACCCTCTGTCTTCTGTGACCAAGATGTGGAGATGCCGGCGTTGGACTGGGGTAAGCACAGTAAGAAGTCTCACAACACCAGGTTAAAGTCCAACAGGTTTATTTGGTAGCAAATACCATAAGCTTTCGGAGCAATGCTCCTTCGTCAGATGGAGTGGTCTCTGTTCTCAAACAGGGCACAGACACAGAAATCAAATTACAGAATACTGATTAGAATGCAAATCTCTACAGCCAGCCAGGTCTTAAATGCACAGACAATGTGGGTGGAGGGAGCATTCAACACAGGTTAAAGTGATGTGTATTGTCTCCAGACAGTACAGCTTGTGAAATTGTGCAAGTCCAGGAGTCAAGCTGTGGGGGTTACTGATAATGTGACATAAATCCAACATCCCGGTTGAGGCCGTCCTTGTGTGTGCGGAACTTGGCTATCAGTTTCTGCTCAGTGACTCTGCGCTGTCGTGTGTCGTGAAGGCCGCCTTGGAGAACGCTTACCTGAAGATCCAAGGCTGAATGCCCGTGACTGCTGAAGTGCTCCCCCACAGGAAGAGAACAGTCTTGCCTGGTGATTGTCGAGCGGTGTTCATTCATCCGTTGTTGTAGCGTCTGCATGGTTTCCCCAATGTACCATGCCTCGGGACATCCTTTCTTGCAGCGTATCAGGTAGACAACGTTGGCCGAGTTGCAAGAGTAGGTACCATGTACCTGGTAGATGGTGTTCTCACGTGAGATGATGGCATCCGTGTTGATGATCCGGCACGTCTTGCAGAGGTTGCTGTGGCAGGGTTGTGTGGTGTCGTGGTCACTGTTCTCCTGAAGGCTGGGTAGTTTGCTGCGGACAATGGTCTGTTTGAGGTTGCGTGGTTGTTTGAAGGCAAGAAGTGGGGGTGTGGGGATGGCCTTGGCGAGATGTTCGTCTTCATCAATGACATGTTGAAGACTCCGGAGGAGATGCCGTAGCTTCTCCGCTCCGGGGAAGTACTGGACGACGAAGGGTACTCTGTCCACCGTCGTCCAGTACTTCCCCGGAGCGGAGAAGCTACGGCATCTCCTCCGGAGCCTTCAACATGTCATTGATGAAGACGAACATCTCGCCAAGGCCATCCCCACACCCCCACTTCTTGCCTTCAAACAACCACGCAACCTCAAACAGACCATTGTCCGCAGCAAACTACCCAGCCTTCAGGAGAACAGTGACCACGACACCACACAACCCTGCCACAGCAACCTCTGCAAGACGTGCCGGATCATCAACACGGATGCCATCATCTCACGTGAGAACACCATCTACCAGGTACATGGTACCTACTCTTGCAACTCGGCCAACGTTGTCTACCTGATACGCTGCAGGAAAGGATGTCCCGAGGCATGGTACATTGGGGAAACCATGCAGACGCTACGACAACGGATGAATGAACACCGCTCGACAATCACCAGGCAAGACTGTTCTCTTCCTGTGGGGGAGCACTTCAGCAGTCACGGGCATTCAGCCTTGGATCTTCAGGTAAGCGTTCTCCAAGGCGGCCTTCACGACACACGACAGCGCAGAGTCACTGAGCAGAAACTGATAGCCAAGTTTCGCACACATGAGGACGGTCTAAACCGGGATGTTGGATTTATGTCACATTATCAGTAACCCCCACAGCTTGACTCCTGGACTTGCACAATTTCACAAGCTGTACTGTCTGGAGACAATACACATCTCTTTAACCTGTGTTGAATGCTCCCTCCACCCACATTGTCTGTGCATTTAAGACCTGGCTGGCTGTAGAGATTTGCATTCTAATCAGTATTCTGTAATTTGATTTCTGTGTCTGTGCCCTGTTTGAGAACAGAGACCACTCCATCTGACGAAGGAGCATTGCTCCGAAAGCTTATGGTATTTGCTACCAAATAAACCTGTTGGACTTTAACCTGGTGTTGTGAGACTTCTTACTGTTCTGTGACCAAGCCAGTTCTCCACCCATCTAGCCACATCCCCCTTTATCCCATGAGATCCAACCTTTTTCACCAGCCTACCATGAGGGACTTTGTTAGTGAGGTTAGTGAGGCATGACCTCCCTCTCACAAAACCATGCTGACTATCGTTAATGAGTTTATTCCTTTCTAAATGCGCATACATCCTATCTCTAAGAATCCTCTCCAACAACTTCCCTACCACGGACGTCAAGCTCACCGGCCTATAATTATCCTTCCTACCCTTCTTAAATAACGGGACCACATTAGCTATCCTCCAATCCTCTGGGACCTCACCTGTATCCAGTGACGAGACAAAGATTTGCGTCAGAACCCAGCGATTTCATCTCTCGTTTCCCTGAGCAGCCTTGGATAGGTTCCATCAGGCCCTGGGGATTTGTTAGTCTTTATATTCTCTAACAAACCTAACACTTCCTCCCTTCTAATGGAGATTTTCTCTAACGGGTCAACACTCCCCTCCGAGACACTCCCAGTCAACACATCCCTCTCCTTTGTGAATACCGACGCAAAGTATTCATTTAGGATCTCCCCAACTTCTTTGGGCTCTAAGCATAATTCCCCACTTTTGTCCCCGAGAAGTCTGATTTTTTCCCTGACAACCCTTTTGTTCCTAACGTATGAATAAAATGCCTTGGGATTCTCCTTAATCCTGTCTGCCAAGGACATTTCATGACCCCTTTTTGCCCTTCTAATTCCTCGTTTGAGTTCTTTCCTACTTTCTTTGTATTCCTCCAGAGCTCCCTCCGTTTTTAGCTGCCTGGACCTAACGTACGCCTCTCTTTTCTTTTTGACCAATCCCTCAATTTCCCTGGTTATCCACGGTTCACGAATCCTACCCTTCATATCCTTCTTTTTTACAGGCACATGCCTGTCCTGCAGCCCTAACAACTGTTCCTTAAAAGACTCCCACATGCCAGATGTGGATTTACCCTCAAACAGCCTCTCCCAATCAACAGCTGCCAATTTCTGCCTAATCCCACTAAAATTAGCCTTCCCCCAACACCTTACCCTTGGGACATCACTCATCCTTTACCATCACTAAAAAGAAGACAGTGACACACGTATGGATTTATATCCAGCACTTGTTTTACTGATGTTCATGATACATGTATTAATATTAATGAAAGAGGACATTTGACTATCAACAACACTTTAAACATTTTGTCTCAAAGTTGCAAATTGAATAATGTTGCCTCAAAAGCACAATGCTAATAAAAGTTTAAGCAATGAAACCAGCCATTTTATTAAGATCAATTCCTCCTTTAAATGAGAAACAATTTCTCACCCTAAAGCGATTTCTGCTACTGAATTTCTTTCTCAAGTTATTTGATACCTGGACATTAGACCCAGAACTTCCAGTCTCCAAACAGTCATATCCCAGAGGTACACCCTAAGATGTGCTGGAACACCCCTCGGAAGGCTTGACGTACTGACTACATGGGAACTGTTCATTGGAACTTTGAACTCTGATTGGCAAATCCCTTGCATCAGGAACCCTGCAAAAGATTCTGAGTTAGAGTCGGAGACTGTGGATTGTTCTGCCTTATTTGCCTGAATAGGAAAAGTTCGAAGGATTAAAACCAGTTCTAACTATGGGTAACCAAACTACTGACCTCCACAACTTCCCTCTTAACCACACCCCCTATCTAGCCTCCCCCGGCGCTCCAATTCATTCCTGACACCACAACTAAACCCCCGACCACCCAACTACCCATCTCCTCACCCAGCCACCTACCTGCCACCCTACTTTATCACCCCCCTATCTGCTACCCTATACCTTCACCCAAATACCTGCCACCCTATTCTGTCACCCAACTACCTGCCACCCTATCCCCTCACCTACCCACCTACTGCCCTAACTTCTCATCCACTTACCTACCACCCTGCTCCTTCACTCACCTATCTGCCACCCTACCCCCTCACCCACCCACCTGCCACCCTATCCCCACATCCACCCAGCTGCCACCTTGCCCTCTCACTCACCCACCCACTACCACCCTACACCCTCACTCACCTCCCTGTTACCCAATCCCCTCACCCACTTACATAGATCATAGAATCCCTACAGTGCAGAAGGAGGCCATTCGGCCCATCGAGTCTGCACCGACCACAATCCCACCCAGGCCCTACCCCCACATATTTTTACCCGCTAATCCCTCTAACCTACACATCACAGGACTCTAAGGGGCAATTTTTAACCTGGCCAATCAACCTAACCTGCACATCTTTGGACTGTGGGAGGAAACCGGAGCACCCGGAGGAAACCCACGCAGACACGAGGAGAATGTGCAAACTCCACACAGACAGTGACCCGAGCCGGGAATCGAACCCGGGACCCTGGAGCTGTGAAGCAGCAGTGCTAACCACTGTGCTACCGTGCCGCCCGTACCACTGTGCTACCGTGCCACCCGTACCTTCCCTCCATTGCCTCTGAAAGTAGCTTTGTGACCTTTAAACTCGCCACCCATCAGAATACAACAGCTAGTGCCATAAAAGTGGGGGGGGGGGGGGGGGGGCATGGCTTCCACCGTGATTCTCTCCACTGTTCCCTGTGAGGATTGCTGCACTGCCTGAGCTTTAGAAGGTGCCCTCCAGCGAAAGGCAGGACTGAAGAACTGCAAAAGGGTGAGCCGGTAACTTGTTGTCTAATCTGGCTGCGAAATGGGAATTCTGACCCAGATGGAAAGTTCCAGATCAGAGTTGTCATTCTCATCTTTGAGTAGGGTGGTAACCGTTTATCAGTTGTCTTCTCAACCTGCCTTTTATGGAATGCATACTGGACAACACTTGCTCACCCTGGAGCTGAAATTATGTCCTCAGTCTGCTGCCTGGTGATGTCTGTGGCCAGTTTCATCGTCCTGTCCCTCAGACTTTGCAGATAAAGGCATTCCTTAGTGTTTTAAAAATAATTTCAGTTTTGTTTTTTCAGATCAATGTACAGCTGCTCTCAGACTTTGATGAAGTGCTGTTTTACATATTCACCATCTGTGAACACTATTACTCATCTCACAATCTCCTGGGTTGCCACAATACTTAGCAGCAATTTAGCTGCCCGCTTAGCGAACGTGTCCCTTATTTCTCTGCCTTGTCCTTCCCCCGCATCCCCAATGTCTTTCGGGCCTCTCCAGCTGGATAACTTTCAGCTCGGACTCTGTGCTTCTCTGACCAGAGCCCTTCAATGTTTGATTTCTTGTTGTTAGTGAAATTCTCATGCAAATGAGACCCACAGGGAGACCAGTGGAATTTTGGATGCATACAAATGAATCAGTCCGTTCATCTTGAAATTCTCGACTTTCCTCTTCGATTCTTTTCTCCTTTTCAGCCATTTCCAAAGCAGCCTCAAAGCGAGAGCCAGAGGGAATTAGTTCCTTTGTTGATTTATCCGCCTTCCTGCCCGTACTACACGTACTCACCGATGCAGCCTTTGATTTGATTCAGTTTGATTTGATTTGATTTATTATTGACATATGTATCGGGATACAGTGAAAAGTACTGTTTCCTGCACGCTGTACAGACAAAACTTACCGTTCATAGAGTACATAGAGGAGAAGGAAAGGAGAGGGTGCAGAACATGGATTCATGAGGGGAAAGTCGTGCTTGACGAACATGTTGGATTTTTATGAAGATGTGACTAGGGCGGTTGATGGAGGAGAACCGGTGGATGCGGTGTTTTTGGATTTCCAAAAGGCGTTTGATAAGGTGCCCCATAAAAGGCTGCTGAAGAAGATTAGGGCACACGGAGTTGGGGGTAGTGTGTTAAAGTGGATTGGGGACTGGCTATCCGACAGGAAGCAAAGAGTCGGAATAAATGGGTGTTTTTCCGGTTGGAGGAAGGTAACTAGTGGCGTGCCGCAGGGATCGGTACTCGGGCCGCAACTGTTTACCATTTATATAGATGATCTGGAGGAGGGGACGGAGTGTAGGGTAACAAAGTTTGCAGACGACACAAAGATAAGTGGAAAAGTGAATCGTGTGGAGGACGGAGAAGATCTGCAGAGAGATTTGGACAGGCTGAGTGAGTGGGCGAGGATATGGCAAATGGAGTATAACGTTGAGAAATGCGAGGTTATACACTTTGGAGGAAATAATAACAAATGGGATTACTATCTCAATGGAAACAAATTAAAACATGCTACCGTGCAAAGGGACCTGGGGGTCCTTGTGCATGAGACGCAAAAGCCCAGTCTGCAGGTACAACAGGTGATCAAGAAGGCAAATGGGATGTTGGCCTATATTGCGAAGGGGATAGAATATAAAAGCAGGGATGTCTTGATGCACCTGTACAGGGCATTGGTGAGGCCGCAGCTGGAATACTGTGTGCAGTATTGGTCCCCTTATATGAGGAAGGATATATTGGCATTGGAGGGAGTGCAGAGAAGGTTCACCAGGTTGATACCGGAGATGAGGGGTTTGGATTATGAGGAGAGGCTGAGGAGATTGGGTTTGTACTCGTTGGAGTTTAGAAGGATGAGGGGGGATCTTATGGAGACTTATAAGATAATGCGGGGGCTGGATAGGGTGGAGGCGGAGAGATTCTTTCCACTTAGTAAGGAAGTTAAAACTAGAGGACACAGCCTCAAAATAAAGGGGGGTCGAGTTTAAGACAGAGTTGAGGAGGAACTTCTTCTCCCAGAGGGTGGTGAATCTCTGGAATTCTCTGCCCACTGAGGTGGTGGAGGCTACCTCGCTGAATATGTTTAAAGCGCGGATGGATGGATTCCTGATCGGTAAGGGAATTAAGGGTTATGGGGATCAGGCGGGTAAGTGGTACTGATCCACGTCAGATCAGCCATGATCTTATTGAATGGCGGGGCAGGCTCGAGGGGCTAGATGGCCTACTCCTGCTCCTATTTCTTATGTTCTTATGTTCTTAGAACATAGTACTACAGAATATAGTCATAGCTAGGGTGTAGAGAAAGATCCGCTTAATATATCATAGAATCATAGAATCCCTACAGTGCAGAAGGAGGCCATTCGGTCCATCGAGTCTGCATCGACCACAATCCCACCCAGGCCCGACCCCCACATATTTTACCCGCTAATCCCTCTAACCTACGCATCTCAGGACTCTAAGGGGCAATTTTTAACCTGGCCAATCAACCTAACCTGCACATCTTTGGACTGTGGGAGGAAACCGGAGCACCCGGAGGAAACCCACACAGACACGAGGAGAGTGTGCAAACTCCACACAGACAGTGACCCGAGCCGGGAATCGAACCCGGGACCCTGGAGCTGTGAAGCAGCAGTGCTAACCACTGTGCTACCGTGCCGCCCTATAATATATGATAGGTCCATTCAAAATTCTGATGGCAGCAGGGAAGAAGCTGTCCTTGAGTCGGTTGGTGCGTGATCTCAGACTTTTGTATCTTTTTCCTGATGGAAGAAGGTGGAAAAGGCAATGTCCGGGATGCATGGGGTCCTTCATTATGCTGGCTGCTTTTCTGAGGCAGCGGAAAGTGTGGACAGAGTCAATGGGTGGGAGGCTGGTTTGCGTGATGGACTGGGCTACGCTCACAACCCTTGCAGTCTTGGTCAGAGCCGGAGCCTTAACAAGCTGCCTCAGCACCAGGGCCAGAATAAATATGCAGTTTTATTGGTTAATGTGTGTTCTGCACATGTTCACCTGCACAACATCAAGACCATCAAAAGGACTTTTTGTGTTGCAGTTGTCTAATCAGCCTACTTGTTGTACATCCACCCAGTAGCAGAGAGCTGCCCCATTAATATCGACCAATCAAGTTCCAAATACAAGACCAATCAGAATGTGCCACTTTGGGTGAGTTTTGTGATCAATCAGTGTCACAGTGAGTGCGATGTTTATTGATTAATGTGCCTTCCTCCACGACCCATGTGATTGAATGGTGGTCAGTCGTGCAGGGTGCCACTTCTGCTGGCGAAGAGGTCAGCAGACAAGAAATTTTAGATAACTTGATTTTTTTTAAGTTTCTGCCTTAGGAGCACATTGGGGGAAATAACCTATCAACATACAAATTAGGGCACTTGCTCCCCTAAACCTTCTCCGCTATTCAATAAGGTTATGACTAATCTGATTGTAACCTGAACTCCTCATTCCTGCCTGTCCCCAATAACCTTTCACCCCCTTCCTTATTAGAACCTACCGAGCTCTGCTTTGAAAATATTCAAATACTCTGGGCCTCTTTTTAAACGGGCGCGAAAACTTGGTAAAGTCGGGCATGAGGCGATTGGCGCCCGCACCCGCGCAGATGCTCACTTTACCAAGGCCCGAAAATAGCCGTGATCTGAACCGCACCCGAAATGGGCGCAACGGCGATTTAAATACATTTGCGTGTATTTAAATTGAATTAATGGGCTGCCCGCCCAACTTTACCTGCATTTCCTCCTTTACCATCGCGTTCGCCTGTCCAGATTCGGAGCGAAACAGACATGCTCGGCACAGGTCTGTTTCGGGTACTCCAGCTTCTGAAGAGGTAAGTTCAGAGCTTCCAACGGCTCTCTGACTCAGATCGGTGGTGGGGGGGCCGGGGGGGGTGGTGGCTAGAGGGGGAGGGCCAGATCATTCTTTGGTGGGAAGGGGGGAAGACCAACCATTTTCTGGTGGGAGGGGGTGGGGTTGGCCCAATCATTCTCTGGTGGTAGGGGGGGGGTGTTGGCCCGATCATTCTCTGGTGGTGGGGGTGGGAGGAGGGAGGCCAGATTGTTCTCTGGTGGTTGGGGGGGGGGGAGTGGTGATCGCTCTCTGGTGGGGATGGAGGAGGAAGGAGGCCCGATCGTTCTCTGGTGGGGGGAGGGAGGGACGAGGGAGGCAGGTCAGATGCATCTCTTGTGGCGGGGGGGTGGGGGGTGGCATTCTCTGGTGGGGGGGTGGGGGAGGAGAGGGGTCCGATCGCTCTCTGGTGATGGGGGAAGGAGGAGGGAGGCCTGATCGGTCTCTGGTGGGAGGGTGTGGGGGGGGGGGAGGTGGGCCAGATGGATCTCTGGTGTGGGGGGGGGAGGGGGGGCAGAGGGGACTGCTGCCATTCTGCGGGTGATCGGTGGGGGGGAAGGGGAGCAAGGGGTTGTGATCAGTCTGGGTAGCGGGGAGTGGGCGGATAAGGGGTTCAGTTATGTTGTGGGGTGGGGTGATGTCTGTGGGGGCCATCGCTCCCAGGCTGCTTTATCCGCTTTTTGCGGCCCGAAAGCAATGAGACAGAGGCGTGTTTTTTCCAATTTTTTTCTCACTGTACATGTGCAGTTCAAAGCGCCAATCGGAGCAGCAGCGTTTTGGGGATGATAAGCCCCGCCCATAGCGCAATTCAGACTCGCGATTTTTTTTACAGGCAAAGTGTGTATGGGGGCGCCTGAGAACAGATTTCCAAGTCGGATCTGAATTGCGCCCAGATTCAGCACTTAGAATCAAAATGGTAAAATCGGGCCCTCTTTTCCACTGCTTTTTGAGGAAAAAAGTTCCAAAAACATTCTCCTCATCTCTGCCTTTTGAGGAAGAGAGTTCTAAAAACTCAAGATGCTCTGAGAGAAAAAAATTCTCCTCACTTCTATTTTAAGTCAGTGACCCAGTTAGCACAGTGATTAGCACTGCTGCCTCACAGCACCGGGGACCCAGGTTCAATTCCTGGTTTGGGTCACTGTGCGGAGTCTGCACGTTCTCCCCGTGTCTGGTGGGTTTCCTCCGGGTGCTCTGGTTTCCTCCCACAGTTCGAAAGACATGCTGATTAGGTGCATTGGCCATGCTAAACTCTCCCTCAGTGCACCCGAACAGGCGCCGGAGTGCAGCAACTAGGGGATTTTCACAGTAATTTTATTGCAGTGTTAATGTAAGCCTACTAGTGACACTAATGAATAAACATTAAACCTTATTTTTAAACAGTGACACCTAATTCTAGATTCTCCCACAAGACTAAACACCTCCCCATATCCACTCTGTCAAGTCCCCTCAGGATCTTTTATGTCTCAATAAAGTCACCACTCACTCTTCTGAACTCCAATGGATACAAACCTAGCCTGTCCAGCTTTTCCTCGAAACCTTCCATCCCAGGTGTTAGTCCAGTCAACCTTCTCAGAATTGCGTCCGACCTATTTACATCAATGAAACCAAAGCTGCGCACAGTACTCCAAACTGGTCTTGCCAATGCCCTGCATAACTGAAGCAGAACCTCCCTTCTTTTGTATTCAATTCCCCTCACAATAAGGAACAAAATTCTATGAGCTTTTCTAATTACTGGCTGTACCTGCATACTATACTTTTGTGATTCATGCACTAGGACACCCAGATCCCTCTGCATCTCAGAGCTCTGCAATCTCTCACCATTTAGATTGTAAGCTTCTTTTTTACTCTTCCTGCCAAAATGGACAATTTCAAATTTTCCCACATTACACTCCATTTGCCAGATCTCTGAAAACACATTTAGCCAATGCTTGAAAGATGTGTTCATTCAGAAGCTGCTTGGGAATGACCACATAGCAGACCTCAGGGGTGTTGCATGCTACTCCAAAGCCGGAAGTTGCCGACCCCACAGTAGGTGATCCCAGTGAAGGGAATTGCTATGCGTTTCAGAGTCAGTCTAGGGAGGGGAATAAAACAGCCAAGACTTCTGTTCCAGATCATTAACTCGTGTTCGCAGAGAGAGAAAGAAAGAGAGAAAGAGATAAATAGATGTGTGGAGGCGATGGCCCAGTGGTATTATTGCTAGGTTATTAATCCAGAAACTCAGCTAATGTTCTGGGGACCGGGGTTTGAAACTGACCATAACAGATGGTGGAATTTGAATTCAATAAAAAATATCTGGAATTAAGAATCTACTGATGACCATGAAACCATTGTCGATTGTCGGAAAAACCCATCTGGTTCACTAATATCCTTTAGGGAAGGAAATCTGCTGTCCTTATCAGGTCTGGCCTACATGTCTCTCCAGAGTCACAGCAATGTGGTTGACTCTCAACTGCCCTCCAAGGGCAACTAAGGATGGGTTATAAATTCTGGTCAGCCAGCGACACCCATGTCCCACGAATGAATTTAAAAAAAGATGACCTGCTGATAAAGAAAGAAATTGCATTTATATAACACCTGCAATTTCAGAATATCCATAATCCATAATCCATCATTTCATTGTGGACGCTGTTGGTTCTGTAGGAAAACAGCCACCAATTTGCACATAGCATATTCTCTGGAGCAGCAATGTCATAGTAACCAGCCAATGACATTTTTGTAATAATAGGAAGAAACATATGTCAATTCTGAGAGAAATTAAGACTGTTAAAATGAGAAGACCATTAAATCTCCCAGAAACAAAAGGAAACAAATGACCAAGAGAGTGTCGGGTGGCACGGTGGCACAGTGGTTAGCACTGCTGCCTCACAGCGCCAGGGACCCGGGTTCAATTCCGGCCTCGGGTCATTGTCTGTGTGGAGTTTGCACATTCTCCCCATGTCTGCGTGGGTTTCCTCCAGGTGCTCCGGTTTCCTCCCACACTCCAAAGATGTGCGGGTTAGGTTGATTGGCCATGCTAAATTGACCCTAGTGTCAGGGGGACTATCAGGGTAAATATGTGGGGTTACGGGAATAGAGCCTGGGTGGGATTGTGGTCGGTGCAGACTAGATGGGCCAAATGGCCTCTTTCTGCACTGCAGGGATTCTAGGTTTCTATGAGTGCGGCTGAAAGGAGGACAAAATGAAGATTAGGTAACACATCATGGGCGGGGTTTTCCAGACCTAACCGTCAGAAAGATCTTCCCGTCCTGCCGAAAGTGACCCCCAACGTGGCAGGTTCCTTGGCAGCAGGATGGGAGAGCCACACAAAACGGCATAGACATCGGCAGGACCAGAAGACCCCTCTAGCACCCAATGGTGAGCTTCCTCAAGGGAAAACATGGGGGTGGGGGTGGGAGGGTAATCAAAAAATATTGCCCTTCATTTCAGTATATTCAGGAATTGTGGAAACAGCTTAAACCCCAGGATATTGTCGAAAGATTGGGACAAGCTAAGCGTCAATTTCAAGACATTTAAAAAGGAACTGATCCATACCCCAGGGCAAAACTGGCACCAGGCACAAATCAATCAGCTGTTTCTTACTGTAGTAAAAGTTAATTAACGCATTAATTCAGCACAATATCACAGTATTGGTATTCAAAACACCAATTCGATCCAATCTATCCCCTCGAGCAGTTGAAATAACTAGCAGTTAACTGAAGAAATAATGTATGTAAGGGATGATGTTCCACTGGCGTTCACTGTAATTTCAGTGGACAATTTCTGCAATTTGTGCAAATATTTGAAAGAATCCCTCGCACTCATCATTCACATTTATAGAACATTCTCCAAATAAAGTAATCTATTTTTTAAAATCTAGGAATTATTGCATGTTCCAAAGCATTTTGTATCCCAATAGATCACTTCCTGCAACATGGCAACTAGTTTACACTCAGTCGAGTTCCTTAAAATACAAATAAAATGAATGACCCCGTTAACCTGTCTTTTTCGTGTAGTTGGCTGAGGGAGAAATGCTTGGGATGACATCAGGAGAAGTTAATCATCTATCTCACTTTGGTAAGTTTGTATGAAGCCTTAGCTCAGTGACGCCTCTGAGTTCGTGGCGTCAGAAAATTGATCACAAAAATCTAGGTTGCTGCCTTGTTGGAGACCCTGTAATCGCTTTCAGGTCATGAAAGATTCCATGATTCTCCTGGCTAATATTTCCTTCAGTCTATTGTAGATGCATCCATTGAGTGTCTGAGGCCCAACCATCATCAGCTGTTTCATCAATGACCTTCCTTCTATCATGAGGTCAGAAGTGGGGATGTTCGCTGATGATTACACAATGTTCAGCGTCATTTGCGACTCCTCACAAACTGAAGCAGTCCACATCCAAATGCAACAATATCCAGGCTTGGACTGACAAGTGGCAAGCCACACAAGTGCCAGGCAATGATCATCCCCAACAAGCGAGAATCTAGCCATCACCCTTTGACTTTCAATGGCATGATCATCACTTTTTAAAAATTCATTTATGGGATGTGGGGTCACTGGCTGGGCTCATCCCTGAGAGTAATTAAGAGTCAACCACTTTGCTGTGGACCTGGAGTCACATGTAGGCCAGACTGGGTAAGGAGAGATTTCCTTCCCAAAAGGACATTAGTGAACTAGATGGGTTTTTTAACACCAATCGACAATTTGACTTTCAATTCCAGATTTTTATTGAATTCAGATTTCACTGTCTGCCGTGATGGGATTCGAACCTGAGTCCCCAGAGCATTGCCCCAGGTCTCTGGGTTACTAGTCCAGTGACAATCCTGAGGCAGGTAACTCACCTCCTGACTCTCCAAAGCCTGTTCACCATTTAGAAGGCACAAGCTAGGAGTGTGGTGAAATATTCTTCCCCTGCCTGGATGGGTGCAGTTCCAGCTGATGTTGATACTGGACACTGTAGGGGTTCTACGATCACCTTCTATGAAATCCAGTACTGGTGATTACATGATTGGGATGTTTTCAAAGGGTCATCCAACATGACAGGATGTTCATCAGGGTGAGGGATGTTAGTGGTAGTGAATGGATCATGTTTCAGGGCCTGAATGTCAACACCAAACATCCCAGGTTGGGTTCAGTGCAGTCAGAAGCCTTAAAAATGGGAAACCTTAAAAATATGCTGCAGTAAAGGCAGTTCCTATGAGGCTGCTATTGAGGCAAGAATAGAGGAAGCTTTGTTTTACATCTGACTGCACTGCACCTGACCTGGGGTGCTTGGCTCTGACACTCAGTCCCATCACTAACATCCTTAACTCGATAAGCATACAACTGGGGATGAAGACCCAGTGTTACGTGCACAAGGTGCAAGTGGAGCAGAACAGACATTGAAATCAGCTTTGCGAGGGTGGAATTATGATTGCTCATGTCTTACATTATTCATTGATGCTGTTGCAAATGTTAATTGCAGTTACATTTTAATAGGCATTGTCACTCAAATATTATACCTGCACATTGACTTTTCAGCGCCTCATGTGATAAATTCTGAGCTTTGTTTGTTCTGTACTGCAGCCTATTTGCATCCATCCACATAAATCATGAAAACAAGTGACACAATATTCTCTGATTCCCACTAGATGGTCCTGCTGCACTTTTAGATGTAGCAAAATGCACTCCCCCCACCCCCTCCCCCTGATACACTATGGCTGTGAACGAAGGTGACCATATGTTCTATACTTTGTTGATCTACTGCAGGGCAGCGCAGACTGAAATGTCTCCTGATTTGAACCCGGCAGCCGGCTGCGTAGCTTGGGTGTTCATTCAGGGATGAGTTCCATGAACCAGAGACTATTCCAAGAACATTGTTTGCATAGAATCATAGAATCTCTACAGTGAAGAAAGCCATTCGGCCCATCGAGTCTGCACCAACAACAATCCCACCCAATCCCTCCTTGTAACCCCACGTAATCCCCCTGACACTAAGGGGAAATCTCACCTAGACTTGTTCCCCATAACTTCAAGTACTTACCCCGCTAATCCCTCTAACCTACACATCTTGGGACACCAATTTCCCATGGCCAATCCGCCTAACCTGCACATCTTTGGACTGTGGGAAGAAACTGAAGAAAATCCATGCAGACACGCGGAGAACGTGCAAACTCCACACAGACAGTGACCCAAGCCGGGAATCGAACACTGCATGCAGTGCCTCAGGACCTCCCCTCTGTTATTATGAATACATATCTCTAACAAATATAGCTAAGATTTTATCTTGATTAGGCAGTGTGGTGAACCATAGATGGTTACCACTATGGGTACTTGTACATATGTTACTCTTGTTACTGTTGGTGTTAGGGTTGGGATGTTCCACCTGTTGGTATTGTTCTGTCGTACACTCCGGTTGGCTCCGCCTACCTGTAGGAGTATAAAGGTCACTGCACTGCCTAGTGACCCTTTAGTCTGGGATTGTATTGTTAAGCAGTATGCTCCATTCTTGTTACTAATAAAAGCCTTTATTTCCTGGGTACGATCCAGCCTCCCGAGTGAATTAATCGCGCATCAGGCAGTTATCGCCCGACCCAGAAACGTATGAGATGGCACGATGATGTCAGCGCGCATCCTGATTTCATCGCACTCACGCACAACATTAAGGTCGGTGGGAGTGTGCAGGTGTCTGGAGTATAACCGCCAACAATTAAAGAGACGATCGCTTGCGATTTATCGTGGCCAGTGCTCTTCTACAGTTAGTGGATGGGCCGATCGGCTAGACAGCCTTCACATTTTTGCTATAACCTTGATCCAGGGCGGAATGAAATGTCCAGATTGAAACACAATGAGAAAAGATGTCTGGGGACTGACGTTTCCTGAGTTCTGCTGTCAGCTGCTTGAATGTG
The DNA here is from genome assembly GCF_964213995.1 of Mustelus asterias. Lineage (NCBI taxonomy): Eukaryota > Metazoa > Chordata > Chondrichthyes > Carcharhiniformes > Triakidae > Mustelus > Mustelus asterias. The sequence continues at coordinate 68,841,124 of NC_135819.1, forward strand.
AAGCATAGACGCCGTTTGCTGCATTTTTATTTAATCTGTACAGGTCTGCTGCTCCCTGAGGCAGCTCTGCAGCAGCTGTCTGCCTTCAGGGAGCCTGGTAGGAGCACCCGCCGGGACGCTCACTTTTCTCGGCGCCTGCCCTCTTCCCATGCCCTCCTAGCAATGCTGAGCCTGTTGCAATGCTTTGGACTGCAAGCAAGCTGCTTTTTCCAAGAAATCACATGACTTCAGCCAAATGACCAGCATGGCACCTGGGGAGATAAGTGTTATGTGTATTAGGGGCATGCCCCTTTAAGAGAATGGGACAGGTGACCCAGGACTCAAATTCCACCCTGGTCAGTCTTGTGCTGGCTGTGCTAGGATTAAGATGTGTTAATAAGATGTTCCAGCTAGTTTACTACCACTGACCTCGTAATTATTATTAGTCTCAATAGCAGACCACATTTATAACAATAAGAACTATTTGCTTGCTTGAATTTTAATTGCTGGAGTGAAAAAAAACTACTGTTTTCAGGCTGCAAAGTCCTGGTAATTTTCTGTTTTAAACTGGTGTTTTGCACTCAGTTTTGGAAATAAATTGAGAAGGAATGTTGTCCAAGTTGCTCTCTCCCTGCTTCATCTGAAATTCAGTGTAGTTATCAGCATCCAGCTAGGAATCCTCAACTCAGTATAACCCATCTATACCTGTGATGCGCATCAATTGGACACGAGGCACGAAGCTTCGGTAAAAGAAGGCTTTTATTAACTAACAATGGAACTAACAGAACTTTAACACTCTATCCCAGACTGAAGAGGTCCCGCCCGAGCAGGGGGTCTTATCCCTCTCCCAGGAGGCGGAGCCCAACTGGGATGTGCCACAACAGTAACAACCACAGGTGTATCAATCCCACCCTAGCCCAACAACAACATTAGAACAACCCAACAACAACATTAGAACAATCCCACAGTGGGAACCAACGATGGTTCACCACAACCTGGAGATCTGAGAAGCTAAGATGAGACAGAGATTGCAAGGACATCAACTACACTCTGTTATCCTCCACACCAAAGCTCCTGAAGAAAGAACTTCCAGACAACTAGTATGACCAGTAATCTGCCTTTGCATGCAGGAACACCAGATCAACTGTATCAAAGCCCTTCAAACTTTATCCTCTTCCATAAAATTTTCTCGTTGGCCAGAAAGTGTTTTTTTCTCTTAAGCGCCAACATTTGCAGAGACCCTATTGGTTTCACCCTTTGTGTCCAGGTGTGTGTTGGAACTAAAAGTGACATATAGTTACACTTCCAGATTACAAATTGTACGTTAACCAATTTTTGCAACTTACTTTTAAAAATAAGTTTTGTTTCATTATATATCAATCATTCTCAGATTATACTCAGAAGCCTGGTTAAAATCTCTTTTATTCCAGGTTTAAAGTAGCAAAAGTAAACAATTGGCCATTGGCCATTTTGGAGAGTGAATTAAACATTTACACTTATGGTGCGATCTGTGAAGGAGGCTAGAGAAACAGCACACTCCAGCCACCCTGGATGTAATACAGGAACCCTACTCTGAACAGCATATAATTTTATATGTGGTAATAAAATGCAGAATTTAATTCCCTTCCCCCCTACCCCACCCCCCAACCCTCATATGGGCTGTGATGCGGAGGATGGTGAGAGCATGTGGTGGTGTTCATTTTTAATGTAGGGAGATTACCAAGTATTGTTCTGTTCTTACAGGCCCCATAAAATTTCCCCCATTATTTCATGTTCATTGCTGGAGCTGTGAAGAGCACTTCTGAAACACATTTGGACACATTCCAGGACACTTGAGCAACAGTTATTCTGGAGATTCTCTGAAGACTTCATCTAAAAAGTGTAAGTGCTGTGCTCCTCCACATTACAGTAATCATCAGTGGAAAGGGAGTGCTTGGCCTTGGGCAAGACCTCGCTTGGCTGGTGTGAGAAAGGCCCACCCCATCAGATTGTTCCTATATTCCCAGAGTCTCACCCCATCTGCACGTTGCCCTTGAGGTGTCTGTGGCAGGGAAGAGACTGTTGTCCACCTCCTTGTGGAATGTGTCTTTGCAAAGTAGGTCTGGAGAGAGATGAGATGGTATTTGTCAAGGTTCATCCCGAGCAGCTCTGTGACGCAGGACTCTGTGCTCTACGGGCTGTTCCCAGGTTCGCACTCCGAGACAAACATCAGATGCTGCTGGAGGATCAGCAACTTGGTGAAAGACGCTCTTTGGTCTGTTGGAAACCTGTTGGTCTCTGAGAGCAGAGTTGTGCCCGACTGAGTGTTGCAGACTGGCACATTCCAAAGCCCAGGACCATGTGCTGAGAGACACACTAAAGCTGGGGGCAGCCACTACAGAGGTGCAATGGGGGAAGGTTGCTGTCTAAGACCTTTCAGCCATAGTGAACTGAGAGGAGTGGAATTGTATAGGACCCCCTCAGGCCGTATGACTCACAATGAAAGTATAGAGTCAATATTACATGTATCACAGAGTGCAACTTGCTTTATGTAGACAACTTAAATACCTTTGCACCATTTGTTATGACCATTTTGAACTGTCTATTTTTAAAAATATCTCAAGAATTTAACATGACGTATTTCGAGAACCTGAATATTATTGCACTTTGTGATAGCCATTTTGGAATGTTTGTCATGTTAGTTCAAATACTTTATGAAGTATATTTTTGCATGGGGCAGCACAGTGGCACGCCGGTTGGCAGTACTGCCTCACAGCGCCAGGGACCCGGGTTCGATTCCTGGCTTGGGTCACTGTCTGTGTGGAGTTTGCATGTTCTCCCCGTGTCTGCATGGTTTTCCCCCAGTTTCCTCCTACAGTACAAAGATGTGCGGGTTAGGTTGATTGGCCATACTAAATTGACCCTAGTTTCAGGGGGATTAGCAGGGTAAATATGTGGGGTTACGGGGATAGGGTGGGATTGTTGTCGGTGCAGGCTTGGTGGGCTGAATGGCCTCCTTCTGTACTGTAGGGATTCTATGATATAGATTAGGAGGAGGATATGAGGCCAGACACCAACTGTTGCAGGAGAGGGGATTTCTTCCCCATCTGGTTTACAGGAAATCTCTCCACCTTGGCCTCGAGTGCAGCATCCGAGAACATTTCCCTTGATTGCTGAGCCTTCCTGTAATGTGCCATGTTGTGCCAGCCAGAGCAGTCCACAACCAAGTGGATGTTGGTGTGTGGAGCTAACATATGCTGCTCTGTGAAAATTGCATCTTATTAACACAAATCTGCACCTCCAGGCAGGTTCAAATAACAGTAATCAAGCAATTAGGACCAAGGGTGTGTTCAATCCAGGATTTCCAAACAGGATAATCTTATTAACACTAAGAACAAAGAAAATTACAGCACAGGAACAGGCCCTTCAGTCCTCCAAGCCTGCACCGACCGTGCTGCCCAACTGAACTAAAACCCCTACCCTTCCGGGGACCATATCCCTTCATTCCCATCCTATTCATGTATTTGTCAAGACGCCCCTTAAAAGTCACTATTGTATCCGCTTCCACTACCTTCCCCGGCAGCGAGTTCCAGGCACCCACCACCCTCTGTGTAAAAAATCTGCCTCGTACATCTCCTTTAAACCTTGCACCTCGCGCCTTAAACCTATGTCCTCAAGTAATTGACCCTTCCACCCTGGGTAAAAGCTTCTATGCCTTTCATAATCTTGTAGACTTCTATCAGGTCGCCCCTCAACCTCCGTCATTCCAGTGAGAACAAACCAAGTTTCTCCAACCTCTCCTTGTAGTTAATGCCCTCCATACCAGGCAACATCCTGGTAAATCTTTTCTGTACCCTCTCCAAAGCCTCCACATCCTTCTGGTAGTGTGGCGACCAGAATTGAACACTATATTCCAAGTGCAGCCTAACTAAGGTTCTATAAAGCTGCAACATGATTTGCCAATTTTTAAACTCAATGCCCCGGCCGATGAAGGCAAGCATGCCGTATGCCTTCTTGACTACCTTCTCCACCTGCGTTGCCACTTTCAGTGACCTGTGCACCTGTACACCCAGATCCCTCTGCCTATCAATACTCTTAAGGGTTCTGCCATTTACTGTATATTTCCTATCTGTATTAGACCTTCCAAAATGCATTACCTCACATTTATCCGGATTGAACTCCATCTGCCATCTCTACGCCCAAGTCTCCAACTGATCTATATCCTGCTGTATCCTCTGATGATCATTTAGCACCTGTTTTCACTCTTTGGCCATCAGATCAAGCCCAAGGTGGGGTGCAATGCCTTATCTTGTCTGTTTGGAGTTTGTCTCTTTTATGGGGACCTAGAATTGGATTCAATTGGAATTTGGTTTTGGAGAAAGCAAGGAATGGATTCGAGTTTGCCTGGTCTGCTCAGAGCATTGGCTTTTGTAACTTTAAGAATGGAATAAAAATTTTAAAAAACCCACCAGAGGTTTGCAAATTGGATTTCAAAGACTGGAGGCAGGGAGGAATCAGTCAGTCAGTTTTCTTGCTTATGAACCTAGTGACCCACTGCAAAGTATGTGTGCACACACCTGTATACAGCAGGTGAGAATAGGCTCAGCTGGTGTGTTTCCACAGCTGAACATCCTGATGGCAGTCACTCTCCAGCCAAATACCCTAATATTGGTATCTTAAGTTAATGGGAGGAGGGCTGGTATCCATTGAACTGCAACCAGGAGTCAGCAACTTCTGAAGAGCAAAGTAAATAAGTTGGTTTGGACTTTGAAGTTTGTATTGCACTTGATGCTTACTTAATTAACCTCAACAAATGCAGTCACTCTTAAGGGAATAGTTCAAGTTCAGTGATGTGGAGATGCCAGTGTTGGACTGGGGTGGACAAGAATGAGAGGCCACACGACACCAGGTTACAGTCCGACAGGTTTATTTGAAATTACAAGCTTTCGGAGCGCTGCTCCTTCATCAGGTGAAGTGCAGCGTGACTCCAGACCCCACCTGTGAACAACAAAGCAGCTCCAGACTTCTAATTATTTTTATTCTTAAACGATCCCGGCCTCTGCTTAACTGATCTGCAAGGAAAGGCTCCGCAGACTCAAATTATATATGAGCGAACGGATTGAGGAGGCGTGGAAAAAATACTTCAGGCGTTTAAAATTATTAAGGGAATGAATGAGGCAGAACTGTAGATGTTGCTCTGTGTAGAACCAGAAGGAAAGGGCCAGCAGTCATCATTATAAGCTTAAATAAGCATAAGCAAAATGTGACAACATTCAGCACCCCTTCATTGAAGAGCTGCATATTAATGAAATGTGCTACAGCCAAGTGTGCGCTGAATAATCCACGATGGATTTTTTCCAAGAGATCAGTACAAGATAAAATGAAAGGATAGAATTTTGAGGTCTGTGGTGCACATTTGTCATTAAACGGTCAGATGTATCCTTTCTGGGCCTATCATCAGAAATTAAATCACCTTTTATTTATTCTTACCTTTTTTTTTAATGATTGTCTTTTCGCCCTGAATCTTTTCTCTATACCGTTTCCATTGGGATTCTTCGTTGGAACCAAGGGGAGATGGGCAGTTTAGCCACAGTGACTTCAATTGGCACCATTTAAGTGCAACCCAATAGCAATCATGAAATTAATTTCACTCAATGGTGTTTTTCCGACACTGCTATAGTTGGCACTGGGATATCTTTACAGCCAAAGATTGAACTTGCTGCTCGGACCATTTAGATATCATAAATTGGCATTTCAGTGTAGGAAGTTTGATCTTTGATGGAAATAGGAAAAGAAAAGACAAGAATCCTGACCAACAACTTCTTTTTCCAACTTTATTGCAGAGTATTTTGCGTAAACATTGAAGGACAAAATGCTCATTGGCTCATGCAGTGCATTAATAAATCTCATACGGATTATGCCGTGAATGACATGAGGAAATTAGGATTGGAATCACAAACTACCATTTCTTTTTTGTGAATCTAAGTAACAAAAAAATGTTACAATAATAATTCTGTGCAAGTGTATCTCTTGTGAATGACTAGCCCTGGTTTAGAGTTAGCCTTACTTGCATTGACAACATTTGTAGCTGCTTCCATTGACAAAATCCATAACAATATGGAGTGTGTGGGCTATTTGTGTACTTGGCACATTCAAATTAAAAGGGGGAATCTGCCACCATTTAGGAAAGGGCATGCGTTTTCAAATCGGCCAACACATACCATAGATTTAAAAAAATCTTTTGAAAAGCCTCTATGAACTTTCCCAACTTTATTTTCATAAACATACTTCAGTTTACCCCAAGTGGTATGTAGTATGCTCAATCTCAAGGCCCCGTTATCACGTGGCTTAGAGACCGGGATTCGTGAGTGGCACACCAAAACAAACCCAATCGTACACCTACCTATTCACTCCCCCAGCTTTACATCTGGAGTCTGCCAATGGTCTCCTGGCCAACTGAATGCAAGGAGACAGGTGCACGGGCTATTTTAAAGAGCTGCCTTCATTGCCACTAGAAAGGTTGAGTCTAGTGATTTACACTGGGCTACATTGTAGACTGTACATTCAGGAGTCAAAGAGACTACAAAAATCTCAACAAGACACAGTGTTGATTTCCTTCATGTGTGGGACCCACTCATTTGTAACTGTTATGAAAATCTCTTTACTGGCTGGAGACCCTCTCACACACAGTCTGCTTTCCATTTGCACATTTTAGCACTAATTGCCCTCCTTTCAAAACCCAGGCCACAATCATCAATCTCCAGATGACACTATAATAAAATCCAATCAGACGAGAAATGTATTTTAAAGAGTTGAAACAGTCTCTGCTGAATTTTGAGCAAATTTCCTTTATTAAATTGGGGTAAAGCACAGGTAATCTAATCTCATGATAGCTGGATTGGGACATTAACTTTATTTTCACCCATTCACCTCGGAGGGATTTGCCTAATCGTGTAACCCAGCCATTTACATGAAACCATAAAACTCCCTGGTCTTACATAATTAAGCACCAGGCCCATGCACATCCTCAGCTTCATTCAGTCACTAAGATGCCTCTTGTAATTCAGAGATGATGCTTAATAATACAAAATAAACCTGTTCTGTACCTTTTCTTTAAAGGTTCTCAATCCATTACCCTTCATCCTGATGATTATGGTTCACTGATGAGTGAACACCTTCCAGAACCAAATGGTTGTTTCACATGTGTGAAACTCAGTGACTGTCAGCAGGCTATTCCACTGTAGGGAGCATCACAGCTCAGCTCAATCCTGGCCTGATTTGTGTGTCCACATGCTAACACGGGTAAATGGACAATAATGAGAAACAGGAACACCCTCCTTCTTCCCCCATAGTCCACCGAGATCTTTTCCCTTAGTCAAGGGGTGGTGTAGCAAATTGTAAAGAACCAAATGCCACCTTGGATAAAATGAGCTAATTTTGCGCAGCCCAGGGCCTGACTCTCAGATTGGGTGTTAAACTGAAAGGGCCTGTTACCCACTGATTCATCAGGGGAGCTTTTATCAATTGAATTTTCAGTTGGTGCTGAGTAGATCTGTCAACTAAAGAAAACCATTGATTGTTGTTTTGAGGTTCCTGGTGATCTTTTCTGATATTTTCATGTGGTTACATGGGAAATCAAAGACCTTTAACCGACTTACACAAGTACATTCTGTGTCCGTTTTGAACCCTATGGTGGAAGTCTAAATACAACCCATTGCTCAGAAATAGTATTTCTTTTGATACAGGAATTAGCATAATCAGTTGAGTACAAATTGTTGTCTGACTGAGTTTTATACTGTCGGTTTTAGAAGATATTAGACACAGCTCAAGTGCTAGTACTCTCCTGTGACCAGAAGAACAGTCAACATTTAAAACAGCTCGATATTTGGATACACAAGTGCTGCTTTCTTAGGAACGGGCAGGGAGAGATAAGATGTAGAGCAAAGCTCCCTCTCAGTCCCATCCTCAAGTTAAGTGTCCCCCATTGTGCCAATGTGCAAAGTTTTGTCCTCACTCAAAGTGACATCATCAAATTCAGCACAAACTATGAGCTCCTTCAGTGATAGCTAAGCTTTAGTAGTCAAACATTGGATTCAAATTGTGCAAACTTTGACGCAATAACATTTTCTGTGTCAATTTGAAATATTTAAATCGGATAAAACAGTGTGTTCATTAAATGTACTAATAGCATAAGTCAGTATCATCACCATTGCAGCAACATTTCTTTTTAATTTTTATGGTAACCAACTGAAACATTTTTATGGTAACCAACAAACATCAACTGGACACTGTGGGCAATTTTGTTGTTGGGGGGTTTGTGGAGGGGGTGCATCAAAATCTATTGACTGATTTTAAGTTGCCATCTTTGGGTAGGCAAGTTTGCCAGCTGTTAACAAAAGAATGCAGGACTTCATCAACAACACTGTCTTTGGGTAGATAGAGTGAGCAAAGAAACCAACTGTGCTGCTGGATGTCAGCTAGTCATTGAGTGGCAACAATGGTGAAGGAAGCACAGGGATGCAGCAAGAGCAACCATGCCGGATCCCTAAAGAAAAAAGAATAGAGATGGAAAAAGAGTGCTTTGTTTCCTGCTAATTCTGCATGTCAGTTTTAGTTGGCCAGCTAAAAGGAAAGCAGACTCACAAGAACAAAACTCCTTCCTACGAAGAACTTCCCTTGTTACTTCTCAGAAGGCAACAAGGTACAAGAATGCCACCTTAATCTTTATAATCCCTGTACACACTTTATCACTAATGGATTCGAACAGTTAAACACTAAATATAATGGCAAGTTGCCTTTTAGCCTAGCGGCAATTCTAAATAGGGTGGAGTTGCACTTTACTAAGTCTCCACTTTGTGGCTGGGTATTTAGACTGTGGTGATCTTCTTATCCTTGGTGGCTTGTTTTATAGCTGCCTGCTCACAGATGATCTCTTTCAGCCGCTGCAGACGCATGTTCTGTGTGGTCTGATCTCCAACTCCAGTTTGGCTGCGGTGGAGGAGGCTTAAGGCATTGATGTACTCCAGCTCTGTGTACTTTACTCCTTGGTCCACAACTAGGTTCAGCAGCTCGTCAGGGTTGTTGTACAGCATCTCGTAGTACTGCCTGTGTACATGAAAGACACGGAGAAAACCAGAATTGAAGGCAAACCAAGTACACTGCCAATAACATCATATGTCATACATTAAAGGTTATGGGTAATAGAACAAACGGGGAAGACAATTGGGTGCATCCCAGCTTAACAAAACTCCAGCCTCCCCACGACAGGATGTTTTGGACTCCACCATCCTATCCAGAAATTTATTCCAAATGTTGATCACTCTTTATGCAAGAGGCTTCTTGACATCAGTTCGGAATTTGCTTGGCACTAGATTTGACCAATTTGCTTAATCTGAAGTGTTTCTTTTCTGTAACATTTACTAATGTGCATCATTTACTAATGTGCACTTGATCCAAGGATGAAGAACCAAGATCTTCAGTTTATCCTAAATGATTTTCTGATATAACCAGCCTTGTGGCATTGCAAAATCATGTTTTTGCAATGAAAAGTCAACGCCTCTTTTCAGCCATGACATGTTAGACCCTCATTAGTTGTCAGCCTCAATTTTCTCATCACACAAGTGCATGTTTACTTAACCAATACTTTATAATTGGGCTCAAAGGATCAGATAGATGATTTAGGCTATACTGTGAAGATGCATGGGAGTTTCCAACACACCCAGTTGCTGATGACATTTCAAAGTGGGACCACTCATCCCATTTTACCAGACATATAAGTTGACCTCCATTTTTGGAGGGATTTTTTGAGGCTTCAAAGGTCGAATTATAAGCCAACATCTATGCAACGTAGGCCAGGCAGGAAAGTGGAGTTAAAGCCACAATCAGATCAACCATGACTTATTGATTGGCTGAGCAGGCCCGATGGGCCAAATGGCCTACTCATGCTCCTGCTTCTTATGATCCAGTGTACAAATTGGCTACTAAATTTGTCTACCAAACAAATTCCAAAATAATTCATTGGATGTGAAACAAAAGTGAGCTGGACCAATTCTAGACTCGGGCATTATAAAGAAGGTAAGTGATTTAACCTCCTGGGCTGGTTTTGATTGCCTGAGGGAGTGAGACAGGAATTTTGCGGGGTATTTTTCCTTTGTTGGGTTTCTCTCTTTTGTTTTGCCCCTTCCAAGAATTTACGCGACTGCAGGGAAATGGATTAGAAGAGTCTAGTTCTGATGCTCTGGCCATCCTGAGTGTGGGCTTTGTCGGATGGGTGACCTGATCATTTCCTGCCTATCATTTACGCACATCACATGTTGAAACACTTTTGGAAGTTTGAGTGATTTGGTGAAGTGCTTTACAAATGCTTTATAAATAAATTCTAACAGGGTTAGACAGGGTAGATTCAGAAAGAACGTTCCCAATGGTGGGAGAGTCCAGAACTAGGGGTCATAGTTTGAGGATAAGGGGTAAACCTTTTAGAACTGAGGTGAGGAGAAATTTCTTCACCCAGAGGGTGGTGAATGTGTGGAATTCACTACCACTGAATGTAGTTGAGGCCAAACCGTTGTCTGATTTCAGGGAGAAATTAGATATAGCTCTTGGAGCTAAAGGGATCAAGGGGTATGGGAGGAAGGAGTATCAGAATATTGAATTCAGTGATCAGCTACGATCAAGATGAATGGTGGAGCAGGCTTGAAGGGCCGAATGGCTGATTTCTGCTTCTAGTTTCTATGCAAGTCCTTCTTTTCCCAAAGAAGTGGAGAGAAAATGGCAAATAAATTATTGCAGCTAGTTTGCAAAGCCTCTTCATGATACCATGAGAATGCTGGTTTACTTAGTGATTAGGGACACGGTCTCCAAATAAAACCCTTTATAACCTGGAACCATCATTTACCATAAACTGCATATCTGATAGAAAATAAGGCTGTTCAGATAATTACAATGGAGCACAAAGTCTAAATAGGAAATCTTAGGGGAGAAAGACCATTTATATTCACTCTTTCATATTTCATCATGTGATATGATCACTGGAATCATCCATCAAATTCTGAATGTTTTTTTTTTCTTCTGCTTGTACAAGCCGGAATGACCTGTCATAAATATTTATGAATAACCTCAAAGAAAAGAATGAAAAATTAACAGAAATCTGTGTTGAGTTGAAACTCATTTATGCAAAGTGTTCATGACCAAGGGCAATATGGATTTCAAAGTTAGTCACAACTTTGTGGAGAAAATCTCTGCTCCCCGCTTTGCCAACAGAAAGCAAGTGTGGAGTAGACAGAAATTAACTATTTCTGATCTGACATGTTTATAAGTTAATGTTAACATGAATCAAACATCTCCCAAATAGTTAGCATTTGATTCATGTGCTGTATTACCCATGGTTAGCCTATGGTTTTAAGTTTATTTATTAGTGTCACAAATAGGCTTACATTAACAGGCTTACATTAACACTGCAATTAAGTTACTGTGAAAATCCCCTAGTCGCCACACTCCGGCGCCTGTTAGGGAGAATTCAGCATGGCCAATGCACCTAACCAGCATGTCTTTCGGACTGTGGGAGGAAACCAGAGCGCCTGGAGGAAACCCACGCAGACATGAGGAGAACATGCAAACTCTACACAGACAGTGATCCAAGCCGGGAACTGAACCCTGGTCCCTGGCACTGTGAGACAGCAGTGCTAACCACTGTGCCACCAAAGGTCCTGGATCTCATTTTCAAATCATGCCGTGGTCTCACTCCATCTTTTCTGAGAAACCTTCTCCAGCTGCATCAGCCGGTCTGCACTTTCCAATCTTGCAATTGGGATCAATCCCCCATAATATTTGGATTACAACTATTCTCCTTCAAAAAGCTTTCAAGAAACTACTGAATTGTTACAGTCCAGAGTGAGGCCTTCAGCTCATGGTGCCTGCACCAGTTCTCCTAATGAACAAAACCACCTCGCGTCATTCCCTCGCCTTCTCCCTGTAACCCTACACATTCATTCTTATCAGATAACAGTCTCATTCCCCTTTGAATGCTTCAATTGAACCTGCCTCCAACATGCTCTCAGGCTATGCGTTCCAGATCTTAACCACTCACTGCGTGAAAAGGTTTTTCTCATGTCATTTTTGCAATGAAGGAATAATCCGACCAGCTCTCCTTCACATTCATGGCATTCCCATCACTAAAACCCCACTACCAAAATCCACCAACCAGAAATTTAACTGAAATAGCCATATAAATATTGTGACTACAACAGCAGGTGAGGCTGGGAATTTTTTAAAAATGTATTCTTTCGTGGGATATAGGCATCACTGGTGAGGCCAGCATTTGTTGCCCATCCCTAAATGCCCTTAAACTGAGACACTTTCCACATCATTTCTGAGAGCAGTTAAGAGTCAACCACATTGCTGTGGGTCTGGAATCAGATGTAGGCCTGACCAGTTAACGATGACAGATTTCCTTCCCCAAAGGACATCAATGAACCAGATGGGTTTTTATGACTACCGATGCCAGCGTTCAATTCTAGATTTTATTACAACAAAGAACAAAGAACAGTACAGCACAGGAAACAGGCCCTTCGGCCCTCCAAGCCTGTGCCGCTCCTTGGTCCAACTAGACCAATCGTTTGTATCCCTCCATTCCCAGGCTGCTCATGTGACTATCCAGGTAAGTCTTAAACGATGTCAGCGTGCCTGCCTCCACCACCCTACTTGGCAGCGCATTCCAGGCCCCCACCACCCTCTGTGTAAAAAACATCCCTCTAATATCGGAGTTATACTTTGCCCCTCTCACCTTGAGCCCGTGACCCCTCATGAACGTCACTTCTGATCTGGGAAAAAGCTTCCCACCGTTCACCCTATCTATCCCCTTCATAATCTTGTACACCTCTATTAGATCGCCCCTCATTCTCCGTCTTTCCAGGGAGAACAACCCCAGTTTACCCAATCTCTCCTCGCAGCTAAGACCCTCCATACCAGGCAACATCCTGGTTTAACCTTCTCTGCACTCTCTCGAACGCCTCCACGTCCTTCTGGTAGTGCGGCGACCAGAACTGGATTTAAATTACTCTAGCTGCCATGGTGGGATTTGAACCCGTGCCCCCAGAGCATTAGCCTGGCCCTCTGGATTACTAGATCAGTGATACTACCACCACACCACTATCTTCGCCCAACTGCCTCTGTGGTGAATATCTCACCTTCTGACCCCAAAAACCTTTCACCATCTATGAGGCACAAGGCAGGCATGTGATGGAATACTTTCCACTTGCCTGGATGAGTGCAACTCTAACAATTTTGAAAAAGCTCAACACCATTCAGGATAAAGCAGTCCATTTGATCAGCTCCCCATCCACCACCTTAAATATTTACACCCTCCATACAGCCCATGACTTTTTGCAGCAATGTGTGCCAACTGCAAAATAAACTGGAACAACTTACCAAGGTTATTGGCAGCTTTGGATTTTTCCTGCTTCTTGTGGACAGAACATGCCAGGGCAATTTTCCATTCTCAATTACTTTAAATCTGTATCCTTTTGTTCTCAATCCTTTCATGACTGCAAATAGTTTCTCTCTATTTAGTCTGCCCTGACTCCTCATGATTTTGAATACCTCTAAAGAATCTCCTCTCAGCATTCTCTTCTCTAAGGAAAACAGTTTAAACTTTCAAATCCCACTTTGTAACTGAAGTTCCTCATCCCTGGGACCATTCTTGAGAATCTTTTCTGCAATCTCGCTAATGCCTTCATACCCTCCCTAAACTGCAGAGCCCAGAACTGGACACAATACACCAGTTGAGGCTGAACTAGTGTCCTACACAAGTTCCGAATAATCTCTTTGCTCTTATACCATATTCCCCTTTAATAAACCTAGGATACTCCATACTTCATGAAGCCTGCTCTAAACCTGACACCTTCCATGATTTATGCACACACACCCAAGTCCCTCTGCCCACCCTCTTTAGAGTTGTAACCTTTATTTTATATTCTCTCTTCACGTTCTTCCTACCAAAATGAATCACTTCACATTTCTCTGCATTGATCTTCATCTGCCACTTGTCCGCTGTTTCCACCACCTTGTCCATATCCTTTTGAAGTTTTAAAGTATCCTCCCTAAAGTTCACATTGCTTCCAAGTTTTGCATCATCTGCGAATTTTGAAACTGTGCCTTGCATACCAAGATCTAGCTCATTAATATACAGCAGGAAGTGCAAGCATCCCAACCCTGATTCTGCTACACTGTGTTTTCTGTCACTCAGCTGAAGTTACTACTGTCCTTTACATTCCGTGAGTTATAACTTTACTTAAGTCTGTTGTGTGGCACTTTAACAAATGCTGTTCTGAAGTCCACGTACATCAATAGCATTGCCTTTATCAATTCTCTCTGTGTCACATCTTCAATAAACTCAAGTCAGCTAAACAAGATTTTCTCTTAACAAATCTATGCTGGCTTTCCTTAATTAACCCACATGACAATTAATTTTGTCCCAAAATATTGCTTCTAGTGGTATCTCCACCGCTAAAAGTTAAACCGACTAGCTTGTAGGTGCTGGGCTTATCGTTACACCTTTTTTTCAACATTTGCAACACTCCAGTCCTCTGGTATCACCCGAGTCTAAGGAAGACTGAAAAGTTATGACCAGTGTCTGTGCAATTTCCACCCTCATTTCTCTCAGTTTCCTTGGATGCATTTCATCTGGTCCTGGAGCCTTTTTAACTTTAAGTATAGGCAAATTATCCAATACCTCCTTCACCTTATCAATTTTAATCATCAAGTGTATTATTTACCTCATCATTCACCATGGTCTGGGTTGCATCTTCTTCTGTGGCAAATAGTTTACTTAATACCTCAGCTATGCCCCCTGCCACCATGCGTAAATTCCCGAATCAGCCCTACTGTTCCTTTTACAACTGTTTTACCATTTATATCCCCGTTCTACATCCCAGGGATTAATGCATTATATGCTCACATCACCAACCATAGTCAAGTGTAGATTGAATTTGCATTTCCATTCCCTACTCTTTAGGTCCTGGGTGAGACTGCCACCTTAGTGCAAACTGGTTCTTAACTGGCAGCAGGTCAATGATAAGGGCATGTACTCACTAGAAACAGGGTTGAAGATCCAAAAGACCTGCTCTCATTTTAATATCCTAAATGAACGTTATTAAGGACACATTTATCAACGGAGGAGGCAAAGTACCTTTCAGTTCTATCAGTTTAAGGATACGCTTTCACACTAATGTGTACCACAAACGGCTTTGCATTGATGCAAATGGGGGAAATATAACTGAGACCATGATCTGACACCTAAATCATTAAAGTTATGCAAAGTTATCCCCTTAGGAAACTGCTTCAAACTGCTTAAGATGCAGTCTAACTCTAATCTGGTGGGAAGGCACAACATAGAAGTTTCTAGGCAGATCCACTGTGACTCTGGGAATCTCTAAAACTTTCTAAAGAACTGTTTTAACTTGAGAAAAGCAGACATTCCCTCCTAATATTACATATTAATTGCCAAGGGAGAGAAACTCTACATACACATGGTGGCAGACGCACGCAGAGCTCCAGTGTAATTCAATCTTTCTGTCTCAGTGACAGTCAGATCGATACAGTACAACAAGGATATGCCATTGTGCTTTGCACCCAGCAGATACTGGCCTCAGATCAATGATCATTCATCTCAATGCTGTTTGCGGGCTCTAGTGTGCATATATGAGGATTAAAAATACAGGTTTTCATGGAATAAAATAACCAAGAATGTTTTGCCATTTTATGCACAGCTAAGTCTCGCAGACATAAATTAAATCAATTAATTTGTTTGTTGTGATGTGGCGGGCAAGTGTTGGCCAGGTCACTGCAAGAACTCTTATTTTCCTCTTTGAATAGTGGCACTGGATCTTTATAACATCCATCAGCAGTAGGAAAGCTTCAGCTTAATTTTGCATCTGATGCACTCCCTTAGTAAAGCATTGAAGTGCTAAGATAAAAGCAAAATACTGCGGATGCTGGAATCTGAAACAAAAACAGAAAATGCTGGAAAATCTCAGCAGATCTGACAGAAGGGTCATCCAGACTTGGAACGTTAGCTCTATTCACTGTCCACAGATGCTGTCAGACCTGCTGAGATTTTCCAGGATTTTCTGTCTTTGTTGGCACTGAACTGCTAACCTAGACTGTGCTCTCAAGTCCTGGAACAGGGCTACACCCACAACCTTCTGATTTAAGGTTCAGAGTTGACCCACAAGTCAAGCTTTTGGCCCATCGAGTCTGCACTGACTCTCCGTCAGAGTATCTTATCCAGGCCCTATTCCCGTCACCCCCACAAACTTATCCCAGTAATTACCCTAACCTATACACCTTGAAACGCTAAGGGACAATTTAGCATGGCCAATCAACCTAACCTGCACAGTTTTGGATTGTGGGAGGAAACCCACACAGATACGGGGAGAAATCCACAAAGACAGTCACACATGCCGGAATTGAACCCGGATCTCTGGCACTGTGAGGCAGCAGTGCTAACCACTGTGCCACCATTGCCTTCTGCAAAAACTGAGCTAGATGGTTTGCTGTCTGAGAAACTGGCATTCTTCATTTTAATGCTGGGCATCTAAAGAGCCCAAGCAAAGAAATCTGTCAGGAGGGAGTGGCACTAATTGAATGGCTCTTTCAAAGAGCTGGTAAGGGTACAATGGGCAGAATGGCCTCCTTCTGTTTTGTGAGATTCCATGATCAAAATGCAAATGACTAAGCAGCACGATTGTGCTATTCATGCCCTGCGTTTAATGGCAAATTCATGTCTGGGTGACCAAGTGGCTTAATACTTATGTGGAGTTGGAACTGATGTTATCCTTCCCTACATCATTAGAGGAAGAACCACAATTTAGTTATGACCGTAAGATGTGGCTTAATGGTCTTAAACTGAAAAATATAGATAGTCCTCAGGGGTTGCATGTAATATTTAGTTCCATTAAATACCGTAATATGGGAAAACATTGTTTAGTGATATTTTACAATGTCAAACATTGAGAGTCCAGCTTATTTGCATGTGGAACTAGTGGCGGTGATATATGCTTATAATTCAGGGCACAGAGGCTGAAATGGAATATTCTGGCATTGCAAATAAATTAAAGCAAATTTACTGGGTTATTTCACAAATATGCTCAAGCTTAGATGAATAAAATATTTCAGGGCTAGTTTGAAGCATTTTGCTAAATGCAAATTTCACATTTAAGCATCAACATAATGCATTGAAACCAAGGACAGCAGCATGCTATCAAAATAAGCTGCCGTGATGAATAATTAAAATTGTCATTCTGTCTGCTTTTTATGTTGGTGTGCGGTGGAATGGGGGGGGGGGGGGGGGGGGGGACTGAGATTTAATGTTTCATTTCTGCAAAGTTGATACATCTGGCTGGTAATCAGAAGAAATAAATATCCGTGTGGATTAAATCAGTAAGAAAATGTGATTCTGTCATTCAGTTCCTGTCAGCAGAATGGACCAGTTCCAGTGTCAATTATTTTCATTTTTCGAACTATCATATAGACACCACAACACTTCCCATTATTTATGCACAAATTAGACAGCAACTTCAAGGAGCACAGACAACACTAGAAAGTTGCTATAAACTACCCAAAAATGGATTCGCACTTTATAGTTCCCCCTTGCTATACTCGTTATTATTCAGCAAGATTCTGGCATCCTGTTGTGCCCCTTGTAGGAGCATCTTGATGCTACTCCCCTGAATTTAGACAGTTGAGATGTGATGTTTAAAGACATTTAAAATGATAAAGGGATTCGACATTTTCTCCAGTGGGGCAAATCCTGAACAAAAAGAGAGCATCCTAAAATTAGAACTGGAGTATTTTTCACAAAGATGATGATGGAAATCTCGAACTTGTCTCCAAAATGGTGTAGATGCAGGGACATGGAGCTTTCCAGACTGAGACCAGTCGATTTTTTGTTAGGCCAAGGTGTCAAACGATATGGAGTTAGTGCAGGTAAAATGGGGTTGAGATACAAATTAGCCAGGATCTACTCAATAATGGAATAGGCACGGGGAGTTGAATGATCTGCTCCTGGTCCATTGTTCCTTGCATATGTTCATGTGGAGCATGATGCCTGGTTCAGGGCCTCTTTGAGAAATGCAACAGGGCCAACCTCTGGGCCTATCCTACTCAGACCATGAACTTTTGTGCCAAATGAAGCACAAATTGGTCCATTTGGTGTTGCCACAGATAACAAAATCAGTTCACTTTCTTTTGATGGATCAATATAGTCAGAAAGTCATATTAATGGAAATCTTGTACAATGATTGGATGATCTAAGGTCAAGAATGTTATTGCCCTATAGAACGCACAATGCATTTTCCTTTTGTTAGGGTTTAGATGTGTCCCACTAAGTGCTCTAACATGAAGCCATCAGAACCTCAGGTCAATATGGGTTTAATGGGGGAACTATGTTGACTGGAAAATCATAGAAACCCTACACTGCAGAAGGAGGCCAATCGGCCCATCAGGTCTGCACCACCAACAATCCCACCGAGGCCTTATCCCCGTAACCTCACATATTTATCCTGCTAATCCCTCTAATCTATGCATCCCAGGACACTAAGGGGCAATTTAGCATGGCCAGTGCACCTAACCTGCACATATTTGAACTGTGGGAGGAAACCGGAGCACCTGGAGAAAACCCACACAGACACGGGGAGAATGTGCAAACTCCACACAGACAAGTGACCCGAGCATGCAATCGAATGCAGGTCCCTGGAGCTGTGAGGCAACAATGCTAACCACCGTACCACCCAATGCCCAAGTTTCATGCTCGTACTGTCAGAAGCCCCTTGCCAGATGCGACTGGCTCGGAGTCATCCATGGCTCTCACATTTGCCTAGCTAATTGAGGGGTGAGTGCCACTGAACCGAAATGCAGAAGGAGGCTACATTGGGTGACGATTGTAACAAATGTCTCAAGGTATTGTGGTTTTAGAGAGCCAGCTACCAATGTGTGATTTGGACACTCAATTCAGTTCAAGCCAGGTTCTCACAATCTGCAATGTTAGCCACCCCAACTAACAAAATAATGCATTCAGTTCTTATGAGTGCATTGATCACTGCTGTTCAAATAGGGTTTGCTCCACCAGGTACTGTCTCTCCAGGAGAGCCATAGAAACCTGTTGTGTTTGCGTAATCATGATGTGGAGATGCCGGCGTTGGACTGGGGTAAACACAGTAAGGAGTCTAACAACACCAGGTTAAAGTCCAACAGGTTTATTTGGTAGCAAACGCCACTAGCTTTCGGAGCACTGCTCCTTCGTCAGGTGAGTGGAAGATCTTCCACTCACCTGACAAAGGAGCAGCGCTCCGAAAGCTAGTGGCGTTTGCTACCAAATAAACCTCTTGGACTTTAACCTGGTGTTGTTAGACTCCTTACTGTGTTTGCGTAAGCCTTTGTTTGCCATCAGGGTTAATTTGGAATTTAGTGCCGCATAGCTGGCTATGTTCTGACAGAGCACTTACTGCACACTAAACACTCTCCTAACCTTTCTGCTCCGCCTGTATTTTTTTCAAATTGTGACAGGATTATATCCCAAGATGTTGCTGCAAGCAGCCTGAGTACAGTAAAGCCATCAGCCTCCGCCCCAAAGGACATTCAATGAATGCAAATAGCTCTAATAACAACTAATTACAAAGGCAATGAATATGTATTGCTCATCACAATACAAAGACCTATGTCAGTTAGTTGCTGCTGTTCTTTCTGCAGCACAGCACCTGTCATAAAGTTGTCATTTTGATTCTTTTTGGGGTTTTTTCTGGAAGTTTCTCAATGCGATTTCTGGGGAACACAAGTTCAATAACAATCCACACACAACCGTTCTGATTGATTTGTAAATACACTGCTTCTACCTACCTTCCTCCTTTAAGGTACTCCTTTATAACCTTTGACCAAGCTTTTGGTCATCTCTGTCTCAAGATCTCCTCTTGTCGCTCAGTGCCATATTTCATCCGATAATGCTCTTGTGAACAGCCTTAGTGTGTTTTGTGACATTGAAGGTGCAATGTATGTAAATGCAAGTAGTTTTTGTTTAGTGGAGGTACTGGATTTGTTTCCTAGTCAGTGCGGGTTAAGTTGCTTTTATACTGTGCTCAGTGGCAGATTAGGGAGGCAGGACCCCGACACATGGTCTCCAGGCAACCGATAGTGAATTTGTCAAATTCACTAACCCTGGCTGCCAAGGAGACCTGCTAACTTTGGGGATTTCTAGTGGGTTGCCTTGGTGAATTGGAACTGGCTCCTAGCCTGTACTTTTGTAAATGGTGATCTAAAAACAGTTTTAGCTGATCACAGTCAGAGAGGCAGCTGAGGTATAATTCTTTGCATGGCGGGGCCATGGGACCTTGGTTTCATGTCAGCCTTGATTGCAAGCTTGAGCACTGAAGGGGTTGTTGAACCTACAAGCCAGTATAACCTGGCAAGAAAATGCAACAAAGCAAAGCTGACACTGTGGCAATGCTGAGGTCTGAGCACAGGCTGCAGACCCAGTCAGCTGTGGATGATTCATGGCATTTGAAAGACCATGATGTGGAGATGCCGGCGTTGGACTGGGGTGAACACAGTAAGAGTTTTAACAACACTAGGTTAAAGTCCAACAGGTTTATTTGGTAGCAAATACCATTAGCTTTCAGAGCGCTGCTCCTTCGTCAGATGGAGTGGAAATCTGCACTTTTCCACTCCATTAACCTTTGCCATGAAGAATGATAATTTTGAGATGCGTTAAATTTGTAGCCTTTCAATCTTGACATATTTCAACCAGATCAATTAGGTAAGCTCAGAATTCTTAACAGCTGCTGTTAAGATCTTGTTGAGTGACTGTTGTGTAGTATATATAGCAGGCTACTCGTTCTGGAACCTAGGATGAACGTTGCTGCAGTTTGATTCAGTCATGTTGTGTCTTTGTATCCCATAGGCAAGCAAGATGGAGGGCACATGGTGAACTTTGGGTATCTATGCAAAATACTTTTTAATTGATTGGTGATGTGCAGGGAAGAGCTCCATGCCTTCCAGTCTTGTTTTTCACTCGCTGAGATACCAAGGGTATTCCTTGTATGACACTTAAATTCATCTCATGACAAATCAGGACACAGCAGCCATTGATGCTGATGCAATCACATGGAGCTCTTCCCTACACATCACCAATCAATTAAAAAGTATTTTGCATAGATACCCAAAGTTCACCATGTGCCCTCCATCTTGCTTGCCTATGGGATACAAAGACACAACATGACTGAATCAAACTGCAGCAACGTTCATCCTAGGTTCCAGAAAGAGTAGCCTGCTATATATACTACACAACAGTCACTCAACAAGATCTTAACAGCAGCTGTTAAGAATTCTGAGCTTACCTAATTGATCTGGTTGAAATACGTCAAGATTGAAAGGCTACAAATTTAACGCATCTCAAAATTATCATTCTTCATGGCAAAGGTTAATGACTAATCGCTAACCTTTAGCCTTTCAAGGTTAATTACTTTAATTTCTTCCATTTAAAAAAGACATTGTGTCTTCACTATTCCATTGTCAACCCAAGAAAGGGGGTGATACCTTGGCACCTGATGGAGGACGACTTGGACAAAGGGTTGGCTTTAAATTAACATTTGTGACTTGTTTCTTACCCACTGAGTTATGGGTGGAATTTATCGACATTGCAATGTTCCCAGAACAATCCCATAGTCTCCCCTGTTAGTCACAGAAGTGACCCGTCCTAAGGGAGGTGGTCGGTCTGCTCGTGATCTACTTCCTTGGGTTTCCTCCTTTTTGACAGGAGGCACAGCCAAGTACCGGAACTCAATGCCAGGGGTTATTGGGGGTGGAGCGAACTTCAACTAAAGACTCGACTTTCACTGACACGAAGCAGGTGCGTAACCAGCCAGGCAGCTAAAGGTCAAGTGGCTTGCTTTCAAAATCACTATAAATGCCAGCCTCTCTTGTGGCCCAGCCTGTGCTTAGTTAATCCGAATAATATGTGCCCATATCTTTTGCTTTCACCGCTTAATTTTACTTCATCTTATTAGAGGGAAATTTTAGATATTTGTATAACCTCCTTGACTCTTCGCTTCCTTCTCCCTAATTAATAGGTCTGACAACCATCATCAAAATATAATTATCGTTGCTCTTGGTTTGAGAGTCCATCTGTTTTGTAAAAGTAACGAGGCCATAAGCTATAATTAATTTTCTTTGGATAGATATATGAATTATTGCAATAAATACACTAATCAGCAGAATGGATTGGAAAGCCTACGGGAAGAAATTAAGCTTTAATTATTTCACATGGTATCTTCTGAACGTGCAATTCAGCTGATGAGAACAACTTTTGGTGTGTCTAAAAGACAATTATTCAGTGGATATGCACTTAGTATCAAAGTCCTGGAATCCATAGTGCAAGAAAAAATAAGTTAAAGGCATTTACTTTGGAAAGAAAGCAAGCTGGTAAAAATACAGAGAGAAAATAATAAGCTATGTAGAATAATCTATGAACCCTGTATTGGTCAAAGCGAAGAGATATGAAAGGATTTTATGCATTGAAAATAATTACTCATAAAGTATCAAATTATCTGAAGGTGTAACTGCAATTAGAGTGATGCCCCCTAGATAAAACTGATTAAGTTGGTTCAGGAAGGTTCTTAAATATTTTCCAGCAAAGGCATTCTGCTTTTCAGTTGAGAAAGTTCAGACTGTTTGAGTGCAGAGCATGAATAAATGAAAAGACCCAAATGCAAAGTTTTACTGTGGCAATCTTTTTTTGATTCAGAAGTTCAAGTGAAAGGCAAAATACCAACAGTGCAGGACACCAAGGTTAAATAGATTGGGGAGAAGCTAGTTGTGATATCGGTGATCTCAAGCTCAGAACATAAGAATAGAGGACTTAGTAGTAGGCCATTCAGCCCTTTGAGTCTGCTGCACTATTTGGTAAGGTCATAACTGATCTGGTTGTGGTTTCAATTCCACTTTCGTGACTGCCCTCATAATCCATGACTTGTAAGAAGAAGTGAGGGTCAGAAGCTTTGGAGTTTTGAGGTCCTGAGAAAATATGAGTCACAGCACTGCAATGGTACTGAATTTCAAGATTTTGAAGATGCGAAAAAGAGGAAGCTGGGATGAGAACAATATTCATTGAATCAATGGCCAAAATATCAATATAACATAAGAACATAAGAAATAGGTGCAGGAGTAGGCCATCTAGCCCCTCGAGCCTGCCCCGCCATTCAATAAGATCATGGCTGATCTGAAGTGGATCAGTTCCACTTACCCGCCTGATCCCCATAACCTCTAATTCCCTTACCGATCAATATGGAGAGAAAAGCCAGGTTGCATTGGGAGAGATGTTGGATTCTAGTGGTGAGATATCATATAAATTTGGTGCTGCCATCTCTTTTCCTTGCTGGACTGAGTCCGAGTGTCTCTGGGGTGATACACACTCTTGTGCTGATTGCATATGGTCCAGCCACCCTTTGTCCTCGAAGACAGTCTGTCTTTCTTAAGAGGAGGCTGCACTGAATAATGAGAATCTGATGCTGCAAACTATTTACAAATATAAAAAAATAGAATACCTGGCCAGAGAAGAAGCTCCAGGTACATAGATGTGGCGCTGGAAGTTTTAGTCGCGGAGATGTCATGGCACCTCACAATCAGGTGGACCTCAAGGCCAACCGTTAGAAAGGATTGTGAGCAGGTGGTTGGGCAAATGGAAGTTCTTGGGCATCTGAAAGCAGGAAAACTGAAAAGGAAGGATGGGGTGACGGAAGTGGGGTGGGAAACAAGTGGTCCATAGTCACACCATCAGCAGCTTGCTCATCATGAGGAGTAGGAGCTGTGAAGGGGCTTAAGGCAGGAAAATTACACCATCCTGAATGATGTTAGAAAAGTCAGGTTAGTTCCCTGAGCCAGAGACCTGACAGCTAGTCACAAAACGTCTAATGACATCACTCCAGTGATCAAGGTCAGTGAATGTATTTTCACATCTCTTACCCCCTCCATCATCACTCACCAACAGCAGTTCCTGACACTTTGGACTCAAACTTAACATTCACCTTACCCTCACCTACCAATACTGCCAAGCTCACATCCACCTATTGCTGCCTCTACATATGTCCAGTTATTCAACTGTGCAGGCACATCATCCAAATACAGAGCGACTCAATCATTGATATTCTTCCCTCTCTCTTGCAGGACAAGATGGCACACAATAGAAAGAAGCAGAGTACAGCTGATGGGGACAAGAATGCCAGTAACTCCTGGGCCCTATTGTGGGAGGGAACTCTCAGGATTATGGGACTGGCTGCAATGGAGCCCAGGGGTTTCATCTGGGTGCTCCGGTTTCCTCCCACAGTCCGAAAGACAAACTGGTTAGGTGCATTGGCCAAGCTAAATTCTCCCTCAGTGTATCCGAACAGGCGCCAGAGTGTGGCGACTAGGGGATTTTAACAGTAGCTTCATTGCAGCGTTAATGTAAGCCTACTTGTGACACTAATAAATAAATAAATGAGTGTGAACATCCTGGAAGGGCATCAGCCCAGAATGGAGGCATGAATTTTATACCATGTGTGTTTAAATTTCACTGATGTCCTCCTGACTGTGTAACTCTGAGTTCAACAAATGTAGAAAGGATAGGCAGGTTAAGTGTGTTCCTGGCTCAAAGAGAGCCATCACTCTTAACCCTCGAAATATCCAAAGTCTTTTGAAATTAGTCATTGCTCAATATTAATCTTTTCACAAAAAGCTAATTGTTTATTATGAAATTGCAGCATTGCATTAGATTACTATTTACAGAGCTGGATGGACTTTCTGGATTTTACCTATGTGATTGTCTCTGTACCTGTCTGATACACCGGGATTGAGGGTGGTAAAGGAGAAATTTGGGACAGACATCAGTCAACACTTCATTTCACAGAGGATGGCCCAAAGCTGGAATAGGTTAATAAGAGAAGGAGTTGAGGGCAAGACATTGGATTTAGGAAACAGTTGGAGAGCGTAATGGAAAGACGATAGGATTGTTCATGTGAGAAGATGAAAATAAATAGTCTCAATGGTCTTCTTCATCCAAAAATATCTTGTGCTGTTTATATTTCTTTATTGCATTGTACGTTACCCTGAGGGTGGAACCTATTGTGAACAATTTTTAGGCACAACTGGTGTAGTCCGTAATTTATCTATATAATAATGATTTTTGTGAATGTCTGATTATAATGTCGCAAATTGCTTTCTGCTTGGCCCATGCTAGCCACAGGGCACCATCAGTCAAATGCACTTCACAGAAAACATATTAAACTTCCTCACCAAAAAATTGAAAGTTTTTGCAAGTAGAAAGAACCATTTGAACAAAGATGCAACTCAGAGTTCAAGAGGATGCAATCTGTAGAGATTTAAAAATATTCAACATTTGATTCACAATTGTGGTTAGTCGAAGGCCTGTCCCTGAGCAAATTGTTGGCCCTTAGACTCATATGAACAGACTCATGCTCCAGTCTCAGCCTCTGAGACCTACCAAATTATAATTTTTGAAATAAATTGCCCACATGCAATGGCAGGGGACATTGACTCATGATGTACATTTATGCAATCTCTCAGTGAAATGCAAGTGGTCTCAAGTTTCCTCCTGGTACCTGTCCATTTTGGGGGATTTTCTGCCAGAGGTGAAGGCAGCCATGGGTTCCATCATCCGAATTTGGACATGTGTGTCTAGCTGATAGGACAACAAGTGGATGAGGTCACCAGGCTACATGTTTCATCATTATCGCCATAGCAATTCTGGAATATCGAGTAGAGGGGAGGATGGATGGATTCAAGATCGACAATCTGGGTGCAAATTGCATTGCTTGTGTTCTGAAGTGAAGTTACGGTCCATGTTTCAGCTCAAATTCGCTTTCATTATCACAAAAACAAAATCTCCCACGGGGCAGTGCTATTGGCCTGCATTTAGAATATAATGGCATGTTTTCCCGTGGGCAGGGGTGGCTTGCCATTGGTTGCCAGCAGGATTACCTGGTCCTGCCGAAGTCCACGGTGTTTTGCATGGCTCGCCTGCTCAACTTCCAGGAAACCCGCTGCGTTGGGGGTCGCCTTCGGCAGGACTGGAGGATCCCGCCAGTGGGAATGGCCAGAAAAATCCCATCACGGGTTTATCATAAAAAAATATTTTTGGCAACCCAATTTTAAATAACTGAAAATGACTTTTTAAAAAAATTATATAGAACCATTCACCAGTTTCATTGGTGTACTGCGGTCAGTTCCTTCATATATTTAAAAGATAATTCATGTCTTTGCTAAAAAACTCAATTTTGAGGACCTCACAAGCGAGCTCCAAACAGTGAAATTATTGGTGATTAATTTGATCTGTGGGGTGGCCAGTTGTCTGGGTGGAGATTTCCAATGTGATGTTTTTGAAACCAGCAGAAATGTGGTTCGGATACCCACCACAGTGGGAAACCATTGAATCACAGGATCTCTACAGTGCAGAAGGAGGCCATTCAGCCCATTAAATCTGCACCGACTCTCCGAAAGAGCATCTTACCCAGGCCCTCACCCCTGCCCTACATAACTCCAAACATTCACCACGGCTGCTCCACCGAACCTATACATCTTTGGACACTAAAGGCCTGATTTTACCATTTTCATTCTAAGTGCTGAATCTGGGCGCCATTCAAATCAAACTTGGAAATCTGCTTTCAGGCGCCCCCATATGCACTTAGCCTGAAAAAAAAATGCGTGAGTCTGAATCGCGCTGTGGGCGGAGCTGAGTGTGCCCGAAACGATGGGAGTTCTGAACTGCGCATGCGCAGTTAGAAAGAAATTTGAAAAAGCGCATCCCTGTCACATCGCTCCCGGGCCACAGAAAGCGGAGAAAGTGGCCCAGGGGCGAAAAGCGGAAGCGATGGCCCCCACAGACACCACTG
Source organism: Mustelus asterias (assembly GCF_964213995.1). Taxonomy (NCBI): domain Eukaryota; kingdom Metazoa; phylum Chordata; class Chondrichthyes; order Carcharhiniformes; family Triakidae; genus Mustelus; species Mustelus asterias. The sequence continues at coordinate 68,868,012 of NC_135819.1, forward strand.
TCCCCCTTATCCACCCACCCCCCCGCTACCCAAATCGATCGCGATCCCCTGCTCCCGCCACCCCCCACCCCCACCAGAGATACATCTTACCCGCCTCACCGCCCCGCCCCCCCCCCCCCCCTCCCGAGAACAATCTGGCCTCACTTGCACCCCCCTCCCCCTCAGAGAATGATCTGGCCTTCTTCTCCTCTCCCCACCCCCCCGCCGAAGAATGATCTGGCCTCACTCCAACCCCGCCCCCCCACCCAAGAATGATCTGGCCTCACTCCCCTCCCACCCCCACCCCCAGAATGATCTGGCCTCACTCCCCACCGCCGAGAATGATCTGGCCTCACTTCCCCCCACCCCACCCCCAGAGGTACATCTGACCCACCTCCTCCTCTCTCCCCACTCCCTCACCAGAGAATGATCTGTTCTGCCTCCCCCCCCGACCACCACCACCACCGATCTGAGTCAGAGAGCCATTGGAAGCGCTGAACTTGCCTCTTCAGCAGCTGGAGCACCCAATTCAGACTTCTATTCAGCATGTCCATTTCGGCGCGATTCTGGATTGGCGAACGCAGTGGTAAAGGGGGAAATGCTGATAAAGTTGGGCGGGCATTTCACGAATTCAATTTAAATGTATGCAAATGCATTTAAATTGCCGTTGCGCCCGTTTTGGGCGCAAATTGGATTGCGGCCATTCCCGGTCTCGGTAAAGTGGCCATCTGCACAGACGCAGGCACGGATCGCGTTAATGGCCTCACACCCGACTTTACCACGTTTTCGCGCCAGTTTTCGGGCACGACGCAATGGTAAATTGCACACACAGGGAAAACAAGCAAACTCTACACAGTCAGTCACCCAAGGCCATAATCGAACCCACAGCCCTGGTGCTGTGAGACAGCAGTGCTAACCACTGTGCCATCGTGCTGCCCATATCATCTGCGCATGAAACATCATCTTTCATTTCAAAAACAGCTTGTATCCACCACTTCTTGGACTGTCAAAAATAGCACTTTGCAGCTCTTACTGGGTCTCTACCAACCATACCCAGCCTCAAGGCCAGGAGACATTTATTATCTTTCCCACAACAGATGGGTTTCTGGAAGAGGAAGGTGGAGATTGACAAAATTATGATGGTCATATTTGGTTCTTTTTCCTGAAATAGTTGTTGATTTCCCACATACTAACCTTGCAAAGTCGAGGTCTGCCTCCCGAGACATGGTGATGTTGGTCAGGTTCTGCTGCAGTACAAATATGTTCCTGCACATCTTCTTGATCCCTGATTCACTGATCCGCTTGAAATATTGTGCACCATTGATCAAAATGCAGGAAATCAGGTGACCAAGGCCTACATTTAGGAGGGGAGGGGGGCGATGAGTGAAAGAAAAACAGTTAAATATCTCTCAGAATTAACTTTTTGATACCAGTCACTTAGCCTCACAGTTCACAGAAAATACAAAAGGTACACAGGAGACTATTCCGTAGAATCTGTGGAATCCCTACAGTGCAGAGGGAGGCCATTTGACCTATCGCATCTGCACCAACTCTCCGAATGAGCATCTTATCCAGGCCCAGTCCCCTGCCCGATCTCCGTAACCCCACACATTTACCATGGCTCCACTGAACCTACACATCTTTGGACTCTGGGAGGAAACTGGAGACCTGGAGGAAACTCACGCAGATATGAGGAGAATGTGCAAACTCCAAAGAGAGAGTCACCCAAGGCTGGAATTGAACCCAGGCCCTGGTACTGTGAGGCAACAGTGCCAACCACTGTGCCACCATGCCACCCTGTCTCACAGTCTTGACATCACCTCAGTTGTCCAGGTAAGACTGCTGGGCCATTGAAGGAACAGTTTGTATCCAGTGTTTCTCTCCATCGCCAGCCTGTCACAAACTCAACCACTAAGGCCCCAAATTAAAAAGTTATCACTATTTTTTCGAAATATAATTATCTTCTTTCCTTTCTTGCAGTAGCTGAGTCAGGCTGGGGGCTGTTTCTCTGAGTGCTAACAACTCTTTTGGTCCCAGCCCAAGCAGTCATTCTTCTTGTATAAAATCGAGTGAATATCCACAAACTATTTGACATTCAACTCCGAGTCTATTATCATCTACCATGTACACGCTTCAGAGATAACATGGGGAGAATGCTTCACCCTGGTCCCTCAATCAAAATTGCTGCTGCAACTGCCTCCCTGCCCCTACACAACACACTCCACACGCCACCCCCACCCCCGACCATTCCTGGAGCATTCCCGCTCTCCAATTCCCATTGCATAATGATTACAAGCAAGATTTACAGCTTATTTCACCCCTCCTGAGCTTAGGAACACTGATCAATTGTAGCTCTGGTACAGTAACTTTGCCACAAGCTTTCGGAGCACTGCTCCTTCACCAGGTGAGTGGGAGTTCTGCTCATAAACAGGACCCTGTTTGTGAATAGAACTCCCACTCACCTGATGAAGGGGCAGTGCTCCGAAAGCTTGTGGCTTGCGCTACCAAATAAACCTGTTGGACTTTAACCTGGTGTTGTGAGACTTCTTACTGTGCTTACCCCAGTCCAATGCCGGAATCTCCACATCACCGTAACTTTTGCACAGGGAATTGTACCTTGGACCACCTGGTTCATAGGCCAGAGCAAGGCCCGAGCTCTCAAATATGAAATAAACAAACTCCTCCGTTTGACAAATTTAGCTCGAGGTTTCTTAACAATTTCCCACAGGTCCATGCCTTGTTTCCTTTAATTTAGTACTTCCTTCCTCAAAAGGTAATGGAAGCAGAGTTTTTGAATGTTTTCAAGGAAGAGGCAGTCAGATTCTTGATAGACAAGGGGATGAAAGGTTTTGGGGGTAGATAGGAGGTTATAGTCAGATCAGCCATGATCTTATTGAATGGCAGAGCAGGCTTGAAGGGCCAAGTGGCTGAACTCATGTTATCATCAACATTTCCTATCTTCACCTCGTCAATTCCTTTAAAAATTACAAGGATAAATCATGTCCCATCCCCCCCCATAGCTTTTTAAATTTATTTTCTAAAATGTGCTTGCTTCATAACGTGGTTCTCATAACTCACTGATCTTAGAACCATTCTTGCTGTTGTTGACTGAATTCTTCCTAACGCCCCGTGTGTTTTCCCTTCAGGGTTCTGCCATCTGGTAATGTATCTTTGTGAGACAATCCAGCAGCTTTGTAAAGTAAATGGAGGAATTTGTAAGGATGAAATCGGTAACAGGATGAGCTCTGACTGTAGCCCTACATCAATGACAAAGTCAAATAAATGAGAACGCCCAGTATTACATTGTGGATGTAACTGCGCAATACATAGAACACTCCATATGGTTTGCTTTTATACTCATTTGCCTGGATTTCCTCTCTTATCCTAAAGGCTGTAGCTCAGAAATGGGCCCAGTACTGCCACCAGGAATGAACTAGAATTAGACTTCAAGCCATCATTTGCTGCCGTGTTAATCCGGCCATTAACATATTTGAGTAATTTGCATGGATAAGCAGCAAAGTCTAGTCTCCAACGCCAGAATTACGTTGAGGGAGATCTTGTGGGAAGGTAGTCCAATAAACCCCCTTAATTGAAGCTCGGATGAGGAAGTGGCAGGGGTAACCATCGTTACCAAAATCTCAAATGGGTTTCCATGTTTACCTGTAACAGCGACTGTGCTGCAAAAATAATTAATTGACCATAAAGCACTCTGAGGATATGGAAGGTGTTTCTTTAATGTGAGCTTTTTTCCCCCCCTCTTTTTTATTTAGACACATTCACTATTCAAATCCTGGCTGGTTGTTATTCACACATTACATTCCTTCCACAACACCACAGGGACTATCATGTTGCATAAAGTGTTTAATTATCTTCCCTTTAAACATTTTGTTGATGATGCCCATTTGTCTCCAGATATCCTTTGCGCAATGCAACAGCTCCTGAATTTTCCTGAAATGAAATTCATATTGGGGAAAAAAAAGACAATGCAAATGTGCTGCTACATTGTCAACCGACTGGGAGGCTGTACATCAATTTAGTTCATAATTATGCTCGTCAGTCAGTGCATTTGAACATGCCTGTAATTCAGTAATGGAGGTATAGTTAGTCAGCTGGTGTCAATAAATCTCTTCTGAATGCAACAGTCATTTCGGCAATTGATTTTTTGGTGTATTAATGGCTGAACATCAATGATCAGAAAGCAATCTACGTGCAACCGCATTTAGTCATATTGATTCAGTTTCAATGTATTTACCTTCGAAAATGTATTGGAATTTATGTTGCTGCAGGCTGCCACTCATCGCTTCCTCGATGGCGCTGATGTCTTTGTTCAGTCGCACCACCAGGGGGTCATAATCCATGCTCTCTGCATTCGCAACGATTGCATAGTTGCCTTGCTTGGCCAGTGGGATTAAATAGTGAAAGCAATGAACTCTGAGGAAAGGAGGGAGAACGGTGAAGTCTCTGTAACTGGAATGATGAGTCAAATCACTGCTGGAGAGGAAAGCTATTATTCAGGAATGATGTGCACAGAGTATTGTGTTTTCCAAGGCCTTTGGCTTCTATTATCACCACTCAGCCTTGATCGAATGAAGAAAGTTTGTCCCCAGCTTAATTAGTATTTGTGACCAATTCATCAGCAGTAATAAGTTGCTAATTATTGCCACTGGGGCTGGCTTTCCTACAAAAGGAGAAATCTTATTTGCACCACGATGGGATTCTGGGTGACAACCAGTCCTATTAAAGGGAGTGTTGAAAAAAAAATCAACAGGACTACTGAATTTCAATTGGATTATATAAAGGTTACACTTATAAAATAATCTCACACAGACTGATAGCGTTGTAGGTTATATTTACAGTGTTGTATACAGCCTTTAATATCTGTGCCACATATAGGGAAGCAATGACCATCTCCAATACGAAAAAGCCCACTACTTCCTCCTGATATCTGATAGCACAACCATTGTTGAGCTCCCATTCACAATGTTTTTCATGGTGGTAAAGGAGGGTCATCATTGATCAGAAGTTTAATTTATTTAGATGGGTGCAGCCACCACAACACTTAAGAAACTCAACACCACTAAGTACAAAGTAATCGCTTCATCAGTGTCACGCCACTGAACTCGACATTCAACATTTCGGAGTTTCCCTCTAAATTGTACGTAATCCTGATTAGGATATATATCGCTGTCCCTTTGTGGTTCCTGGGTCAACATCCTGGAATGTTCTATTTAACACCATTGTGTGGTCACTTTCAGCATAAGGACCGAATTAATTCAAGAAATTGATACATGACGACCTGCTCCAACCTTAACCAACAAAAAGTGCTGAAAAGAGACAATTGGTCTGTTTTGTTGTGGAACTCTGCCCTGTCCAAATTGGCTGCTGTCTATGGGTGGGATTTTCCAGCTGCTCTCGCCCCAAAACCGGAAAATCCCGCCAGAGGTCAACGGACCTTTCCATGTTCCACCCCTCGCCTGATAGGATTTCCATGGCCGCGGAACTGGAAAATTTGTCCCTACATCACAAAAATGAAAACACTTCGAACCAATTCACTGGCTGTGAAATGCTTTGGGTCGCCTGAGGGTAGGTAAAGAGGCTGTGCAGAAATTAAAAGCCAGACTGCTGGGGAGAAAGCAAAAGGAAGGCTGACACAAAGAGTTTACAGTCTCCATCCCCACTTTCAGTCATAATGTCCCACCCTACCTTCCTAGAAATACAAATTTAGCCTTTGCTACTACACTAAAGGCCTCTGTGTGAGAGGGTTCTTCTCGGATACTTTAAGGCCCTGTGACAGTTCGGGTTGTAGGTCCATTATTCAAGCACAATGTTATCATTGTTAAACAAACTCTGATATTGTCACATAACACAGGATGTGTGCTGTACACACACAAGGTTCATTAAGCACAAGACAGCGTGAGCAATAGCACAGTCAACAGTACAATCAAAGTGTTTGAAAGGATTGCAGGAGTGCCATGACAACAACAAGCACACCCAAGTTGCCTAATAAACAGGATTCCTATAGCTTGGATTTACAATTTGACTTTAAGCTAATCAAGCACATGTTACATTCTGAATTCCTCAATTCTTCTGCCCTATACACTTCCAAACTTCACAACTGTTCTGGGCCTATGCCATCAATTCACGTTGGCATTTCTGAGGGGGAGGGAGTGACACTTGAAGGACCACTGTCTATCTGATCTTTGTGAAGCTCACCAAGGCTCCTTAGGCAGCACGCATGGCCACTACTATCTAGAAGGACAAGAGCAGCAGAAAGTTGGGAACGCCATACCCTGGAGGCTCTCTTCCAAGTCACTTACTATTCCGACTTGGAACTATATTGCCGTTCCTTTACTGTCGCTGGGTCAAGATCTTGGAAATCTGTCCTTCAGAGCACTGTGGGTGTATCTACACCTCAGGGTCTGCAGCGGTTCAGGAAGGCAGCTCACCAACTGAAGGACAACTAGGGATAAATGCTGGCCTAGCCAACGACATCCATATTCCATAAATTAATTTTTAAAAAAATCTGCACCTTTGGTGTGCTCGCTTACTATTCTCTCTGCTTCTGACACAATTGAGAGAACTTCAAATATTTAGGTGTCCAGATCACCAACAACCTGTCCTGGTCCTCCTGATGCTGACACTATAGTTAAGAAAGCCCACCAATGCCTTTACTTTCTCAGAAAACTAAGGAAACTTCACATGTCAGCTATGACTTTCACCAACTTTTACAGATGCACCATAGAAAGCATTCTTTCTGGTTGTATCACAGCTTGGTATGGTTCCTGCTTTGCCCAAGACTGCAAGAAACTACAAAATGTCATGAATGTAGCCCAATCTATCACGCAAACCAGCCTCCCATCCATTGACTCGGTCTACACTCCCCGCTGCCTCGGCAAAGCAGCCAGCATAATTAAGAACCCCACGCACCCCGAACATACTTTCTTCCGCCTTCTTCGGTCAGGAAAAAGATATAAAAGTCTGAGGTCATGTACCAACCGACTCAAGAACAGCTTCTTCCCTGCTGCTGTCAGACTTTTGAATGGACCTACCTCGCATTAAGTTGATCTTTCTCTACACACAGTCAGTACTGGGCCTAAAATGTAAACAAGAGAATCTGTTTAAGTGGAACAGACTTCATTTGATTTGATTTATTATCGTCACATGTATTAGTGTACAGTGAAAAGTATTGTTTCTTGCGCACTGTACAGACAAAGCATACCATTCATAGAGAAGGAAAGGAGAAAGTGCAGAATGTAGTATTACAGTCAGTACTAGGAATACTACATTCTGCACTCTCTCCTTCTCTATGAACGGTATGCTTTGTCTGTATAGCGCGCAAGAAACAATACTTTTCACTGTACACTAATACACGTACACTGTACAATAATAAATCAAATCAAATCAAATGAAGTCTGTTCCACTTCACCAGGTTCTCTTGTTTACATTTTAGGCCCTTCTTTGTCCGACTGTTTGATGTTGGTGTTATTTCAGGGCCATCTCCTCTGATTGTTTTAAGTAGTTTTTGATTCGATTTGATCAAATCCAAAAAGTTCACAGGTTATTCTACTCATCTTTTATCTCCTGGAATCAAAAAATGGTGCAACACAAAAAAGGGACCATTCAGTCCACTCCCACTGTGCCTGTACTTTTTTTTTGCAAGTATGGTGGCACAGTGGTTAGCACTGCTGCCTCACAGGTCCTAGGGACCCAGGTTCGATTCCCGGTTTGGGTCACTGTCTTGTGGAGTCTGCACATTCTCCCTGTCTGTGTCAGTTTTCTCCGGGTGCTCTGGTTTCCTCCTGCAGTCTGAAAAACGTGCTGTTTAGATGCATTGGCCATGCTAAATTCTTCCTCAGTGTACCCGGACAGGTGCAAGAGTGTGGCGACTCGGGGATTTTCACAGTAACTTCATTGCAATGTGAATGTAAACCTACTTGTGACACTAATAAATAAACTTAAACCTTAATTAGTCCCATTCCCTTGCCCCTTTAATTCTGTTCTAGAATTGGTCACAATGCCCAAGCTCGGGATTAACCAAGATTTTATAAAGATTTTGCATAACTTCCTTGCTTTTGTCCGCTATGCTTCTATAAAACCATGCATTCCTTATGCCTTTTTGGAAAAGCCTTCTCAACTTGTCTTACCACCTTTAAAGACTTTAATACATACATCTCCCTCAGTGTCTCTATTCTTGTGCTCCCTTTAAAATTGTAGAAACTAGCTTATATTGGCTCTCACATTTTTCGCATGAGAATGAATCCTGTGATGTGTATTTGAATGATTTTTCCTTCCTGTCCTTTTTCTTTTGTTCCTTAAATATTGTTCATCTTCCACTGTTTCTCGTTCAAATGAAAAGTTATACCTGAAATGATATGGTAAATTCTGACGACCAGTACCATTCAACCCATTTGCATTTCTGGTTTCTACTTTGAAAATGTATTTTGTTACCTTAAAACGTCCATACATGGGACTGTTTCAAATGAAAATAACCTCTTTCTGAGGGATTTCGATGGCAAATAGAATGCTCTTCCAGTTCATGCCCCATCGTGAACCTCTCAGTGAGATTGATTTTTCTTTTAAATGCCTTCCAGCTACAATAGGTTCTTACAGATTTAATTTTACATTCCACGCTTTAATTCAATAAATATTTGATTAAAAATCAGTGAACTCAGTATCTGAACTTGAGGTGACAGAAATAAAAGGGTAATGGGACAGAGGAGGAAGAGGAGAAGGTGGCTAGACAAAGCAGGACAGAGTTTAACTTTGTTCTGTAATGGGAGGGGGTCTTGAAATGTATTCCTACAAAGATGTCTATGAAATTAGGGTCTCAGAATTTTTGCATACAAGGAGCTCTTTATGTCTTTCTCTCTCTGTCTCAAACATTTGTACTCTTTAGGATTGATACTTTGACACGCAGATGGTGCACTTACATATAGCCTGGATATTTGTGGACCTTTCAAAAGGGCAGGCGAGACCTGGATGTGGAATGCCTTCCCCCATTACTGACGGAACCCATTTTTGCCAGTAGGGGAATTGTGGACGGAGCGTGACTCACACAGGAGGGAATTCGAAACACAGTAGGGCCATTCAAGTTCAGTGCGGAGTTCAAACAGATCCCAGTTTTACAATAGCAAGGGTCTTAATTTCCAGTGTCGGGCTTACAATTTTTCAAAGTAGACATAACTGTTCTTAAATGACAGATTTCTGCAAAGATGTGAAGTTATTTAAATCCCTAACCATTTAAAAATTTAAAAAGTTACCCATGTCAGGGAGAGTTGAAAAACTCTGCTCTAGCAATTATAATAAATAGCTCTCGGTTGTCATTTCCCCATGGGTTATCTTTAGGACATTATGAATGCTTGGAAGCCATAATTATCCCAGCAGGGGGTGGGCTAGGTTCGCAGTTTCATTGACAGCTCAAAATGATTATGAAAGAATTAGTTGTCTTTTATGGGAGGTTATGCATAGAAGTTTGTCTTTATAAGCAATTAAGCACTTGGGGAGGTTTAAAAGTTTTGAATGTGCTTTAATGAATGGGACTTTTTTAATATAGTGAAGGATGTGATATATATTTAGACCTTTATCTTATCTAAACATGGCTTCTGAGGTCTGCCCATGGTGGATACTGACTGAGTTGATTTGCAGGGTGTAAAGGTAGTGGGCCATGTGGCATAAGTTGGCAGGTGGCAATAAGAGGCCAACGTGGTGGTGGGGACATAGGTCACCATCAGGTTGGCATGGGGAGTGGGCTGGGGGAATAATGGGGTTTGAGGCGAAGGACTGGAGGGCCTAAAATGTAATGAAGCAACTGGGACAAAGTCTCTGAGAACAAAGGTGGGCCGTTAAGAATGCTCATCTCAGCACTTGGCAGCGCCTGTAGTCATTGGCGATCTGCATCCAGGGTGGTGTGTCTGACTCTATCCCGCCCACGCTACCCTGCAATGAAAGTTGGGTCTGATACATTTTTCGACTGATGTGGGTCGGCTGAGTCGGGGAATTTCCTGACCTGAGTTGAGCTACACACCTCGGAAGCGAAAATCCGAGCCATAGTATTCACCATCAAACGTGTTTGGTAGGTTCTTAAACTCAGCTTTATCTTCACAATTAAAGTAGCTGCATTACCAGCACCTTTACCTTAACTAAAAGGAATAAACGTTCTCTTCCTTTGCAATGTAAATAAAACGGACAAAGGGATACGTTAGCTACCCCACAGCTCTATCAATTAATTATTTATTTTACATAAACTGAATGTTAACAACGTCAACAGTGGATCCCCCAATAAAGTCTGCCTCTTGTTAATTACCTTTCACAAAATAGCCATGAGATGATGTGACAGGGCATTACTCCTGGGTTTTAGTTGAGCAGGAAAGACAGTTGATGTTACCCATGCCACTGATTCCCATGCCCAGGTTTTTACCCTCAGGTCTCAGTTCGTCTCCAAATTTTTCAGTTTAATTCCCGTTTCACTAAAAATTTTCTCCACAAATTCTATTTCAGACAACTGTTCTGCCGCAAAGCCATCCCAAAATCACTTTAATCTGAACAGCTAATTCAAAAGGATGAGCGAAATCAAAGGATAAAAAAAAGGTCATTTTGGCCGTCCCGAAGTTTGTCCCTTCAAGTATTCTAATTCTCCCAACCTGGGACCAATGCTTTTAACATTCCAAAAGTCTCAAGAATCTGACAGATTATTCCTGAGAATTATTACTCCAGTTGGCACCTGATCTGAACCTTATGACACAATATTTTGAACCCTATTTGCGAGTAGTATTTTATTTCTGCTTGGTTACGTTACATCTTAACCATGTAATGCAGTAATGCAGATGCATTACACCTGCAACACACATGCACCTATCTGAACCATAAAGACCCTGGTGGAAAGGACACTAAAGGCAAAAATAAACACAGCATTAAAAAAATGGTCATGATTCAAATGACAGCAAACAGAGTGAGGAATGTTAGGCTTAAGAAATGAAGTCGGGCAGAACCTCTTCATTCAAAGAATATTAGACTTGTGCCATAAATTATCAGGAAGTATGGCTAAAGCATACAGCATAAATAAAGATAATATTTGCATTTATATCATGTCTTAGCATACTGAAGGGTATTTGAATTTTTCAAAGGAGGAATCACTTTTGAGGTGCATTGACAATTAATATGTGGGCAAAAAGGAGGCGATTTGTTTGAACAAAGAATAAATTGCGGGTTACAGCAAGAGAGGTTGGCATAAGAATAAAATAACAGGCTTGCTAGACCCAATGGGTATTTTTATATACTTTTTATGTTCTTTTAAGTTGAGATACAGTACCTGACTTCCAAGTGAAGCACCAGCAGGCACCGGTCAGCCATTTCTTGAAACGACCTTGCAAGATCATTGAGAGTTTCCATTATCTGCTCAGACACCGGAGGAATATCCATGTTTACATGAATTTCTTGCCCTGGAGAGAGTGCTGTGAAACAGGAATACACCACAGGAACACTCAGAACAAAGTCAAACCACAAGCAGGGATCTTAGAATTTGCTAAAAGAAAAACTATTTGCCCGAGATGGAAATACGAGGGGTGAATTCCATTGATAAACCTTTTTTGATTAATTCACAGGCATTAATGGCATTGCTGATTAGGTGAGCAATTATTGTCCATCTGGCATTGGCCTCAATGGGAAAACCAGTGAAGAGGGACTGATGGTTCCAAGAGGGAAACACAATAGCAAATAGAAATATTTACTTAAAATGCAAGGATGAATCCTTTGTTCATTATACTGGAATTGCAAACAATCCTGAATGTCAAAGTAAATTTTGCCAACAGTATAATTTGTGTTACTTACTAAATTTAAAGAGAAACATTTTGGAGACTAGTATGATGGCTCTATTGGAGGAGTTTGTTTGGAAAGGGCCATTTTGAATACAACGGAGTGATTTTCTGGGTCATTTCAGAGGGCAATTAAGAGCCAACCATATTGCTGTGGGTCTATTGCTGTGGGAGAAAACCAGCAAACAGGGGAGCAGTCCCAGGTGGCAGGGGGTAGAGCGGTGACAGGAATATTTGGATAAGAGTTGGGAGGGAATGGCAGAGAGGAAATAAAAGGGAAACAGAGACTCATGGTGAGAGGTTTTTTTAAAAAAATTCATTCGTGGGACATGGGTGTCGCTGGCTGGCCAGCATTTATTGCCCATCCCAAGTTGCCCTTGAGAAGGTTGTTGAAGGCAGCTGCCTTCAACAACTGGTGAGCAGCTGCCTTCAACAACTGAGTGGCTTGCCAGGTCATTTCAGAGGGCAGTTGAGAGTCAACCACATTGCTGTGGGTCTGGAGTCACATGTAGGCCAGACCGGGTAAGGCCGGCAGGTTTCCTTCCCTAAAGGACAAGAGTGAACCAGATGGGTTTTTCTGACAATCAACAACGGATTCATGGTCATCAAAAGATTGTTAATTCCAGATTTCTTTTCACTGAATTCAAATTGCACCATCTGCTGTGGCGGGATTCGAACCCGGGACCCCAGAACATTAGCCGAGTTTATGGATCAGTAGTCTAGCAATAATACCACTAGGCCATCGCCTCCCCTTAAATGGGATGGAGAAGAATGGGGATGGGGAAGCACATACTGTGCCCAGGGTCAGACACACCTCTTGATGTTGCCCTGTGCCACCATCTTGGCTAGATCTCTCTAACCTGGCTACAATGCCCTACAATTGATCTGATTTAGATTACAGAGGTGAATACAAACGTATTACTATCCTGGTCTCTTTTGTCTGCATTGTTCATTATCACAGGACACAAATCCAACTGAGCAGATCCAACGACAAGGCTTGTTTTTTAAATGGACAGAAAAAAACACAACTGTAAATAATGATGTAACTTATACACTACTGCAGCATATATACCAGATTTTATGTTACCCAAAGGAATTTAGTTTTGCACAAAATGCAGATTAGACACTTTCAATCTATTTAAATTGCTATAGAGAACAGCTCAATTTAGTTGGTTTACAACAAGACGCTGTTGGCAAGATCAGCATGGAGTGAACTGATGACACTGTAAAGGATACAGAACACTGTTACAATAAAATATTACAGATGGGAAGATGTTATAGAACTGATGAATAGCGCAGATGGGAATACTTATAAAGTATCTGAATTTAAAAATGCCAAATAACCTTAAACAACATTTATGTGAAGGGTTCAAAAGATCCCACTTCATCCATTCCACAGCCATTGACAGGACTAACCCTTTGAAGACGGAGACACCTTTAAAATAAAAAAAAACTATTCGGCCGGGTATTGAGTTCTTTAAGTATATGTATAGGTGGAATTTGCAGTACAGAAACAGGCCATTCAGCCCAACTGTTCTATGTTGTTGTTTTGTTTTTCTGGGTTCCATCTCTACAGGTGATGCTCTGTAATGGTTCTGACAATGAGTTTGGACCCAAAACCTTAACCCATCTTTTTTTGTCAATGATTGAATCCCGCTGCAGATTTCTGTTCTTATTTTACATTTCTAGTTTACTTTTGCTCATCTGTTTAATCTGGTCTATAAACACCCATCGGGGGGTTCAGGGGTGCATTCCACATTTGGGGTGTTAGAATTATAGAATCACTACAGTGCAGAAGGAGGCCATTTGGCCCATCGGGTCTACACCGACTCTCCAATACAGCATCTCACTCAGACCCTGTCCCAGTAACCTCATGTATTTACCCCATTCATTCCCCTAACCTATACATTTTGGGACACAAAGGTACAATTTTACATGGTCAATCAACCTAACCAGCACATCACATCTTTGGAGTATGGGAAGAAACCAGAGCACCCAGAGGAAACCCATGCAGATATGGGGAGAACGTGTCACCCAAGGCCGGAATTGAACTCGGGTCTTTGGTGCTGTGAGGCAGCAGTGCTAACCACTGTGCCGCCAATGGTGTTTTGACATTCTTTGGGAGCAGCCGATCTTACGCCCCTGCTCCTGATTGTGAACATACTGCATCACATTCACTGTGGTGTTGGGTGGGGTTTTCTGTCAAATCAATTTTCTCAAATGTGATAAAGTACAATTAGAGAAAAAAAAATAGAAGCACCGAGTATCTCACTTCATAAAGGAAGTCATCTGCATTTTCAAATAACCTTTCAATGGGAGCGCAGCAACGTTTAGGCTTAGATGGTAGAAGCTTGTAGAAAATGGACCAATAGAAAAGCTGGTGCTTCCATCGATTTAACAATTCTCACATTCCATCTTCTTCATAATGTTCTCCCTGTTTCTCATGGTTGCATTAACTCCTGTTCTACAAGGGACAGTATCTGCCCTTCAGGTGTGAGTTTAGACGTTGAGCACTGACAGACTAGACACACAACTGAATTTTCCAACTCATGTCACTGAATTATGATCTGAAGTGAAAGATCTGGCTGCTTTTTCCTGTTACGGGCCAGCGACAATGAGGCCACTTGTAGACTTCTGACTGTTTCCTGTACAGGGTAAGTAGCAACTTTCACAAGCTCAGGATATCCTGAGCCATTTTGCAGTCATTGTAGAGAAATGCACCAGGCAATTTGTATACAGTAATGTCCCACAAATGAGATAAATGACCAGATCATCTATTTTTTGTGTTGTTGATGGAGGGAGAGGACACAGAGAACTCACCACCCTTCTTTCGATATATCAGATTAGTTTATAGAATCCCCACTGTGCGGAAGGAGGCCGTCGAGTCTGCACCCACTGTCCGACAGAGCATAACTCAGGCCCACCTCCTGCACTATCCCTGTAACCCCACACATTTATTTCAGTAATTCCCCCTTATCCTCACATCTTTGGACACTCAGGGGCAATTTATCATGGCCTAACCACTGTGTCATCCTCGGATGGAGCCTCTGTTTAGCACCTCATCTAAAAGATGCCACCTTCAACTGTACAACACTCCCACAGTGCTGGACTGGAGTGCCAGCCTAGATGATATGCTTCAGTATCTGGATTGGGCCTTAAATCCATAATCTTCTGACTCCGAGGCAAGGATGCTACCCACTTTGTCACAGTCGACACAATGTGAGTGCAGACGATTTTGCTCTGCTGCTAATCCTAAATAGCATGTGTAAAGTGGAGTTGAGGCTGAGGATCAGTCATGAGCATATTGAATGGCTGGCAGATCTATTCCTGCTCCTATTTTTATGTTCTTAAAATGCCACCAAAGCCTTTTGTTTTTTTTTAAAACAGGAACACAGGAAATTGATGCAGGAGTAGGCCTTCAGGTCTGCCCCGCCATTCAATATGATCATGACTGATCTATGCCCACCTCAACTCCTTTACTGTGCCATTACCACATAGCCCTCTATTCCTTATTTATCTATGAAATATTTATTCACCTCCACTTTAAAAACTTCTAATGATCCAGCCTCCATTACTCTTTGAGGCAGAGAATTCCAGAGATTCACCACCCTCTCCGAAAATAAATTTCTACGCAACTCAGTTTTAAATGGCTGGCCCTTTATCTTGTTTGAGACTCTCCCACTTGTCAAAACATCTCAACATCTACCCTGTCAAGCCCCCTCAGGATCTTGTATGTTTGAATATGGTCACCCTTCACTCTTCTTAATTCCAAGGGATACAGATCCAGACTATTTTGTCTCTCTTGATAGGGCAACCCTCTCATCCCAGGAATTAACCTGGTGAATCTCCTTTGAACTGCCTCCAATGTTACTATATCCTTTTTGAAGCAAGGGGACCAAAGCTGTACACAATATTCCATGTGGGGCCTCACCAACACCCTGTACAATTGCAACAAAACCTCCCTATTTTTAAACTCCAACCCCTTTGCAATGAAGGCCAAAATGTTGTTTGCTTTCTTAACTAGTTGAACCTGCTCATTAGATTTTTGTGATTCATGCACTAGAACACCTATATCCCTCTGTACTTCACTCACCTGCAGTCTCTCTCCATTTAGATAATAATCTGCCTTTTGATTCCTCCTACCAAAGTGTATGACCTCACTCCTCCCGCTTCCCTCAGCCCTGCCTTCTCCCTTTCTGAACAAGGGGGTCACAATGGTTGTTTTCCAATCTTCTGTTACCCTCCCAGAATTTAGTGAGCCACCAAAAATTTCAATCAATGGGGGTCCACTATCTTTGCAGCCACTTCCATTAAAACCCTAGCATGCAGTTCATCAGGTCCTGGCGACCTGCCTGCCTTTAGCCCCTTGAGTTTCTCTCGCTGCAGTGTTTCCTCGCAGCAGAATAAATAATAACTTGCAATGATAAAGCACTTTTAATGTAGCAAAATGTCCCTTACGCACTGACATGGAGAAATTGGTTGGTTTCCCACAGCTCAATTTATTGGAAAGTTAAGTGGTCAGCAAGATTATCTGGTAAATCCATTGTCACTCAGCCCAGGAAGGGGTATGGATTAAAGGTTCATTGTAATATAGAGGAAAGCTGCCCTTTCTGTTGGAACAACGAGTTGCCTGTCTCAAGTCAGAGCTGCAGCATTGGCAGCAGAATTGGTCTCAGTGCCCCTGGGATTAAAAGGGAGACAGAAGGAGAAAGGGAAAATCATGTAACTTTTCAGTGATCTATGCTGGAAGCTGCCACATGGGTGGAAGTCAGATGGGGACAGAATTGGACTTTAATCACCTCTGTCATCAATACTTGCTGTCTGGGCTCACACAAAGCTTGACGAGAGGTAAGATTAACAGGGGGCATTCTGTAGAACTGTAGCCCAGCCCGGCTGCACCACAGCCCAGCCAGGGCCTTACCCCAGTCCGGGGTCAGTGCTGTCTGCACTGGTCTGTAGCCACGGCCTTTAAAACTTGCATTATTCTCATTTCAGAAATGGCTGAGACAGGAGCCAACACCCAGGTGACTTTACCGGCTGGAAGATTGTACCTCCTTCAAGATTGTTTCTTGTAAATCAATGTAGCTCTGAATTAAAGCTCATGATATCAAAGAGAAAAATAAATAAATAACAGGACC
The DNA here is from genome assembly GCF_964213995.1 of Mustelus asterias. Taxonomy (NCBI): domain Eukaryota; kingdom Metazoa; phylum Chordata; class Chondrichthyes; order Carcharhiniformes; family Triakidae; genus Mustelus; species Mustelus asterias. The sequence goes on from NC_135819.1 coordinate 68,884,939, forward strand.
TTTACTTCTCCAGAAACTCATTTAAGCAATGACACTCTGAAAGACTTCCTGTCCTCTGTCCTTAATGCTCCTGCTGACACAAAATTCATATTAAACGTACACATGGATGATTTAATAGGATTTCAAGAAAATCAATTTTTTTAGCAGCAGCAGCAGCCGTGGTAAAAAGATTCCGAGCCGGTCACTGCACTGACTGAGTTCTGTGAGTAACCACCCAGTGACAAACTGTCAAACTTGGAAAGGTCAAGTAGCTGATTTTCTCCACAATTGCGAGGAGTTGCTCACTGTGCAACGTCCCCCTTGAGCACGGTTCCAGCTTGCCACAGTCAGTGTCACTGTAAAAGCACACAATTTCAAAATGCTTTTGGAAAGTCCATGGACAAGCGTGGGGCAAACGAGTACGTAATCTCTTTTAAACCCTGAAAGCAGAGTGAGAAATTCAGAGGAAAATCTGGAGAAAGGATTTTTAATAAGTTGCGAGAGCACAATTGGAGTGTTACTCTTTCAGTGCTGGGAGCAACAAGAGCACAACTTGGGAATTCAGGAAGGCAGTTTCGTTGAAGGACAATTGTATGGAGTTCACTCATCATGCTCGGGCATCCTGACCGATGCTCCTGACATGTTGCGTTCGGCTAAGAACACTATTTCTTAAATTCTACAATTTAAATTGATAATCAGCACTATTAGGGCAGCTAAACAACTAGCGGTAATTCGAATAGCCTCAACATCCCTTCCGTGTTTCCCTGACATAAATTTTTACGAAGATAAGGGCAAAATACTGCGGATGCTGGAATCTGAAACAAAAACAGAAAATGCTGGAGAAACTCAGCAGGTCTGACAGCACCTGTAGACAGAGAATAGAACCAACGTTTCAAATTGGGATGACCCTTTGTCAATTTTTACTCCCCGTCTGGGGCGGAGGAGGGGGTGGGGGGGAGCTTTAGCCTGCACTAGACTTTTGCTGCTTACATTCTTCACATTCAGAGCATGAAGCAACAGGTTAATCAATCGCGAGGGTGTATATGTGTAGCTGGAGGCTGGGAGAGAACAGGGGGCAGTGCAAAGGTAAATCAAATCCCACAGTACTCCTGCTCTCACCCCCTCAGTGTCTCCTCTCATACACTGTGTAGCCCACTGGATACCTATCTGGAGCAGACACCCTGTCGAAGATTTTTCCTTCTGAGACTAGCTGCGACTTAGTGCACACAGCAATGCATTTGTCTAATTAAAGACCACAGGGTTTCCAGTGCCTGTTTCCTTTATTGGAGTGCAATAGTTTTGTTTAAGAGCCAAGTGCTGAAGATAACTACGTATATTCATTCTGTTCCTTGTGTTTGATTCTCAATGGGTGGAATTTAATCTTGATGACAGGGGTTGTGCCTGCCCCGTTAAGAGAAAGCAGTTAATGGAATTAAATGGCCATTGGCATTAACTTGGTCAGCACTGGGCCTTCCCAGGATAAATATCCTGTCCCAGGAGAGATGGCAGCCAGACAGTGACTGGCAGCTTTCCATTGCCAAGAGCACCACACCAGGAGCAGTGGCAGCTGTTAGTGTGGGACAGGGTCGGGGGGAGGGTGTTGCCTGCTGCGGGGTGGTGGGGGGAGGGGGCTGCCAGTTTGGTGTGGGCGATGGAAGGAAGGGCATGGGGTGACTGTCAGGCAGCTTTTATTTTCCCTATGCCGGGTCCCCCCCATCAGGCATTGAATGCCTTTCAACAACAGATCCATTCCCCCCACAGCTGGGAGGCTGCATGAAACCCCAGAACGGTCTATCCACATGGCCAGTTCCCCGCCTGCTGCAGGGTGAATACCAATTAATTAAGCATTAATTGCCCATAAGAGCTTCAACCAGCATCCGGGCGAGAAAAACATCCATGAGCCTTCCTGCGCTGGACTTAATAAGGTGGAGATGGCATGGCAACCACCCCAATCACCTGCTCGATCAAATGCCCACCCGCCATCTCCAAATTTGTTTCCCAGGAGGAGATGGAGGCATCAATTCTGCCCAGCATCTCTGAATAAAATGTAATTTCACCATAATATTACTGGTTATTTTTCCTTTCGCCCTTTCTCACCAGAGAATCATAGAAAGGTATGGAACAGAGTGAGGTAATTTGGCCCATGCCTGTACTAGTTCTTTCAGAGAGCTGTCCTATTTGCCTCACACCCTGCTCCATCCTCATTGGCCACGAAATATTTCCTTGCTAGTATCTGCGTGGACTCCCACCGGGTACTCAGGTTTCCTCCCACAGTCCAAAGATGTGCATGTTAAGTGGATTGGCCATGGTACGTGTGTGGGGATACGGGGATAGAGCGAAGGGGAGGGCCTGGGGTGGGTTGCTGTTTTGGAGAGAATGGCATCTTTCTGCACTATAGGGATTCTATTTATCCAATTCCCTTTTGAAAGTTACTAATGAAGCTGCCTCCACCATCCTTTCAGGCAATGCATAACAACCCATTGTTCACAACCTTAATATCACATTTAAACCCGATGAGTCTCTGACTCATATTCGTGCCATCACTAATACTGACTATTTTCAACCTCAGTAACATGGTCTGCCTTCACCCCAGTCCCAGTTCATCTGCTGTTGAAAACTGACTCATGTCATTGTTACCTCTAGACTCAAATATTCCAGTGCATTCTTTGTGAAGTTGGTGTTTGTAAAATTATAAAGAAATTGTAAAATCCTAAGAGTTGTAAAATTGCATGGTCTGTGTAAAAGGTTGTTTTTTACTGTACTTAGAGTTTTTGAAAAAAAAAGATGCAGGTATGAATGCAAGTACACTGAGAACATAGAGTGAAACATTGTTTCGAGAGGCTAGGCAGTAGGGTTGCCAAGATAACAGGCAGTTTTTGAATTTTAACCAATTATTTCAAAATAGGCATTTGAATAACAGCAGCCTATCAGATTTGAATTTGATGTTTGGGTAACCTGGAAACCAATCCTATTGTGGGGATGTTTCTATGTCATCAGGGGGTATAAGAGACAGCTCTCAGCTCGAGAGAGACAGACAGCACCTGCTTCTGCGAGCAACTGCCTCTACCACAGCTAATTTATGTCTTAAAAGAAAGCTTCATCTTGATAGTGACGATAGCAAAGAACACAAGATTCTTTGTGTTCTGCTGAAGAGCAGATCGTACTATTTCGCACACACTTTAACAGATTATGAAGCGAGGTGTTTCTCTTTGAGTGGTTGCGTGTTAGTTCTCAGAGAGGAGATCAACCTCTCCCTTCATAACAATTCTTAGTTGGTCCCTTACATCCTTCCCTCAGTGAACACATGGTCATCAAAAACTCTGCTGCCTGTATTTGATCCCGTAGCAAGTCCTGGTCCCCTATCAGCTCTGTGCTGTCTGACATTGGCTCCTGAACAACGACAGTGTGACTTTTCGGGACAAATTTTACATGCCCCCATCAGGCATGTTTCCCTTGGAGTGGGGGTACACCTTCTTGCCCACCCTGAAGCTCAGCCCCATAATACAGGGGCCAGGCAGCTGCTGAAATTGGCAGCTCACCCACCATATTTAAATCAACAAATAGGTGGTTAATTAGGCTTGTTATCAAGCCTATTGACCCAGATAATACGCTGCTCACACCTTAAATGTGGGCAGCAGAGTGGGAGCAGGAAGTTCGATTTTTAACCTGAGATGGTTAAAGGGTAGGAAACAAGGTGGTTATTTTTTGGGGTCAGTACTTTGCTGATAATGCGGCAGCTCCCCCTTGGACAATACCCCCAATTCCTTTGAATATGCTCCATTCTTAAGCCCAACTCCTCCCCTCATTGCCCCTCTCCTAAACACAGTAGCATAGTGGTTAGCACTGCTGCATCACGGCGCCAGGGTCCTGGGTTCGATTCCCTGCTTGGGTCACTGTCTGTGTGGAGTTTGCATGTTCTCCCCGTGTCTGCGTGGGTTTCCTCCAGGTGCTCCAGTTTCCTCCCTCATTCTGAAAGACGTGCTGGTTAGGTGCATTGACCTGAACAACTGCCAGACTGTGGCGACTAAGGGAATTTCACAGTAACTTCATTGCAGTCTTAATGTAAGCCTTACTTGTGACGAATAAATAAACTTTACTTTTTCCCCTATGCCTCCCAGCCCAAGATACTTGACTTACCTGTTCCGGAGTTCCTAGGCCTTGGACTCGAGATTGCATTCAACATTTCCAGAACTCCCACACAAAATTATGATTGTTCAGGTTGTGATCCAACACATGCTAACGTGGTGATGATATTAATACTGATGTTATAAAGGCAATTGAATATTTGCTATTTTATTGCGACTACACAAAATGTGAGAAAAATGTTTCCTACTGCAATTTGTTTTTGAAAACTACGTGAACTCTGGAGATTTCAATAAAATGAAAAGCAATTTCAAACTGCTGGAGATAAGAAGACAGCTCTGTGCCTCCCATCAGCTCAGTAAACAATCATAATGAACAGCAGAGTGACTGTCATCTATGATAAAGTGGTAGCTAAACACGGCTAGGATGTTATTTTCGTGAATTAATGTTACCAAGGGTTTGCTTACCGTTACCATTTAATGAATTGTCACATTTAAACAATGTAAAAGAATGGTACTCACTGTTGTAACAACAACATATAAATTCAATCCAATTATCAAGCAAATCCTAATCACATAGGCTTTACCAGACAGCTCAGCGTCTGTGTGATCAGATCTTTTGCTTTCCACTGCAATGCTTAAATCATTTTTTTGTGTTAAATGTCAGATTTCGATGTAATCACACACACCAGAAGCTTCAGGATTCAAGCCCCAATCTGTGTGCTTATTGCGCAGATCTCAAATGAGGACAACGACGCAACATCGTCCAATTGCCTCAGGTTGCAGAGGGAAGAAAATAAATGAGCCACAGTTCCCCCTCCTCCCCTTTATCAGTGACCCTTGCTGGAAAGTGCATAACCGTGTGGACTTTGTCTGGGGATGAGTTAAGGTGATTTCTAATGTTCTCTGATCCCCCTCTCCCTCCCCCTGACCACAACTGATGCTTGCTCGCATGCGCTTGGCAAGAGTTCTGAAACTGTGATGAGAGGCTGAATTGTTTGTAGTCCTCGGTTGGTATGGGAGGTGCCCACTCAGAGGAAGAACAGCTGGCCCGCAATCATTCAATGTCCAATAGGCTGGAGATGGGATCTCCGGCCTCGGGGACAGGAAGTTCCACCTCAGAAAGCTGCCGACCAAGCAGAGGCTGGTGGCTCTTGATGTAGTGGTAGCGCCAGCAGGAGCTGTGACCACTGCCAATACTGCACCCGGGCAGCGAGCTGCGACAGTTCAGAACTTTGTACATTTGGGGGCTGGTAAGGGGGTTGGGGACTGAGGTTTGAAAGGCCATGAGGGGAGGATAACCTGGAGGTTACAGCTTCGGGAGGTTGTCTTCCGATGGGCCCAAGGGATCAATTAAAGAGGGACCAACCCCAGCCCATCACAGGCCAATACAGGGGAAACTGCCGGGTTGGCTGTTTGGAATGGGTCTCTCCCACTATCAATTCAATGACAGTGATGGTGGGTGAGGTCCTTAAGCGAGCATTAATTGCCCAGTTAAGGGCCTTAATTGGTCAGGCAGGCTCCTCTGTTGCCACAACTGGCACTGGCATAATTACAGTTGGGGTAAGGGTGGGTGGGTAGGAAACGGGGAGGCCACCTGTTGGACTTAATATGCCCCATGCCTTCAAACCCACTAGCGGTGGAGTGTTAAATCCAGTCTAGAAAGTCAAGCCAACATTTTCTGCCCTCCAAAGCCGAGGGGCACCAAAGCAAACTGCAGTGACCCTACTGTAGTGGCAGTGCAATTGGCTAGATGAACACAAATGCTCTTTCCTGGTCTATGTGCCTGTGTGCCACATGTCCCAGTTCAGTTATCCATAACAGGGTGTCTGTATCTAGTTCATGATCCTTTACCTATTCCTAGATTAGGCAGCGATGATTATATAAATTGCCCATCACCAATGGGGTTACGATGTGCATCTGTTACATTTGCCCCATATCATCAGCAAAATGAGGTTTATGCTTTCAGGAAAACTGCAGTGAAGCAGCATTCAAAAAATCCTTTGGGGCTTTTTTGCAGTTGGGGATAAAGCAGATGAAGCATTGCGCACTGTATATTGTACTTTGCAACACTCAGAGTCACAGGATTACTAAACTTTTCACAGAGAGGGTTAATTGAAGGCTAACTATAAAACCCACATTAAAAAAAACAAGACTGTGTCAAGCGTGGGAATCTAGTCGGGTAATCGATGTTCTGAGTACAATTCTGCACGATATCTAAAAGATGCCAGCAACTCCTTGATGTGGATAATTTGTCACTGCATCAAAATTGGATCACAAACCTACCCAAGCGTTAAAGTCACTTTAACCCTTCCAATCCAGTACTTGTTTCTGGAATCTAGTTCCTGCTTAACGTCCAGTGAGCCAAGTTGGATGCACACAGGATCCTGTTGAGAGCCTGGCAAAACTCACACTCAGGCTCACTGATAGCCGAAAAGCCTTTGGGAAGTGTAACAAAGGACTATGAACCCATCCAGTGGCATCGGTAAGAGTATTCAGGAGACAAGGGAGCAAAAAATATTAAGACAAAACAGGAGAGAAAAAGCATTCTTCCTGTTTGGCCTTACGAATTCAATCTAACAGTCTGAGAAATGTTATAAAAGTTTACCCTCATTTCTAAAGCTTTCTTTTCCCCCTGCTCTCATTGGGAGGCTAGCGAGGTGTTTTGTTTTCTTCAGGTTTTTTTCCTGTTTTTATTTGTCCATGGGATGTGGGCATCGCTGGCTAGGCCAGCATTTGTTGCCTATTCCTAATTGCCATTGAGAAGTTGCCTTCTTGAACCACTGCAGTCCATGTGTTTTCGGAGCACCCACAGTGCAGTTAGGAAGGAAGTTCCAGGATTTTGACCCAGCGGTAGTGAAGGAAGGACGACATATTTCCACATCAGGATGATGTGTAACGTGGAGGTGAACTTGTAGGTGGTGGTGTTCCTGTGCATTTGCTGCCCTTGACCTTCTAGATGTTTTGGAAGGTGCTGTCGAAGGATCTTTAGTGATTTGCTGCAGTCTATCTTGTTGATGTTACGCACTGCAACCAATGTGCGTCGATAATGGAGGGAGTGAATGTTTAATGTGGTGTATGTGGTGCTAATCAAGAGGAATGCTTTGTTCTGGATGGTGTTGAGCTTTTTGAGTATTATTTGAACTACACTCACCCAGGCAAGTGGACAGTATTCCATCACACTCATGACTTGAATTTGTAGATGATGGCCAGGCATTGAGGAATCAGGAAGTGAATTACTCACCACAGTGTTTCCAGCCTCACACCTGCCCTGGCACCACTCACTCCCTAATGTATTTATATACTTGGTTCAGTTCAGTTTCTGGTCACTGGTAACCCCCAGAATTTTGAGAGAGGGCGATTCAACAAGGATCCATTGAATGTCAAGGAGAAATGGTTAGATTTCTCTTGTTGGAGATGGTCATTGTCAGGCACTTGTGTGGCACAAACATTACTTGTCACGTATTGGCCCAAGCTTAAATGATGTCCCGGTCTTGCTGCATATGGACACAGACTGCATAAGGGTGCCATGGCTGCACAAAGGTTAGCACGGCTGCCTCACAGAACCAGGGAACCGGATTCAATTCCACCCTTGTGTGTGGAGTTTTCACGTTCTCCTGGTGTCTGTGTGCGTTTCCTCCGGGTGCTCTGGTTTCGTCCCACAGTCCAAAGAGGTGCAGGTTAAATGGATTGGCTATGATAAATTGTCCTTTAGTGTCCTAAGATGTGTCGGTTAGATGGATTAGCCATGATAAATGTGTGGGGTTAAGGGGATAGGGTGGGAGAGAGGGCCTGGGTGAGATACTCTGTCAGAGAGTTGGTGCAGACTCAATGGGCTGAATCATCTCCTTCTGCACTGTAGGAACTCTATGATTTAGTATCTGAGGAATCACGAATTGTGCGATCATTAGCGAACGTCCTCACTTCTGAACTTATGATGGAGGGAAGAGCGTTGATGAAGCAGCTGAAGATGGCTGGGCCTAGGACACGATCGAGGAACTCCTGCAGTGATGTAATGAGACTGAGATGATTGATCCCCAAAGCCATAACCATCTTTCTTTGTGCGAGGTATGGCCCCAACCAATGGAGAGGTTTCCCTCCATTTCCTCTTGTTTCCTAGGGTGGCACAGTGGTTAGCACTGCTGCCTCAGTGCCAGGGACCCGGGTTCAATTCTGGCCTTGGGTGACTGTCTGTGTGGAGTTTGCGCATTCTCCCCATGTCTGCATGGGTTTCCTCCGGGTGCTCCAGTTTCCTCCCACAGTCCAAAGATGTGCGGGATTAGGTTGATTGGCCCTTACAACCAGGGGGATTAGCAGGGTAAATATGTGGAGTTATGGGGATAGGGCCTGGGTAGGATAGTTGTCGATGCAGACTCAACGTCCTCCTTCTGCACTGTGGGATCCTATAATCCAGTTTTGTTTGGGTGTACGTCATGTTCAAGCTATTAAAGCATTCTGGTCAACCTTATCTTGAGTACTGAACCCAATGGTGCTCAACAAGATGCAAGGAAGATATTCATACATTGCTGGTAGCAAGAGAAGAACCATGAGGTTGACCGCTAGAGTTAAGGGTCCAGTTTTGGTTGAAAGGCTTTAGAAACTTGAGTTACTGGATGACATTGACAAAAATAAAGTCTATCTCCTGTTATGAAGTTGTTGGTTCTAGTTGACTTGGTTAAATGGATGTTGTTCGGCAGGTATTATCACACCTACCTGAGTGTTCCGAATGTGTGATGTAGTACACATCGTATAGCAACTGCCCATTCTTGATGTGTGAGATTGAACGATGAGTGTTTTCAGGCTATTAGACTGTGGAGAGATTCACAGCCGATCTAACTCTACCTTTTTGTACTTGAATGCATAAACACTTTATGAACCATGATCATGATGTGCTATGTAGATGATGACGACATTTTGTCCCAACAGGCATGCTAACAAACGCAACACCTCTATCAAGGTTCTCACTGGGACTTTCCACCTGGTATACTGATGCCTTTTTTTTTACTATGTTATCAGAGCAGCTTTCAGAGTCCTCACTCCGTATCTACAATATACACCAAAGTTAGTCACAAAGACTTTCTCAGTTTCAGTGCTTCCTAAACCTATGCCCTCCTCCACTTACAAGGACAGGACAGCAGCTGCACGGGAACATTCATTTCTGGGAAATCCCATTCCAATTCTCACACCATCATACCTTGGACCTTTATTGCTAGGTCAAAATCGTGGAATTTCCTTTCTAATACCAGTGTGGGACTATCAGCCCTGTAGCAGCCCAAGAAAACAGGCCATCACCACCTTTTCCAGGGTAGCTTGGGGTGGCAATAAATGCTGTCCTTGCCTTCAAACTCAAATTCTGAAAATGAATAAAATGCAATTCTTTCCTGCTTTAACGTACCAACTTTATGCAGTAAAATAACTGCCACTCTCACTTAATCCCCAACTTTCCTTCCTCATACACTTACCAAAAGACACTGCAGTCGGAGACAATATATCCAATATGTAGAAACTTCTTTTTGATGGAGAATATTAACTAAAATAATGCTGTCCTGGGAAGAACTCAACACTCAAAGGGTTACTGAGAGTTTTAATTTATTACATTTCACATTATGTGAAGAGGAAAATTATTTGTATTAATAAAAAAATTTCCTTCCTGAATAGGCTAATAAAATGAAATCCAATTTCAAATGACTCAAGATAAGACGACAGCTACACAACTTCCATCAGCTCAGCAAACAATAATAATGAACAGCGAGGTGACTGTCATCTGTGATAAAGCACTCCTATTAGCCATCCTGTTTTTATATTAATGTTAATTATAACACACATACTGTAATGGATTATTGAGTTTTTATCTGTATTAAGAACACTAATGGTAAACATGCCAACAAAATGCCATCTTCCTTTTTTTAATTAGATGAAGGTGAGTTTCAGTGCGAGATTTCTCTTACGATGGACCTTCTGGGATATGACTAAACCACAGGCACCTGTTCGAGACTGATGTCGCTAAAGAGCATCACAAGGCCAGCACACTCCAGTTACAATGCCAACTCTTGTGCTGCTCACTGGCAAGGATAAATGGAGATTTTGCTTGTGTTCTGTTTTCAACTGAAATCAAAAGTATTCAAAATTCAGCTTAAGTTGTGCCAATGGCCATGCATAGGCAGTCAGTGTAAAGCCTTGTCCTAGTGGTAGCACTGAGTCAGAGATAGTGACTTCAATCCCATGCCAGGACCTTGACTTAGTCTGAGTCTAGGCTGACACTTCATTGCAGTGCATTGAGGTAATATACATCATTACTAGAGGTGCTGTCTTTCAGATCAGACATCAAACCCCAGGCACTTTTGCCCTCTCAGGAAAAAGAGGAAGGCTATTATTCCAGTGTCCTGGCCAACATCTATCTTGCAATTAACATCTCCAGGAACAGACTAACTGGCCATTTATCATATTACAGTTTCTAAGGCCTTACTGTGCACTAACAGGCTTCCATAACTGCCCATAAAAGAAGTTACAACAAAATCCTTTACTTATAAAGAATCTTATTCTTTCATGGGATGTAGGCATCTCTGGAAAGGCCAGCATTTGTTGCCCATCACTACCAACCCTTGGGCTGGGCCATTTCAAAGGACAGTTAGGAGTTAACCACATTGCTGTGGTTCTGATATCACATGCAGACCAGACTCGGTAAGGATGGCAGATACTTTTTCCTACGGCCATTGGTGTAAACTCTGCTGCCAGTGTTCTTACTTGTACTGTGCCCCATTTACCCATTACCCTGTGCTCGCTGCTCATGGACCTCCACTGGCCCTTAGTTAAGCAAAAACTTGATTCTGAAGCTTTCATCTTTGTTTTCAAATCATTCCATGTCCATGGCCCTTACCCGATCTCTGCCATCTCCTCCAGCCATACAACTCTCTGAGATATCTGAGCACCTTGAATTCTGGCCTCTTGAGCATCTCATTTTAATCATTGCACCACTGGCAGACATGCGTTCAGCTGCCCAAACCATAAAGCTCTGGGATAGCCCCCTAAAAGCTTACAACCTCACTCTTCCTCAAAGAGGGTCCTTGAAAGGATACATCTTTGGGAGACTCTGGTGGCAGCAGTGGGAATGGGAAGGGAAGAAATTGGTGCCGATGATCAGATTGGTAAAGGTGGAACCAAATTAGGATAGTCCCATTAAGATGGACAACAGAGACGAGGAATGATAGGAGAGTGATAGATCGTGTTAAGGGTTACAGAGAGGCTGAGGAATACATGGGGAGATAAGGCATTACAGCCACAGGCCCAGTGGATGCTATTTGCAGCTTTGGTTAACAATGCTTCAATGCTATGGTAGGCAGGGAGGAGGAGAGTGAGTGCGAGGGGCTCAGGAAGCGAGACAAAAAAGGAAAATGAACTCCAGTTTGCAACTGAAGCAAAGCAGGTTAATTTAGACAATGTTAAACTGACATTGAACTTATTGCAGGACAAAATAAACCAGTACGTCAACCAAAATCGAGACTAATAAAACCTTTATCAAAGGAGCTCGATACTTACACTGAGCTGTAGGCAGACTGGAGAAAAAGCCTTTCAGCCGTGCCGATAACCATTCCAGGCTCTCCTGTAGATTTGCCAGGGCCTTTAGATCACTAACATCTCTCAGGATTTCATTCTGTGGTATAAGCTTGTCTCCCAAGTTGCCAGTCAACACTTCAGATTCCTTTGCATTGGCAGCTCTGTGTATTATAACAGTAATTTCTTTTAAAACTCAAGTCAGGAGGGAAATCAAGGATTCAGAAATAATAACCTAATGTGACCAACATCACTGTTAAACACATTTAACATTTTCAGTGCTGTTCTAAAGAAATGGACACCATAGGTTTATAATGCGGAGCACCTCTAGGGTACTTTAATATTCAATTCTGGTCATAAAACAATCAAGGAATCAAAACGTTGTTCATTTTTACTTGATCATTATTTTTTGTTTTTGATCATCCTGTAAAAACTAGTTCACCTTTGTTGTTCAGTCAATATGAAGGAGGCTATAAGTTATTCATCTACAGGACTCCAGCAAGACAAGAACAGAGATATTTTGATTCATTCATGGGATGCAGGCTTCGCTGGCTAGGCCAGTATTTATTGCCCATCCCTAATTGTCCTCGAGAAGCTGCCTCCTTGAACCACTGCACTCCATGTAGTGTAGGTACACCCACAATGCTGTTAGGGAGGAAGCTCCAGCGTTTTGACCCAGCCACAGTGAAGAAACTGCAATATATTTCAGAGTCAGGATGGTGAGTGGCTTGGAGGGGGTGGTGGTGTTTCTATGTATCTGCTGCTTAGAGCAGAGGAGGCTGAGGTGGGACCTAATTGAGGTGTATAAAATTATGAGGGGCAGAGATAGATAGGATAGATAGGAAGGAACTTTTCCCATTAGCAGAGGGGTCAATAACCAGGGGGCATAGATTTAAGTTAAGGGGCAGGAGGTTTATCGGAGATGTGAGGAAAAACTTATTCACCCAGAGGGTGGTGGGAATCTGGAACTCTCTGCCTGAAAGGGTGACAGAGGTCAGAACTCACACAACATTTAAAAAGTATTGAGATGAGCACTTGAAATGCCATAGCATACAAGGCTTCAGGCCAAGTGCTGGAAAATTAGATGAGAATAGATAGGTGCTTGATGGCCAGCATGGTCACAATGGCCTGAAGGGCCTCTTCCCATGCTGTAAAATTCCACGGCCCTGATTTTACGGGCACGCCAGCCCCAAAATCAGGGTGGGCGAGGCTTGCAAAACAGCATTCTCCATTGGCCTCGGATGTGATCTTACAAACCTCGGGCGTGCCGGTAACATTCCACAGATCCTTGAAGGTGACGTCACAGGTGGAGAAGGTGGTGAAGAAGGCATATGGCGTGCTTGCCTTTATAGGACGGGGCATAGAGTATAAAAATTGGGGTCTGATGTTGCAGATGTATAGAACGTTGGTTCGGCCGCATTTGGAATACTGCATCCAGTTCTGGTCGCCACACTACCAGAAGGACGTGGAGGCTTTGGAGAGAGTACAGAGGAGGTTTACCAGTATGTTGCCTGGTATGGAGGGGCTTAGTTATGAGGAGAGATTGGATAAACTGGGGTTGTTCTCCCTGGAAAGACGGAGGATGAGGGGAGACTTAATAGAGGTGTATAAAATTATGAAAGGCATAGATAGGGTGAACGGTGGGAAGCTTTTCCCCAGGTCGGTGGTGATGTTCACGAGGGGTCATAGGTTCAAGGTGAAGGGGGGGGGGGGGGGGGGGAGGTTTAACACAGATATCAGAAGGACATATTTTACACAGAGGGTGGTGGGGGCCTGGAATGCGCTGCCAGGCAAGGTGGTGGAGGCGGACACACTGGGAATGTTTAAGACTTATCTAGACAGCCATATGAACGGAGTGGGAATGGAGGGATACAAAAGAATGGTCTAGTTTGGACCAGGGGGCGGCACGGGCTTGGAGGGCCGAAGGGCCTGTTTCTGTGCTGTATTGTTCTTTGTATTCTGGCCTATGACTCTATGACCGCCAATCACCAGAACCATCTTCCTTTGTTCCAGGTATGATTCCAACCAGCAGAGGGTTTCCCCCTAATTCCTATTAACTTCAGATAGAGCGCTTGCATCTTACACAGAAAAGAAGGGTAGGGCAGATTTAATAGCTTTCAACATTATGAAGGTTTTTGATAAAGTAAATAAGGAGTTTCTATTAGCAGGAGAATAGAAATCTTGGACACAGATTCAAGATATTTGGCAAAAGGACCTGAGGGGAAATTAGGAGGATTTGTTTTAATGCACTGTCAGAAAGGATGAGGGGCAATTTTAATATTAACTTTCACAAAGGAATGGACACATAGACTTGAAAAGGAGAAACATGGTTGAGCTATGAGGAGAGAGCAGGACTAATTGGATAACTCTATCAAAGAGCCAGCACAGGTACGATGGGCCAAATATCCTCCTTCATGATTCTAAAGACTGAACATGAAACAGAGTTGGAACACCATAGAATGGTGACACAGCACTGAAGATGGCTCTCTACAAGAGCAACTCACCTAGTCCCACTCTCCTACCTTTTCCCCGTAGCCCTGGAAATTTTCTCTTCAGAAAATTATCCAATTCTCTTTTGAAGACTTTGGTTGAATTTTCCTTTACCATATTCCCAAGCAACGCATTCCAGATCGTAAGCACATAAGTGTAGAACATTTTTCCTCATGTCATCATTATTAAGTGGTAAATATGAGATATACGTGGCAGACAACATTTGCAGCATGCAGTCTGGGGCCAACTACTTAGTGTATGGTATTGATGAATAATCTTCCATTGTCAAATTCCTTTTAAGTACGCAGTCTGCTCCTGCACATGCTCTCAGGTAGTGCTGGCAGCAGTGATGCAAGCTACACCACCTCCCACCGACCATGGTGCCTTCCTGTCTTCTGGGAAGGGATGCCCTCAAGCATTAAGTAAAGCAATTGTCCTCACACCCAGCTGACAAAGTAACAGCACATTCACTGTATCACCTGTCAACTGGAGTCAGGTGCAATGTTGCTTAGCCATTTGTCACAATTTGTTACTTCATCCCCCAGCACCACACAGCCTCAGCAAACTGCTTTAAGTCCGTTTTAAGCTTTTATAAAGGCTGTCACAGAGTTTATTTAGATCATAGAAACATAGAAAAAAATACAGCACAAACAGGCCCTTCGGCCCACAAGTTGCGCCGGTCATGTCCCTACCTACCTAGGCTTATATATAGGCTTACCTATAACCCTCAATCCTATTCAGTCCCATGTACTCATCCAGATGTCTCTGAAAAGACCCTATCGAGTTTGCCTCCACCACCACTGACGGCAGCCGATTCCACTCACCCACCACCCTCTGAGTGAAAAACTTACCCCTGACATCTCCTCTGTACCTACTCCCCAGCACCGTAAACCTGTGTCCTCTCATAGCAGCCATTTCAGCCCTGGGAAAATGCCTCCGAGAATCCACCCGATCTATACCTCTCAACATCTTGCACACCTCTATCAGGTCACCTCTCATCCTCCGTCTCTCCAAGGAGAAAAGACCGAGCTCCCTCAGCCTATCCTTATAAGGCATGCCAACCAATCCAGGCAACATCCTTGTAAATTTGGTCACACCATTAATTACACTCCCTGGACCAATATACCTCAGAGACAAGGAGGAATTATTCAAATCGACTGTCCTCAGGATTGCTGGTGAGGCCAACTCTGACTCGAACAGACGCATGCTGCGCACACAGTTTGCACTGGGCCAGGACAAGATTTTCTAGTGTTATATAGAATCCCTACAGTGCAGGAGTAGGCCATTCGGCCCATCAAATCTGCACCGACCATATAATCCCCCCCAAGTCCCTCTCCCCATAGCCCCATGTATTTACCCTGCTAATCCCCCGACACTAAGTGGCAATTTAGCATGGCCAATCAGCCTGATCCGCACATCTTTGGAGTGTGGGAGGAAACCGGAGCACCTGGAGGAAACCCACGCAGACACGGGGACAATGTGCAGACTCCGCACAGACAGTGACCCAAGCCAGGAATCGAACCCAAGTCCCGGGCGCTGTGAGGCAGCTGTGCTAACCACTGTGCCACTGTGCCATCCCTAGTTTACATAGAATGTCTCCCGGTCATATGTACGTGCACACCAGAACAGCAAATGGCCTGCACTGCCAACTGAGTAATGGGAGAAGTCTTCCATCCTACAAACATGAAGGCGGCCAGGATTCAACTTCCCTGATGCCGGAACGGAAGCAGGCAATGAGGGGATTTGTTGGAAGGTACAGAGTTGTCCTCTCCATCTGGCAAAAGCTTAGTTATTTTCTGAAGCTGAAGCACAGTTAGTGCACAAGTCATTGTCATTCAACCAAAGAACTTCACAGCCATTTATGGAGGGAGAGGTTACATCGGAGTTTGCAGCACAGAAACAGGCCTCTCGCCCCGACTGGTGTCTATGTTGCACACATGCCTCTTCCTACCTTATTTCAATACATCCTATCTACATTACCTTGTATTCCATTCTCCAACATGTGCTTATCTAAGTTTACCCTTAAATGCATTTGCGTTGGAATTCACTGCTTACAAAGGGTGACAATCAGGGATTTTGAAAGGAAATTGGGTGGGGGCAAGGAGAAATAAATTTGCAGGATCATGGGGACGGAGTGTGGGAATGGGATTGACTGGGTTTGCTCTACAGAAAGTCGGCATGGACTTGATATGTTAAATGATCTCCTTCCCCGTTGCAATAACTCTATGCTATTTGACTCAACCATTGTGTGGTCATTTTCTCATCATTGTGGGCAAGGACGTTCAGATTCATTCACTTTCTCCAGCATTTACCACTGAGAAAATTAGTTTCAATCAGCAGTAAGAAACTCATGAATATGAATCTGTTTGTGCCAGTGTCACTGAAGATAATCTATGCAGGCTTCATTTTTTCCTCCAGGGTAATAACCAATTAGGGTCAAACTATACACGTTTAAAGGGTTAAAAATAAAGAACATCTGTGTACTGTAAGGAATCCTCTGTCAGAATCAATGCGATAACAAACCTCTGGAGGGCTGTGAAGTTTTTTTAAGAATACATCTACCAAATGAGAGAGAGGGACAAACTACATTTCTTATTTACATAACGTCACTTCTCTTCCCTCTCTGGCTCGACTTCAGTCAAATTGCAGGACATTCTGAAGGGGGAGAGTGAATAGTCAGAAGTCATGGTCCATAGATCGAGGCATAGATCGGGTGGACTCTCAGAGGCTTTTTCCCAGGGTGGAAATGGCTGCTACGAGAGGACACGGATTTAAGGTGCTGGGGGGTAGGTACAGGGGAAATGTTAGGGGGAAGTTTTTCACACAGAGGGTGGTGGGCGAGTGGAATCGGCTGCCGTCAGTGGTGGTGGAGGCAAACTCAATGGGGTCTTTTAAGAGACTCCTGGATGAGTACATGGGACTTAATAGGATGGAGGGTTATAGGTAGGCCTAAAAGGTAGGGATATGTTCGGCACAACTGGTGGGGCCGAAGGGCCTGTTTTGTGCTGTAGTTTTTCTATGTTTCTATATTGGTACCAATGGCATAGGTAAAAAGAGGGATGGGGTCCTGTAATAAGAATATAGGGCGCTAGGAAATAAATGAAAATGCAGGACCTCAAAAGTGGCAATCTTAGGATTACTCTTAGTGCCATGTGCGAGTGAGATCAGGAATAGGAGAAGAGACAAGGTGAATGCATGGCCGGAGAGATTGTGATGGAAGGAGGAATTTATTCTGATTTCTGAGGCAATGGGTTTGATTCTGGGGGAGCTGGGACCTGTAAGCTGGATGGGTTCATCCCAGCTGAACCGGGACCAATATCCTCACAGGGATATTAAGGAGAGGGCTTAAACTAGAGTGGCAGGGGATTGGAACCTGAGTGGGGAGAGTTTCTGGACTTTCTTTTGTTCCTTTGGGAAGTCTGCTCCCGCATCTCCCTTGTCCTGTCCAGCTTCTCCTGGATCCAATTTAAAACTAAAGTTCTTTCTCACCTAGGATGGCCCCTGACAAGGGTAAGGAAACAGAGTAAGAATAAATGAGTGTGTCGGGCACTGACTGCAGGTTCCGCAGGGATCAATGCTTGGGCCACAGCTAATCACAATATATGTTAATGATTTAGATGAAGGAACCAAATGTAATATTTCAATATTTGCTAGCAACACCAAACTAGGTGGTGAGAGAATGTAAAAAGACTTCAAGGGGATTTAAACAAATTGAATGAGTGGGCAGATGCAGTATAATGTGGATAAGTGTGGAGTTATCCACTTTGGTTGGAACAACAAAATGGCAGAGTATTATGTAAATTGTAAAAGATTGGGAAATGCTGATACAAAGGTGACCTTGTATACCAGTTGCTGAAAAAAACAGTGCAGGTGCAGCAAGCAGTTAAGAAGGATAATGGTATGTTGGCCTTCATTGCAAGAAGACTTGAGTGCAGGAGCAAGAATGTCTTATAGCTGCTGTACAGGGCCTTGGTGAGACCATGTCAGGGGTCCTATGTGCAGTTTGGTCTCCTCATCTAAAAAGGATGTACTTCCTATAGAGGAAGAGTAGCCAAGGTTCACCAAACTGATCCTGGGTTGGCAGGAATATTCTAAGAGGAGAGATTGGGTTGTCAAGTCCTACATTCACTGAAATTTAGAAGAATGAGAAGAGATCTTGTTGAAATGTATAAAATTCTGACATGGCTGGACAGACTGGATGCAAGATGATATTCTCCCTTGGTTGGGGGTAGGGAGGGGGGAGATCTAGAACAAGGGGTCGCAATTTCAGGATACAAGATAGGTTCTTTAGGACTGAGACGAGAAAGCTCTTCACTTAGAGAGCAGTGAGCTTGTGGAATTCTCTATCACAGAAAGTTCTGGAGGCCAAGTCACTGAATATATTTAAGAAGGAACCAGGTAGATTTCTAGACACTCAAGGGAGAGGGAGAGAGAGAGTGTGAGTCTGATGTTGAGATAGAGGATTAACCATGATCATACTGAATGGCAGAGCACGCTCAAGGAACCGCATAGCCTACTCCTGCTCTTATTTTCAATGTTTCTATTGCACAAGACTAATATTTCCTAATCTTACCCAGCTGCCTCATTACTTTGATTCACATGACAGTCACACTTATCCCATATGATTTTGGTCAGTGATGTCAGTCTCAGAACTGCAATGTGGCTAGAAGCTGGATTGGAAGGATCTCAATGAGGAATTTCAGGAAAGATGGGCATGGTTCTGGGAAATAATAACATGCTTGAGGATGTAATGGAGAAAAGGTAGGTTAGAGATGGCCAATAAATGACAAATTGGTTGAGTGTGTTTATTTTAGTAGGAGTTGATGGTATAAATTTTGAATAGGAAAGTAAATGGTGTTTATACTGGGGAGCGGGGAGATGGGCGAGATGCTGGCAAATCTGAACTAAAGGTTAAATAGCCCAAGGTTCTGATCAAGTGTTTTAGTTATATGTGCCAGCTAACGTAAGGGTCATAACTGATTAAGGATTGATCAAGGATTGCGTGAGGAAGGGGTTCAAGGGAGCAGAAGGTGGGTCACTCAGTAAAGATGAGTTTGGAGAGGGCAAGAGAAGGAGATGAGGAAGAAATTGCAGATCGATTCTGGTGCTGAAATTAAGGGAGGCTATTTTTTCAAAGCAATAACCTCCTCCATCCAATTGCAATTGACATTCTGACGATGGATCCAAATTAAACGTTAACTTGGCCCATTTCAGGGGCTCACTGATACGCTATATACTTCCAGCGTTTACTGCTTTAGTTCAGATTTCCAACCAGTATAGTGTTTCACCCAGGAACATTCACTTTGCACAGATTTTGGAGTGAGCAAATATGCACAAGTGGCATCGGTGCTGTTTCTATTGCCCTAAAGCAGACAGTTGTGCATCTTATGTCACAGAAATCCAAATGTGTGTTGTAGTTGTTTCCACCAGACCCCGATCCTCTTCCTTTCCTTCCCTTCCAAAAAAAATACCTCAGGCAAAAATCGCAATTTGCAATTCCAATGAATGAGAGGGTAAATTATTGGCAACGTTACACCTAAAAAAAAATTAATAGCAGGAAGAAATCAGAAAATGTCTCGATTCTCTTTTAAAAAGTCATTGGTTTGAAAAATTGTCGCCTTTCTCCTCCTGTACATGATGCAGCTTTAAAGATTTGTTAAGACATATTTACAGGGCTGCTCTTGAGTCTCAAACTAATGAATACTGTCATCTGTTGTTCTACTGCAAGATGCTTATTATTATGAAGAGTAACCTTTTTGAAATGGTGAACATATCAGTTGCTTAGAGACCTAAAAGCCAAGAGAAATAACTGGTGAGGACAGCAAGCAGAGTGCTGCTCATCAATTAGCATATTACTAGCTACCCTGCAGCTTTCAATCATATTAAAGGAAAAATGCTGACAACTTCATAACAATGGGGAGTTGATGTACTGCAACACTTGACCAGAACCACCCTAGGCCATTTAACCTTTAGTTGCCCACCTCCTTGCCAACTATCCCATCCCCTCAGTAAAATGGAAGCTGCAATGTGTCAGCAAGTACTATTAATCACTTTTACCCTGTGTCTTTCTCGACAGTTAAAAGATATTTCTATTTCAGGATTCTGACAGATTGATAAATGGAAGGGTGGACCAAGCCAGGGAAGGAGAAATGGAAGTCACTGGTGTCATTCGAGTATGTGTTATGCGACCAAAACTCATCCCGCCCTTTTAACCTTGTAAAATACAACATGTTTAAGGACCATCTATAATTGTCATCGCTTTGTCAAGGTTTGCAATAGGGAGGGCGGGAGACATGTTAATCCTTCATGTGTACTTTGATGACATAGATAGATATTCTTTTAGCAGGGATACTCTCTGTATGCTTGTTAGAAGATCATTGTGGATGGCAACTTAATTCCTGCTGGTGTTATTAAACAAAACAGAGTGATATCACATCGGTAGCGAAGCTCCCCAAATTATGTAGTGATGATATAGGATATGTGGGGATGTATAGATACTATATACTAGCAGCAATTTTTACATTGTACAAGTGGATAATCTGTGGTGAAGCATGCAAAAAGGAAAATATGGGACTACGATTGAAGTTGGTGTAAAGGATCCCCCCAGATCAGGAAGATCAGGTAGGATGGACTACGTATTCGTAAGAGTTCCTACCCGATTATCCAATGGATGAAATAATTTCAATGGATGAAAACTCGGCATGTATGGGCACATGGTTCCTCCTGCCAAGGTAATCCTTTAAACCAACAGAAAATCTACCAGCCCCATGTTCCTCTAGAATACTGTCAGTCAAAGCCCTGACTGGGTTTATGCATAAATTGAGCACAAGCTTTTTCAAGGGCTCAGTAGTTTGAGCTAATGGTATTTGCTACCAAATAAACCTGTTGGACTTTAACCTGGTGTTGTTAAAACTCTTTACTGTGTTTACCCCAGTCCAACGCCGGCATCTCCACATCATCAGTAGTTTGAGCCAGGCTCCAATGTCACCTGATTTTAAATTTTAATTAGACCTTGCTTTTTTTTAAAAAAATGCACAGCTACTTCAGCTTATTTGTTTAAACTTTCAATTGCAATTTTTAAATGATTACATTTCCATTTTTTGATGCGGGGCTGTAATAGTTGCTTGCTGTGTTTTTGTGAAATGGGACTTTCACAGTTAATTACTCATGGCTAATTATACAATGTGCTTACCCCAAGCCGATTAGGAAGTTCGGCCGAACTTGATTTCCATTCATACTGACCCTTAACTTTTCATTAAGACACTGATGATACTAAACTATATCTCAAATTTCTTTATAAGTAGAGGATTAACATTCAATAAACAGCTTCATGCATCAATGGAGTGGAATGCAATGGAGCCATGACTGAAGGACGGTGCTCCTCTAAACAACATTTCGCTGGACAATAATTTACTTGCCAAAGCAATCTCTGTTTATAAAAGAAATTGCATTGGTAATTTCTTCCTTTTGAACACTGTTGAAACCCACCCGCTTTGGACTTCAGATTTGCCAGACTGCTGCTATCCGTTACAAATTCTCAGTGATCAGTGATGATTTAAATTCAGTTGATACTTCTGGTTTAGCATTCAGGACCAAAAGGTGCCTACCACTGCTAACTGGAGGGTCTCACTTGATGACTAAACTGAATGTCAGTCAAGCTGGTGAGCTTGGAATCTGATTTAACATTTTGCCATTAGTGTAGAGGCCCTAACCAAGCCAATTAACTAATTGGCTTGCTTAGCGGAGGCTGTTTTAAATAGCACAAAAGTCTGTATTTGTCCATTCTTGGGCAATGTTTCTCATGTGGGGGCGTTAAAAAAAAGTGGCTGCAGAAATAGTGGGTGCATTGGTTGTGATCTTCCAAAATTTCCTAGGTCCTGGAAAGGTCCAAATGGATCAGAAAACCACAAATGTAACACCTCTATTTGAAAAGGTGGGGGCGGGGGAGACAGAAAGCAGAGAAAAATGCTGAAATTCATTGAGGGAGTAGTGGCAGGATATTCGACATTTTGACTCTTCTTGTACAATGTATAAGATTTTGGCTGCCATGGCCTGTTTCCATAACGTCTTCTCATTGTAAAAATACAGACCTCCCCCTTATCTTGCCATGTGAGTAAGCTTTTGTCTCAGATACGAAGACAGAAATTGTGCAAATTTCTTAGAATCATAGAGGTTTACAGCATGGAAACAGGCCCTTCAGCCCAACTTGTCCATGCCACCCTTTTTTTGTTGAACCCCGAAGCTAGTCCCAATTGCCCCCATTTGGCCCATATCCCTCTATACCCATCTTACCCATGTAACTGTCTAAATGCTTTTTAAAAGACAAAACTGTACCCCGCCTCAACTACTACCTCTGGCAGCTTCTTCCAGATACTCACCACCCTCTGTGTGAAAAAATTGCCCCTCTGGACCCTTTTGCATCTCTCCCCTCTCACCTTAAACCTATGCCTTCTAGTTCTAGACTTTCCTATCTTGGGAAAAAGATATTGACTATCTAGCTGATCTATGCCCCTCGTTACTTTCTAGACCTCTATAAGATCACCCCTCAGCCTTCTACGCTCCAGAGAAAAAAGTCTCAGTCTCTCCAGCCTCTCCTTATAACTCAAACCATCAAGTTCCGGTAGCATCCCAGTAAATCTCTTTTGCATTCTTTCTAGTTTAATAATATCCTTTCTATAACAGGGTGACCAGAACTGAACATAGTATTCCAAGTGTGGCCTTACCAATGTCTTGTACAACTTCAACAAGACATCCCATCTCCTGTTTTCAATGTTCTGACCGATGAAACCAAGCATGCTAAATGCCTTCTTCACCACCCTGTCCACCTGTGACTCCACTTTCAAGGAGCCATGAACATGTACCCCTAGATCTCTTTGTCCTGTAACTCTCCCCAACGCCCTACCATTAAATGAGCAAGTCCTGCCCTGGTTCAATCTACCAAAAGGCATCACCTCGCATTTGTCTAAATTAAACTCCATCTGCCATTCGTCAGCCCACTGGCCCAATTGATCAAGATCTTGTTGCAATCCGCGATAACTTTCTTCACTGCCCACTATGCCACCAATCTTGATGTCATCTGCAAACTTACTAACCATGCCTCCTATATTCTCATCCAAATCATTAATATAAATGACAAATAACAGTGGACCCAGCACTGATCCCTGAGGCACACCACTGGTCACAGGCCTCCAGTTTGAAAAACAACCCTCTACAACCACCCTCTGGCTTCTGTCATCAAGTTAATTTTGTATGCATTTAGCTAATTGACCTTGGATCCCGTGAGATTTAACCTTATGCACCAACCTACCATGTGGTACCTTGTCAAAGGCCTTGCTAAAGTCCATGTAGACAACATCAATTGCACTGCCCTCATCTACCTTCTTGGTTACCCCTTCAAAAAACTCAATCAAATTTGAGAGACATGATTTTCCATTCACAAAGCCATGCTGACTATCCCTAATCAGTCCTTGCATCTCTAAATGCTTGTAGATCTTGTCTCTCAAAATACCTTCCAACAACTAACCCACCACAGATGTGAGGCTCACTGGCCTTTAGTTCCCAGGCATTTCCCTGCAGCCCTTTTTAAACAAAGGCACAACATTTGCCACCCTCCAATCTTCAGTCACCTCTCCCGTGACTATCGATGATTCAAATATCTCTGCTAGGGGACCCGCAATTTCCCCCCTAGCCTCCCACAACGTCCTAGGGTACACTTCATCAGGTCCCAGGGATTTATCTACCTTGATGCGCTTTAAGACTTCCAGCACCTCCTTCTCTGTAATATGTACACTCCTCAAGACATTACTATTTATTTCCCCAAGTTCCCTAACATCCATGCTTTTCTCAACAGTAAATACTGATGAGAAATATTCATTTAGGATCTCACCCATCTCTTGTGGATCCGCACATAGATGACCTTGTTGATCCTTAAGAGGCCCTACTCTCTCCCTTGTTACTCTTTTGCCCTTTATGTATTTGTAGAAGTTCTTTGAATTCTCCTTTGCCTTATCTGCCAAAACAATCTCGTGTCCTCTTTTTGCCCTCCTGATTTCTCTCTTAACTCTACTCCTACACCCCCTATACTCTTCAAGGGATTCACTTGATCCCAGCTGCCTATGCATGTCATGTGCCTTCTTCTTCTTCTTGACCAGGGCCTCAATATCCCAAGTCATTCAGGGTTCCCTACTTCTACCAGCCTTGCCCTTCACTCGAAGAGGAATGAGTTTATCTTGAACCTTGGTTAACACACTTTTGAAAGCTTCAAAAATGCAATGTATTAATGAATCTTTATTTCAAACTGATGTGGTATGCAAGAAATAACACCTCGAATGGCTGCAATTTGCATTCCTAGAAAGTGTATGCTGGGAATTTTGTTCCAAGTGCAGTTTTCACCAAGATTGTATTTTTGGACAGTTGTAACGCTTTCTTTCAGAGTATAATTTTTCTTTCTGAGACAGTAAATCCCTTTCCTGCCATTTTATTAAACATCAACTTAATTGCATCAGACAAGGATCAGATCTCTGGCTCAAGGTAAAGGAGGATGCAGGAATCTAGGTTACAAACATAGGCCTCACTCTTACCTTGTGAAGTCTTCCTCATCTTCTCGCTTAGGCCTCAGTTGTTTGGGCTGAGCCATGTTCGTCCAGCTGGGGAGAGATGTTAGCAGTCGGCTTATGTCCTCATCCTTTGCCCATGATGCACTGATGATGAGCTTCTCTTCTGACTGAACTATACTCCTGTATTGAAAAGAATTGAATTAAATACAAACGATCCCTGCAGTGCACTTCAGGTTGGTCTGAATGGAAGATATCTACGTTTTCTCAACTTATGAAGAAAGACGACAATTCAATATGGACATTTTACCTGGGGTGGACGCATTATCCACAATTTCGGTTCAAGAAATAAGGATTAAATAAAGATTGATTTGTAAAACAGCACAAGTACTTTTTAAGAACAAAATGCTTATATGGTAATATGGAAACTTTTTTTAAAAATAGGGCTAGAAGTCAAACAATCTTTCAAATGAGATGTTGACCGAAAATTCCTGTCTGCCTGCTCAAGTGGAAAACCAGCAGAGGTCCTATGGCAGCAGGAATGGAATCAAAACGCCACCATTAAAGACCAAATTCTCATCACAGATCGCACAGCCCACACCTCCTACCCAGCTTCAACGTGCCACTCCAACATTGTAAAGTAAAGTTTATTTATTATTTATTAGTCACAAATAGGCTTATATTCACATTGCAATGGAGTTATTGTGAAAATCCCCTAGTCGTCACACTCTGGCACCTGTTCGGGTACACTGAGGAAGAATTTAGCACAGCCAATTCACCTAACCAGCACGTCTTTCGGACTGTGGGAGGAAACCGGAGCACCCGGAGGAAACCCATGCAGACATGGGGAGAATGTGCAAACTCCGCACAGACAGTGACCCAAGCTGGGTATCGAACCCGGGTCCCTAGTGCTGTGAGGCAGCAGTGCTAACCACTGTGCCACCATGCCGCATTGGGCACTCCTCAACCGTTTCTGCACTGCCCAAAGCCTTTGTGCAGCAAATTGGCACAAGTGGGCCTTACAGGAACCCAAACTGCAGCTTTGGTGCACACCAATCAATGACTCACATCACTGCAGGCCTGATAAAATTCAGCAGAGGACTCCGAGAGCTCCATTTATCCACTGCGGAAGCTATTTCCTGGCTTGGTGATGACAGCAAATGCACCCCCCCCCCCCCTCCTTACAAACATTAGCTGGTCATTCATTATGTTTGTTGCTTATGGGACCCAACTTATGCTAATAGACTGCACAACAGCAGCTACACCTGAAAAGTAATAATTTGGTTTTACAGTACTCTGTAATGCTTGGTTAAAGTGCTAGGTGCTTTCCCTCTAATGAGAATTGGGCCACTACATGGCATAAATTAGCAAGAATTAGCATTTGAAGGTTATTTCAGATCGAGGATGAATAGTAGAGTTAGAAGGAAAGCTGTCACTATTATATAGGTAATAAAAATACTAAAAAATACTGAAAATATGCAGTAAAGCTACTCTGAGATGTCAACCTATGATTCCTCTTCCAAAGCTTGATGTCTCGGTTTTATATTTGCATTATTTTCTCTTATTTCAATACGATGACATTAGCTTGCTAAGTTTACCCTCTATACACATTAAAAGACCTTGTGGTGTAATTGCAGGCCTCCATACAGAAGTTGGCACTGTTACACCTCCCTCTATTTTCCCCCACATATTAAGCATTCCTAAATAGCAACAAACGGCCACAACTTCTTAAATTACCTATGTATCTGCCTCTGGCTCTATGAACCTCACTCATCAAATGGCAGACAAATTCAGTGCCTAACTCCCTTGTGCATGCAGCTCACTTCTCTACCCATTAATCTTTGCTGCTTTTGCTGTCATTGGTTTCTGTCTTCGTTACAGCCCATGCCATTGTGTTCCCCTGTTTCCTGAGGCCATCATCACTTGCCAACATTCCATCTTCAGGCTTCCCGAATAATAGTCTCCTCTCCATTCCGGGTGTGTCCAGCAGCCTCCAGGTTCAACTGCAGCCTTTGCCTCACACTGTGCACTTCACAAGTTAGAACCGCAAGTAACAATTTCCTCCAAAAGCTTCCCCGAGACTCTGGGGAATTTGTTGCTTGGACGATGGAGCTTCTAAATAACTGCAGCTTTTCCCAAACCTGAAGCGAGTATGGGTTTCCCAAACTCTTCTCCCTGCTGTGTACTGTTTGCGGTTTTGGTCTCCACATTGAAGTAAGGATCTACTTTTATTGGAGACAGTACAGCATAGGTTCACGAAACTGGTTCTTGGGATGAGGGATGGTCTTACGCTGAGTAAATTGGATTTATATTCTCTGCATTTTAGAAGAATGAGATGTGATCTCATTGAAACGGACAAAATTATGAAGGGGCTAGATGGAGTGGCCACTGAGATGGTTTCTACTGGACAGGGAAGAGCTAGGGTCCAATCATTAGGACTGAGATGAGGAGAAATTACCTTACTGAAAGGGTTGTGAATTTTTGGAATTCTCTACCCCAGAGGGTTGTGGATGCTTTGTTTTAGAATACATAGAACATAACAGCGCAGTACAGGCCCTTCGGCCCTCGATGTTGCGCCGACCAGTGGAACCAATCTAAAGCCCCTCGAATCTACACTATTCCAATATCATCCATATGTTTATCCAATAGCCATTTGAATGCCCTTAATGTTGACGAGTCCACTACTGCTGCAGGCAGGGCATTCCACGCCCTTACTACTCTCTGAGTAAAGAACCTACCTCTAACATCTGTCCTATATCTCTCACCCCTCAATTTAAAGCTATCTCCCCTCGTGCTAGCCATCACCATCCGAGGAAAAAGGCTCTCACTATCCACCCTATATAATCCTCTGATCATCTTGTATGCCTCTATTAAGTCACCTCTTAACCTTCTTCTCTCTAACGAAAACAACCTCAAGCCCCTCAGCCTTTCCTCATACGGTTTTCCCACCATACCAGGCAACATCCTGGTAAATCTCCTCTGCACCCTTTCCAACACTTCCACATCTTTCCTATAATACGGCGACCAGAACTGTACGCAATAATAACATTTAATAATAACATTTTCAGGCTGTGATAGACAGATTTTTGGTCTTTCAGGAAATGAAGAGATATGGGGAGAGGATGGGAAAGTGAAGTTGGAGCCCAAGATCAGCCATTAGACTGAATGGCAGACCAGGCTCGATGGACCATGTGGTCTACTCGATAGTGCAGAACTAGTGCAGGGGCAGCACGGTGGCACAGTGGTTAGCACTGCTGCCTCACAGGGCCAGGGACCCGGGTTCAATTCCCGGCTTGGATCACTGTCTGTGTGGAGTTCGCACGTTCTCCCTGTGTCTGTGTGGGTTTCCTCCGGGTGCTCCAGTTTCCTCCCACAGTCTGAAGGACGTGCTGGTTAGTTGCATTGGCCATGCTAAATTCTCCCTCAGTGTACCCGAACTGGCACCAGAGTGTGACGATTGGGGGATTTTAACAGTAGCATCATTGAAGTGTTAATGTCAGCCTACTTGTGACTAATAAATAAACTTTAAAGAACTTGAGTATTGCTGGAAAAAGGAGACATGCTGTCATAGCTTTTCATCTCGCATGCATCACAGCAGTTTGCAAGAGTACCAATGGTAAAAGGAACAACAATCGATACTGCATGAGAAGAGGGTGCTGATTGGTTGTCAAGTGGACTCTGATTGGTGCGTTCTCCAATGCTGCAACCAGAGGACAGTTAATAACCAAGCTTTTTAAAAATTCAAACCCGGCACAGCGACTCTGATTGGTTAAGACATTGCCTTGGGGAATGAACCAGGAAATGGCAGAGCAGGCTCAATGGGCCATGTGGTCTATTTGTTGTCCCCAAGCTTTTGTTTAGTTGTAAACGACATAATGGGTGGACACACTCCTTTCGTCTGCAAAGGACAGGCCCTGTGTGTGAATATGTGCAGCTTCTAGTGTGCGTAAGCGAGCCACACTGATAATCATAAATTGGTTTTCAGTGTAATTCTTAGCACAAATAGGATTGTTTAGCAGGTGTTGTTCAATTGCAGAATCACATCTAATGTTGGACATAATGTTTTGAGTTCTGCAAGCATGGGCTGGTTCGGTACAGTCTGTACTTTGCCTCAACAAAAATAGAAAATGCTGGAAAATCTCAGCAGGTCTGAGTGCATCTGTGGAGAGAAAATGGAGCCAACGTTTCGAGTCTGGAGGACCTTTTGTCAGAGCTGTTGTGAACAGCCAAAGGCACAGGCTGCTTGATATGATCTGCCAATCGTTGGGGTATAAGGCATCACACTGGCACTGAAATTTATAGACCTAATTCGAGTGATAGGCATAACATCTTTTTGACTTGACAACAGTCATCAATGGTGGAGTGATTAAAATCAGGGATGCTTAAATCAGGCTGGAATGAGAGGAGTGAGGATATCATGGAGAGTTGTTGGGCTGGAGCAGATTATGGAGGTATGGAAAAATGAGATCATGGAGAGATTTGAATGCAAAAGAATAGAGAAGCAAGAGAAAGAAAGATGAAAATAGGGGTGAAAACCAGAAGAGAAAAGGAAGCGAGGAACAAAAAATGGAGAATAAAAAATAAGTTGCAACAGGCAGACCGTTTGTGTAGCCACGAAGGTTGAATAACGGTGGACCTTCAGAAAAGAGCAACATTATTAGAGAAATGGAATGCTGACCTGAAAGGAGAAACATGATAAACATGTCCAGCAGCCTGGAGAACCTGTTGATGCATTCATTAATGATCTGCGCAGGACGGCTGAAGGGTGCCAATATGAACTTACCCGGGATAGGTCTTGTAGTTAATAAATATATACAGTTAAATTACGAAGACTTCATTCAGACCTACCAAATGGTATCTATCACCCTACAACAATCCTGGCCAATATTTTCCTTCCCAATCCTCAGAGCACTGAGGGCGATTCTGAAGCCTCTTCTACTATCTAGATGAACATAGTTCAGTTGTGAGAATTAACATTTATCTATATTCGGAAAATACATTAAATTTAATGTTGATTTGGACAAGGATCATATCAATGTTAAAAAACAAGGATTTAGAGTCAAAGATTCTAAACACTGAGGAACTCTTGTGGCTTTCTTCAAAATATAAATAGGACTTCGTGCTCAATGTAATTTTAGTATACCTGCAATCTTCTAACATCCACCTCCTATTTTACATTCTTTATTGTAACTGTTACAAACTGCATTTCATGGTGTTACTTCAGCTCATGTTTCACAATTATTCCCCTTCAACACAGTTTCACTGGGATAGGAAAGTGGGAAAGTTAGCCTTTTTTCTGGTCCTCTTTCATGCATTTCATTCTATTTGACACATTTACTGTTTCGAGGGCCCAGAAGTCATTTTCACTTTTTTTGTCGTGTTTTCTTGTCTGCCCCATTTGGCACACTGTCTGAGCTGTTAAGAGTTACCATGTGCTTGAGGGGGAGTTGTCTCCATACCAGATCGTAATCAGCTGGCTCCAAAGCACTCAACTCCCGCCAGAAACAGGCATTCCAGATGATTTTTAAAAAATTACAGCTGTCAGTGGTTTTTGATAAAAACCCACACTTGATCTCTAAAGATGATGCACACGGACAGTTCACAGTGCCCCAGCCTTATCACTGTCACATATTGCATTGCACAGAAGCATACAGCACAGAAGAGGCCAACCACCTCACTGTGCCAGCTCTTTGAGTGAGCTATTCAAGGAGTCCTCTCTCCTGCTCTTTTCTCACAGTCCTGCACATATTTCCTTTTCAAAACAATATCATAGAACAGTACAGCACAGAACGGGCCCTTCGGCCCACGATGTTGTGCCGAGCTTTATCTGAAACTAAGATCAAGCTATCCCACTCCCTATCATCCTGGTGTGCTCCATGTGCCTATCCAATAACCGCTTAAATGTTCCTAAAGTGTCTGACTCCACTATCACTGCAGGCAGTCCATTCCACACCCCAACCACTCTCTGCGTAAAGAACCTACTTCTGATATCCTTCCTATATCTCCCACCATGAACCCTATAGTTATGCCCCCTTGTAATAGCTCCATCCACCCGAGGAAATAGACTTTGAACGTTCACTCTATCTAACCCCTTCATCATTTTATAAACCTCCATTAAGTCTCCCCTCAGCCTCCTCCGCTCCAGAGAGAACAGCCCGAGCTCCCTCAACCTTTCCTCATAAGACCTACCCCCCAAACCAGGCAGCATCCTGGTAAATCTCCTCTGCACTCTTTCCAGCGCTTCCACATCCTTCTTATAGTGAGGTGACCAGAACTGCACACAATATTCCAAATGTGTTCTCACCAAGGTCCTGTACAGTTGCAGCATAACCCCACGGCTCTTAAACTCCAACCCCCTGTTAATAAAAGCTAACACACAATAGGCCTTCTTCACAGCTCTATCCACTTGAGTGGCAACCTTTAGAGATCTGTGGATATGGACCCCAAGATCTCTCTGTTCCTCCACAGTCTTCAGAACCCTACCTTTGACCCTGTAATCCACATTTAAATTAGTCCTACCAAAATGAATCACCTCACATTTATCAGGGTTAAACTCCATTTGCCATTTTTCAGCCCAGCTTTGCATCCTATGTCTCTTTGCAGCCTACAACAGCCCTCCACCTCATCCACTACTCCACCAATCTTGGTGTCATCAGCAAATTTACTGATCCACCCTTCAGCCCCCTCCTCGAAGTCATTAATAAAAATCACAAAGAGCAGAGGACCAAGCACTGATCCCTGTGGCACTCCGCTAGCAACCTGCCTCCAGTCCGAAAATTTTCCATCCACCACCACCTCTAACTTTCCCTCTATCCCACACCTCCTTACTTTCATCATAAGCCGACCATGGGGGACCTTATCAAACGCCTTACTAAAATCCATGTATATGACATCAACTCCCTTTTCCAATTCCCTTTTTAAATTTACAGCTGAATCCACATTTTCAGGCAGTGCCTCTCATCTCCCCATTTCCTCCAGGTTCTTTCGCCAATTATCCTAACTTTGCCCTCAGGTTATGGATCCCTCCTTCTAGATCCTCTTGGAACTTTACAGGTAAGCAATTGCACTTCAATTACAACGAAGCACGAACTTTCCCTTGTCAATTTATGCTGCGCTGTGCACCATCCGAAAATGTGAATTAAATTGCTTACATCAGATGGTTCCGCCAGGTTTACACTAATAGGCTGGAATTCTCCCATCCCGCCCGCCACTGGAATTTTAGTGGGTGGGTTGCGGAGAATGTGGAATGCCATTGACAGTTGGGTGGGAATTTCCAGCTCTTAGACCAGCGCGGCTGGAGAATTCCGCCCATAGTTACTCTGAAAAGGTTAAAAGAATTAAAACCTCTTCTAAGTTCTGGGTAACGCACGGGACTCTCCCCACTTCCCATGGTATTCCCCAGCTGTCCCGTCCCCACCCCCAGGGCCTCACCCCCACCCATGGATCCAACTCTCAGCCCTGACCTGATCTCGCTAGACTGCACCCCCCAACTGACCATCCCACTCCACCCGATCTGACTGGACCCTCCCTATCCCCCCACCACCCTGAACCCCAAACCCCGGATTTGATCCTCTCTGATGTCCAACCTGAGCCCCTCCCCTCCCCAATGTCCCACCATCCAACCTCCACCCCCACCACCTGATATCCAAACCTCACCCCACCAAACGTCCAATCCTTCCACCCTCCCGATGTCCAACCGCTCCGTCCCTCTGATGCCAATCTCCCAGATGTCCAAGCCCCCTAAAGCCCTGATGTCTGAGGCCCCCCACTTCTCCCTCTCCACGACCTCTGAACCCCAAGCCCCCAAATCCTATCCCTTTACCTTCTGAGTTGGAAGGTTGGGCAGGAGAGGTGAAATTTGGCTCAAGTAATTGGGTACGGAGTGGCAATCCAATGCTGATTGCCATTCCGAGGACGTAATGGCCTAGTAACTCCCTACCTACTCTACCAAAGTCTTCACAATTATAAACCTCAACCTCCTTTTAACCTTTCTTTGTTAGCCATGCCTTAGCTGGGAGCACTCTTGTCTCCCAGTCAAAAGGTTGTGGGTTCAAGACCCACTTCAGGAAATCAGCACAACAATCCAGGCTGACATTCCACTGCAGCACTGAGGGACAGCTGCACTATTAAAGGTATTATCTTTCAGCTGTGACATTGAACCGTGGCCCTGTATGCCCAGTCCTGGCCAATATCTATCCCTCAATTACCATCACAAAGATACGGTATCTGGTCGTTAGCATATTGCTATGTACGAGAGTTTGCTTTTTGCGAATTGGTTGTTGCGCTTTCTACATTAGAACAGGAATGTCGCTCATTTGTAAAGGCAAGATATAACTGGAAATCTTTCTTTTTCTTCTATGCTCCAAGTCCAAGGAAATCGTCTCCTCTAAGTTTCTCATCCCTCGAGTTCCCTCTATATTCTCTGCAAGCCTCAAAGTCCTTCCCAAAGGGTGGTGCCCAGAATTAGATCGAATACACCAGCTGACTAAACAGTGATGTATAAAGATTTAACGTAATTTTGGTTTTGCACTCTATGCATCTATTTATAAAGCTAAGGGTCCTGTCTTTTTCTTAACAACCTGTGAAGTTTAAAATTTTAAAGTTTATTTATTATTGTCACAAATAGGCTTACTGCAATGAAATCACTGTGAAAATCCCCTAGTCGCCACACTCCAGTGCCTGTTTGGGTACACCGAGGGGGAATTTAGCATGGCCAATGCACCTAACCGGCATGTATTTCAGACTGTGGGAGGAAACCAGAGCACCCAGAGGAAACCCACACAGACACGGGGAGAACAGACAGTGACCCAAGCTGGGATTCGAACCCGGGTCACCGGCGCTGTGAGGCAGCAGTGCTAACCACTGTGCTACCGTGCCACCCCCAGGGCAAAACTTTGTAAATGTGAACGACCATATAGCAAAAATCTAATGAAGCCTTTCATCAGAGAATAACAGTTTACACAAAGTTTTGTCTTGAGTTTAGAGGTTGTTGAACCTTCAGGCACATCCATAATCCCCTGACCCCTTTCAAATGGTGAGCTCAGTTGTTGCTGCAAAAAAAAGTGTCTGAAAAGTAGACTGGATAAGCCCTGAAGTACAGTGACAATAAAAATGCATGGGAGTCACAGGGACAGAAAGAGTTGAGGACAAAAGTAGAGAGAGGAAAGCAAAGAATTAAAAAGTGCGAGACAAGTAAACTCATATTTAAAGTAAGAGAAGAAACAACAATATTTCCACGTTTTGTCTTTGAGGAACCACATGGGGAAAAAACACTGTGTCATTGGTAAACCAGGAGTCTCTTTGTAGAAAGGTCCTGTTGCTACAAAACAGCATATTCTCTGACATACCGTGAGTAACGTTATGGGAGATCAGTTAATCTTTTTTAAAATAGCTTACAGCTCTTCAAGAGAAAAGATCATGGAAATTAGCTGTAACCTGTGTGGGTGTATTAATGCTTTTATACCAGTTCTCACAGGACACTGCACCAGCATCAGTCTGGCAGGATCCTTTAAAACGTGAATTGTTATTCGAATCCTGAGCATTTCACCTCGAGGGTCAGTCAGTCAGTGACTGTTCAAACAGGACAAATTACAGGTTCAGTTTGACCACCCCCCAGGCTGGTGGTTGGTGCACTATAACAACACAAGTTAGGCAGGGATATAGTATCTCTGAATACTTTCCATTGATCACTTCATCTAAGTATGCATGCTTGGACATTGGTTAAAGACAGGACCAGGCTCCACTGCAGTTCCGATATGGTTGAATAACCTGCTGAAAATCAATCTCTAAGCACAACACGATTAATGGTGACTTGGGCAAGATATCAGAAGGTGTTCCTATCGGTCAAATTCTACCCAGCCAGGAAGCAATGCCCAGTGGTAAGGACCTGGTCAGCAGAAACAGCTTGAAATTAGATCATTATCCAGATTTAGCCTCATCATTTTCAGCATTCCTCCCAATCACATACTCTATCCGCCAATGAGATACGGCATTGAATTGTTTCCCATTTCAGCTAATTGTAATGTGTGATGCTTAATAAGTTTTTACTTTAGATATGCAGAAATGTAGGAAGTAACTGGCTTTATGTACTGAGATTATGGAGGATTGTTGTTTAAAAAAGTTTCAACTTAATGAAATGTGGTGGGCGGCACAGTGGCTAGAACACAAGACTCAGTGCCAGAGACCCGGGTTCGACTCCGGCCTTGGGTGACTGCATGTGTGGTGTTCGCACATTCTCCCCGTGTCAGTGTGGGTTTCCTCCAGGTGCTCCGGTTTCCTCCCACAGTCCAAAGATGTGCAGGTTAGGTAGATTGGCCATGTTAAATTGCACCTTAGTGTCCCAAGATATGTAGGTTAGATGGATTAACTATGGTAAATGTGTGGGATTATGGGAATAAGGTGAGGGAAAGGACCTGGGGTAAGATACGTTGTCAGAGAGTTGGTGCAGACTCAAAGGGCCGAATGGCCCCCTTCTGCACTGTAGGGATTCTATGATACCTGCCAATTGTTTTATGATGCAAGAGGAGTAATACGTCTACCCCACCAACGCTTGGCAGAGTGACAGTCCCAACATAACCATCACTCAGTCTGAGGAAGGTACCCTTATTCAGATGTGAAAAATTGAGGTGCTGGGGCAGAGAATCTGAGTGAATGCGATTGATGTTGCACAGTAGAGGACTGCAGAGGGGTGTAGTGTGGAGAAGAGGCAGAAGGGGAGAGTTGAAGTACCAACACTGTTTCTAAATTGAAACAGTCTAACATAGTACTGCAATGGGTAGAGCCAAAATATCAATGCCTTTGTTGGCAGGGATTGATTCTGTATAGTACTGGGACATGTTGTAATAAACTACTGATGAATTTTAAATAGAGTGATAAGCTATTGAAGTTGTTTCCAACATTAACTTACTAGCTTGCCATAGGCTTCGTTTGCAAGTTAAAATCTGTCTCAAGAGATGTCTAAAACTACTACTCCCAGCTGGTAGTGTATTGTTGAAATAAATACTGCAAGTAATGGATAAAGCTTCTGGCATTGACATACACTGTGCTCCGCTTAATGTTACTTAAGTAAAGAATGTGGATGCCCAGATTTGCAGGTTGGCTACTGGAACGCTGATTTATACTATCCCAATGACTATGCCGCTCCTTGATTATATTCCATTTCATTCATTTTGCTACCACACCCAAAAACCTGATCCACCAATGCACATTTCCGCATCTCTGGATCTCACATAGTCTCTCCCTCAATTCCTGGTCCAAAATGCACTCTCCCCTCCCCATTCCACATCCGACATCCTCCCCTAAATCTTACTCCATCTCAAAGCCGTAGCTCCCACACTCTGTATTCCCTCACATTCTCTTACCCCCAAAACTCTGCAAAGTCTTCAATGTTTTCATTCCACACGATCCCTGAACACACTCTCCATTCCTTCAACCCCAGTTGTAGTAGCCCTGGTCTTGCACTCCACAGCTTGGACTTTCACCCAGTCTTAATGCCTCTCCGCTCAGAGGTTGTAACTTTTCTCACACTTATCACCTCCAAATTGACTGTCTAGTTTCAACATTCTAAATCCAAACTGTCAATTTGCAATTTAAAACACACATTAAAACACAGTAGGGGCAGCACGGTGGCGCAGTGTTAGCACTGCTGCCTCACAGTGCCCGGGACCCGGGTTTGATTCCAACTTGGGTCACTGTGCGGAGTCTGCACGTTCTCCCCGTGTCTGCGTGAGTTTCCTCCGGGCGCTCCAGTTTCCTCCCACAGTCTGATTAGGTGCACTGGCCATGCTAAATTCTCCCTCAGTATAACCCGAATGGGCGCCGGAGTGTGGCGACTAGGGGATTCTCACAGTAACTTCATTGCAGTGTTAATGTAAGCCTACTTGTGACAATAAATAAACTTTAAAGATTAGTATACATGTAAATACTAACAAAAAACATTTTTGCAAGAAAATATAAAATGAAATGTATAAAGTGAGTTATTTGAAGGAATAAAGCAGCTGAAGAATTGGACCCAATTGCTGAAAAGTGGGTAAACACTTCAGTAATTTTTGTTAGAAAATGTCTTGGGCATTTTTTGGGCACAAATCTACTTTAATTTATTTTCTATTGTAGCTATTACTACATATTGGTGTACACTATGGGTGGATACCAATGGTCCTTTATAACATTACAGAGCCTGACATTCACAAAATACTGAACCTGCTTCCCCCTCGATGATGTCATGATTTTTAATTCAAGAGAATAAATCCTATGAATTATTAAAAGAAAACGTATCTCCCTTCTTCTCCACCCCGTCTTGTGGCCAGAAGCCCAGGGATGAAACCATCTGCTTAGCTATTTACCCTTTGTCTCCAGGGGGATAAAACTAACTGCGGCACCTGATCAGGTGACTTCACATCAGTGGGATAGAACCCCAGACTGAAGCGGTTCAGTGCTTTTTATTCATGTAACACCTGCCACTGGTGGAGCATGATTTCATATGATTTCCTCGTTTATTCAGTCAGCCGGAAGATCTGCTGACAGTCCCGGGACGTGGGTCCTGGAGTGTACACAGTTTGGCAACCAGGCTGAGAATGAAGGGAACTCAGATGTCTACGCTGAGCCTTGCTGACAGTTACATACAGGAGAAAACACAGAGCTGAAAAGGGAATAGAAATCAAATCCCTTCCAGTCAACACTGCCAAATCGGAGGTTTTTAAAACATAAAATGCACTTCAGATATTGTGGAACCAAGTGTCAGTTTAACTCTTTAATTACAGATATTAGTTATTGGGTGCTTTGTCAGCTGTGGGAAAAAAATAAAATAAGTTTATAAAAATAACTTTTCAAGTTCATAAAAATATCTGAGCATTTAATCAGAATTTCACCAGCGCCGAATTTTCTCCCCTTCTCTCTCGAGGATGGTGTCGAATGGTGGGGCGATGAATGTTGGCAGCTTTCATTATCTCACCCACATGGCCTTTAGTCATGTGCAAGTAGGGACAGGAATGGTGCCAGGCTATTCGTTTTTAAGGAGCACCACAGCTCTCATTGTATATCCCTCTCACAGCTCAGAGCAAGGCAATTGATACGTTGGTTTTCTAGAATTGAATAGTATATTTGGCCATTAAGAATCAATCAGTCGCACAGGATTGGAGTTACACGTCAGCCAGACTGGTGATTTACTAAGTATCAAACGTCACAACTTGACATTGTTTGATCTGAACTTGCAACTAAGGCTATTCCAGGACCATGGCCATTAAATAACCATACTCATTCATACATTTAACCTTGCTTTGTTCCAGGTTCAAAATTTGCAGTCGGTGCGAAGTTAATTATCTTTAAGGCAGGGCAGTGGCAGGAATGCTAAAACTGGCATCTGCACCTAGAATTAGATAAGAAAAATTCAGGTAGGACTTCCTCTCCTGATCTCTGTCCAGTGAACTCCTCAGGAGCTTATTCGCTGGACACGCAACAGTTCCCCAAAACAACCTGCTGACATTGATTGCCAATGGTCACACATAAATGGTCATCTAGGACAGGGATGAGTGCTTCAGGAAATGATTCAATGAATGAAAAAAGGGGGTAAAAGAAATAAGACTTGGATAAAATTGACAAGAGAAACAAAGAATAGAAACAATTCTAACCAAATCACTCGATATTTCTTCAGATTTGTAAGAACACGCTTTTGTCAATCTTGAAAGATCTACCTGAAATAGATGATTGATTCCCAGTGACTCACTTTGATGGGAGAAAATATCAGCCATCTTCGAATCTTTAGAGATATCTGCATTTAATTTTAATCATAAGTTTTAAGATGATTAACATTATGACCCCTCCCATTTGTGTTTTGATTCGAGTGATGCTGAACTTATGTTATACACAGCTATCATTTTACCTCAATAAAGCATGAAGTAATGCCAGGAAATATCAGTAAAACAGAAGCACAAACACTGGTGACATCACAAAAATACAATAGACTAATTTATTTGAGAAAATTCGGTCAGGACAGGACATTACCCAAGATGGAAATGAATGGGACAGGATGGATAAATCAGAGTTAGTCATTCAGATGAGTTTAGTTTTTAAAGTTGTGCATATTATAGAATCATAGAATCCTACAGTGCAGAAGGAGACCATTCGGCCCATTGAGTCTGCACCGACAGCAATCCCACCCAGGTCCTATCTCTGTAACCCCACGTATTTACCCTGCTAATCCCCCTGACATTAAAGGGACAATTTATCATGGCCAATCAATCTAACCCGCACATCTTTGGACTGTGGGAGGAAACCAGAGCACCTGGAGGAAACCCACACAGACACGTAAAGAACGTGCAAACTCCACACAGGTAGTCACCCGAGGCGGAATTGAACCCGGGTTCCTGGCGCTGTGAGACAGCAGAGCTAACCACTGTACCGCCCATCATAATGGTGACGTGTTCCACAGTTTAGGGTTACAGTAGAAAATGGTGAGCATTCATTTCAACAGGGAGTTCTGCTATGAATATCACTACAAATGTAATATCCTCAAGGTCACAGAATGGACAGCAGTGAGGACATTTAAAGATTATTTTCTCATGTTTATATTCAAATTATTATTTATAACTTGTGTGGACCATTAAGAGGCCGCACATTGACCATCAGTTCAGCTTTGAGGTAAATAAATGATCACAATTGATGGCAGTTCACTAAATAGCTGCCAAGCAGAGCTAAAACCTGTTTGTAATGTGTAGATGCAAACAAGTCTTTTTTTGTCATCAGTCGCTTCTATTTCTTCAACTTAGTTTAATCAAACTGCAATTTGCTCACACACCTACTGCATCTCTGTAAACCGAGCGCAGATCGGACAATTGAAGGAGACCACCTGTGGTTTTGTCCTTCACTCGGTCAAACCTACCACTCCCTTGGTGAGGTTCACTTGCATATATATTACTGACTACTGTTCAAGTGTCCTGTTATAAACTTCAAGCTCTGCTTTGATATGTCTTCTCTTGGCTCCTGCCTGTGCAGCTGAAATTGCTCTACAAAACCTGTCATGGCTTCACGGTGCAGGAGAAAGCTAGGAGTAGATACTAAAACACACGCAGAGCAAATAACTGCTGATCAGACATACAAACTTATGGTTAACTGTTAAATTAAATAAGACATTAGCGTACTTTTATACTGTTACATTTTGTCAATATAGATCAAATTTCAATAATCAAGATTGTGCAGTGTGCAATTTCAATCCTTTTTAAAAGCTAAGAAAACGAAGGAAAGGTTTACCATCTGATAACTAAAATGACATTGAACTTAATACATTTAGAAATAGACCAAAATTCAGATTGGTTATGGCTAACATTGTGTGAACTGATTTTGAAATGTGGTTCATCGAGATGTAGCACAGCTTGTGGTGTAGATGGAGAGCAGCACAATGGCTTTCGGCACAGTCTTATCAGCTTTAGAGTCCTCAGTTTGAATGCAGTCCAGACAGATGGGACACAAAAATAAATAAAATGAAATTTGTTCTGCCTGATGATTAAGAGGCTCGAGTCAATACAACCCCAGCCTTGTACATGTTATTATGACTCAACAAGTGGTTGGGCTGTGAGTTGCAGGATTGTCATCTTTTGTTAAATCCAAAACCAGACTAAGATGTGGAATTGTGAGTTGAGTAATGAGATTTGCTTTGCTTCTGATTATAATTCATATACTAAGCTCAACAAGTAATTCAATATTGAGGAACACAGTGGAAAATGGCTGCTGATTTCAGAAGTCCGACACTTGGGCATGTAATTCCTGACTACACACTGCACTGGTGGGAGGCTGGAACTTCCACTCACTGAAACCCAAGAACACTGACTCCGTCAGGATTCCCAGGATCAGCAGCAGATAGGATACAAAGGCGAGTGGAAAATTCTGGAATGGAGTGGAACATAGATGTAACTTCCACATTGAAAGGGCTTTATCCATTCAAACGGATGAGCAGGCTGTGGTATGAGGGATGCATTGATGGCTGCAGAGAGAAAAGGGTAAACTTGAACATTTTCCAGTGGTTGATTTTGAGGCTCTGCTAGCAGAAGCCAAGATGGATTTTATTGCTGGAGAGGCTGTGAAGAAACCATTAAAATGACAGAAAGAGTGTGCTGGAAAGTCTCAGCACGTTTGGTAGCATTTATGGAGAAAGAAACAGAGTTAACGTTTCAAGGACAATATGACTCTTGTTCGGGATCGATCAGTTTTTTTTCTAGCACTTTCTGTTTTTGCTTCACATTTCCAGCATCCGCAGTAAACACTCTGACCCATGGGGAAGGAGGTGGCTCTGATTGTGACAGGCACCGCTACAACCCAAAGATTGTTTTACAACGTCAAAGCAGGTTTAATGCCACACAAGTGCATCATCAACTGAATAACAGGCAAGTGCACTGAAGTGCAAAGAAGCCTAATCCTAAAGCCTATCTTAATATTCAAACTGTGCCATTTGGGGGTTATCAAATGGCACTATGTTCTCTGCCCCAGAAACACCTTAATCAAGCACGTCTCACTTGTCTCCTGCAATGCATGTTTGCACATGCAAGTCTCGCGTCCTGGATCCTTGTTCTTTTCCACTTACTATTATTACCATCCACAGCAAGAAGCCTGGCAGATTGTGACTGCAGGATCTGGATACCATTGCAGCCAATTAATACAATTCAATTCTCCAACAGGAGGAGACAGCACTTAATGTCAGGAAATGATATATGAGGGCCACGAGGCAAGGAATTGCAGACACCTGCATATAAACTCAAGAAGCACTGACAATAATTGGAACCAAATCGGGTCAGGTAATTGGAAATGAAGATACGGGAGTCAGTGTGCCTTCAGTGGATTTGTATACCTTTTAACATGATGTTTCTGTGTTGTCTTCAATCTCTCCACCAGCGATCACATTCCTCACAAGAATCCACATAGCATCTGTTCAAACAAGAATGTAGCTCATACAGACTCAAGCTAAGAACCGTTCGTTCCGACCGAGATTTTTGCAAGCCAGGCCACACAAGAACAGGACAATGTTCATCAAAAAGATGCAGTCTCCACTACTTGGGGCAACAATGGTCAAATTTAACAGTCATTCACCCTCCCTCATTCACTCAGAAACAGCAACTCCAAGAGAGTGGTTGAGGTTGAAAATAGTGCTGACTCTTGCAAAAAGTGGAGTACAAGGAAGCGAGGATGTACGGATGAGAGAGTGGAGCCTGAGGTAGCTGAGGAGAGGCAATGAGATATCAGCCTGGGGTTACAGATTACACAGAAGACGACTTCGGGGACCCTGCTAGGAAATGAAGGACTCGAACACGCATCAAAACATTTGTAGATTCTGCAAAGCCTGCCTGAAACTGTGCAGCAGGTGGCTGGGCCAGCTGTGAAGTCCACTGTCCTACTGTGTGTCAACTTCTAGAGGTTCCAACATCACTGCAATCTAATCTGGCAGAAATGACAGTTGTAGGAACATCTGCAAATCTACCCGCCACTTCATGCATGATCCAGGCATGTTAGTCAATTCAACGCTAAAGCACCGAGTGCGCCTCAGGTCTTGGCAGGCCACTTGGAGAGACCCCTCATTAACCAGATTTCAAAGTATACGGGGCAGCATCCCATAAGGCAACAAGATATATCTCCCTATCAGGGATTTAAAGATCTTTCTGCTGCTGTGTAGTCAGCACACTCGCTGATTACGAGTAACCAGACCTCTGTTCTCATTACCTGTGCAATTGTGGGTGTGTGTGCATGACGAGGCTGCTTTTCTTCAGTGCCGCTGCACACAAGAACTCTCTATCATCTCACTGCAGAAACATCCAACTTTGCAGATCCAGGTTGCCAAGGGGCCTGTGACAAAGGGCCAACATAGGACTTTGTAGCCCTAGAATCATGCCACCTCCAGCCCCAGAGGCTCCTCTTAGTTTAGAGCAGCTGTCTACTCTCCAGGCCTCAGAGGGCATGCAGGCCAAATGTTAGAATAGGTCAGAGAGAAAGATTGCCTGGTCACAAGAGGTGTGGATGCATCACCAGAATTACGGATTCAAGGAATGTTTGGTGATTGGCCACTTCAGGACAATGGAGAACAGATACTGTGCTAATGTTGAAGCTCGCGATTATTGTGAGGAGCAAGGTTTCATTTAGAAAATAGAGAGGTTAGTAAGAGAAAGCTGCGCTTTGATCGGCTGACACTCCCAACAAATAGTGCTGTTCGCAGCTGTGAAGGTGTTCCAAATGGGTTTAGTTTTATAGCAGGACGAGCCAGTGCACCTGCTTCACTGAAATGGAGCTGAATTCACATGCAGAAAACATGCCAATCATTGGATCATGGGAGCTTACAACACAGAAAGAGGCCATTTAGCTCATCAGGCCTGAACTGGGTCCAGTTCCAGGACTTGTTGACAATGAAAGACAATGAAAGAACCCAGCCACTGGTGTCGGCAAGCCAGCATGTAACAATGCCAGTCTCACGCCCAGATAAATCTGGTTGTAAAACTACTTGCTAAATTCATAGATGATAGTTGAGTGATCAGGTGAAGATCTGTTGAGTACAATGATGAAAAAGCATGTAAAAAATAACTCCAATCAACCCCAAGATATTGTCAAAAGTCTGCACAACCCAATTTCATGTTTAGAATACTCCCTTTAAACAGCTACTTCTGCCTTGATGAGCTAATCCTGGTACCTGTACTTGTTATAATGTGTCACAAAATCTGGACAGATTGGAAGACAATTCAGAGTGTATGTGCTTCTACAGTCAACATTCAAATTTGCCAAATTTATGGTGGGTTGTTTCTGGGAAAGGACCCCAAGTGGATCTAGGCTCAAACCCAATCTCACGCATCTAAGAGGAAACAAATCCCAGCTGACATAGTGGGTGGAATTTTACAAGAATGATTCTAAGGGCCCGATTTTACCATTGCGTCGCGCCCATTTTCGGGCGTAAAAACTTGGTAAAGTCGGGCGTGAGGCAATTAACGCGATCCGCGCCCACGACTGCGCAGATGCCCACTTTACCAAGGCCCAGAAAATGGCCACGATTCACAGGCGCAACGGTGATTTAAATGCATTCCCGTTCATGGAGAGTAGGTGTTTCCCTCGCCAGAGAGAACCTCTCCCGACGAGGCCATAAAGGCAAGTGAGCCCATGCATTTAAATGCATTACCATGCATGAAAAAATGGGCTAGACTGTTTCTAGCTGCTGCAGGCAGTGGACTGGGCTTAATTCACCAGCCAGCATTGAAGCGCTAACAAGTTTTAGCAGATCAACATGAGTGGAGCTGGGATGAAATCTAGCCGAGTCCAAAGTTCAAAATACAACAAAACTGAAGTAGCTCCACAGAAAGGATCAGGGAGGCGATGAGAAGGAAACTTGAAACATCACATTGGTGTGTTGTTCCTCAGAGGCTGGTGTTGAAAATGACAAACTCTCAATTTGTATTCAGCTTTTACAAAAGCTGACCTTAGAAGTTCTCCATACCATCAAGCCTGTGACGCTACTGTGCCTTTAAAAAATGTTCTTTTTGAAATCATGTTCTCTGCAGTTTATATGCAGTTTTTTTGTATTATTGCCAAGCTGTCTGTTAAACGATCTTTTATTGCTGCTTCCGTGGTTTATGTGTGGTTTTGTTTATTTTCACTCTGGGCCTCAGGTACTTTCTGGGATTTTTTATGACCCTGTATTGTTAGGGGGAAGAATGATTGATAGGACAGATGACAGGAGTTCTTTCATTTTCAGTTTGGCTGCAGTTTTAGTTTGGAAGGTGTTTGGATATCAGATTGAAATGCAGTGTTTCTCCCTCTCTCTCTGGTATTGGAAATTCTGCTGGCTAGCTGGAAGCAAGGCTTCTTGCCTTCCTGGAGTGAAAATCCTGCTGTTGGTGATTTGCTAGTTAGTACCTCGAGCCTCTCTCTCTCACTGACGTTTCGGGAAGCTGTTCTCACTTCAAGCTTGTCTGTGTGTACATGTAGAGAACTGCAGCATCCAACCAAGGGACTCAATTTCAGCATCACGTGAGCATTCTTATTTTCTGTGTTAAACCTGTGGTAGGTGGATGTTGATAGGGAAGTTTGTTCGATTGGAATATTTCATATATTTGTCACGGTTATACAATATCATGGTGGTTTTTTCCTTGTTTGTAATTGGTAAAAGTTATTGCTATATGTTAACTGTATTTTAAAATAAACTTTATTTGATAAAAGCTCCCTAGTGGGTCAGTTGAATCATACCTGAAGTGAAACATCTCATGCTCACCCGAGCCAAATTCAAATTAGTTCGGCAAA
Organism: Mustelus asterias; assembly: GCF_964213995.1. Lineage (NCBI taxonomy): Eukaryota > Metazoa > Chordata > Chondrichthyes > Carcharhiniformes > Triakidae > Mustelus > Mustelus asterias. The sequence continues at coordinate 68,929,850 of NC_135819.1, forward strand.
ATTCATAAACCACTTTGAAGTTTCTGACCTGAATTATAACAAGCCATATAACCATTCTCCTGTGTGTGCATTCTTTTCAATCAGTGATCCATTTCTGTATCCCATTTCCACCTTGCTTAATGCAATCTGATCCTGAAACTTCATATTTTTTCATAAACTTCTCAAAACCCAGTATCACAATTTTTTGTACATTGAGAAACTTGTGTTGGAGAAATGTCCCATGTCTAGAGTCATAGAGGTTTACAGCATGGAAACAGGCCCTTCGGCCCAACTTGTCCATGCCGCCCTTTTTTTTAAACCCCGAAGCTAGTCCCAATTGCCCGCATTTGGCCCATATCCCCCTATACCCATCGTATCCATGTAACTATCTAAATGCTTTTTAAAAGACAAAATTGTACCCACCTCTACTACTACCTCTGGCAGCTTGTTCCAGACACTCACCACCCTCCGTATGAAAAGATTGCCCCTCTGGACATTTTTGTATCTCTCCCCTCTCACCTTAAACCTATGCCCTCTAGTTTTAGACTCCCCTACCTTTGGGAAAAGATATTGACTATCTAACTGATCTATGCCCCTCATTATTTTATAGACCTCTATAAGATCACCCCTCAGCCTTCTACGCTCCAGAGAAAAAAGTCCCAGCCTATCCAACCTTTCCTTACAACTCAAATCATCCAGTCTTGGTAGCATCCTAGTAAATATTTTCTGCATTCTTTCTAGTTTAATAATATCCTTTCTATAATAGGGTGACCAGAACTGTACACAGTATTCCAAGTGTGGCCTTACCAATGTCTTGTACAACTTCAACAAGACGTCCCAACTCCTGTATTCAATGTTCTGACCAATGAAACCAAGCATGCTGAATGCCTTCTTCACCACTCTGTCCACCTGTGACTCCACTTTCAATGAGCTATGAACATGTACCCCTAGATCTCTTTGTTCTGTAACTCTCCCCAACATGCTACCATTAACTGAGCCTAGTTTGCTGTCTTTTCCTACATCTGATCACTGTTGGTTTAATATCCTTTTTCTATTTTCAGTGCAATCTGTGCAGGCACCTTCATATCTGGGCATACGTTTTAACAATAGGGAAAGCCAGCTCGTGAGGTAGGTTGGTTCCTTGACTCTGGATATGAAATATTGTCAGTGAGTCTCGTCATTGAGGACACCCATTAAGTTCTGGATTCAGATGGGTTGTATTCCAGGACATCTCAGGACACATTTTGCACATTCCTAGCCCATATACATCTTCTTGACAATACTAAAGATCCACAATCCAAATGCTAACCTTGTAAACAGGACTTGGTAATCACCATGTGCTTTGCTGTTCTGGTGTTGCCAACCACCTCTGAATCTGCCTTCAGGATAAAATGGAATAACATTGGACTACTGGCAGTGGGTTCATATTGACAATCCACTTTAACGGAAGTTATAGTCTCAGGAAGATGTAATATTCATGGGCTTGTGGTTCAATCCTGCTAGCAATTCAATGTGGGAATCTGTAGCTGTGGTCCATGTTATTCCTCCTTAGGTTGCGCTATAACAGTACCTTGCGGAGTGACCTGACCTTGAAATCATGAAGTTCCGGTATTTATCCACCAGCTACTCACTCAACACAGTAGAAAAATGTTAGGACTGATGCAGTCAGGTTTCAGTGAATTTTTGATGGTGTGATAAGTTATAATTACTGCTAAATAACCTGATCCTTTGAACATTTAATTTGTGTCCTTTCTCCTTTATCTGTCTCTGAATCTCATTTCTTTTTCCCTCTCTATTTCACTGATGTTACATGAGTTAACAATAAATTAAGTCTAACTTATTCTGCTTGGTTTAGACTTCAGACTCTGTGTGGTTTGGTGAGGTTTCTTCAGTTGAATTGGTTGAAGAGTGACATTGTTGTTTGCCCTGCTCACATATGCCACAGAGCTCCAGAGAAGATGCCACACTGGAAGTTATCTCTACATACCATGAGCTGCTGCTCAAATGCCCATAAATAGTTTGTGAATACCGCAATATGACCAACACTGGAGTACAGTCAACTCCCACCTTTCACGGGAGGTGCCGTTCCCGTGAAATCTTGAATACGACAAAAATCGCAAACAGGGAACATGATTTTGAATAGGACTCCATTAGCTAGGTTCCAGCCACACGAGGGCAACATTGGTTTGGGCAGAATTGTGGTGACGTACTGGTATACTACAGTGGGGAACTCTGAGCAATACATTGGTGAAGAACCCATCCATCAGTTCAGTTCAAGGTCCCATCCCCATTCCTGACACGCCCACCCAGATTTTTAAAAACAGGCCCTCTAGTCCTGACATATCAGCAACCTTTCTGGTTGAGATGGGAACTGCTGATTTGCCATGGCGAAAGAGGCAGTGCCTCAACATGAAGAAATCGTGGATAACCGAACATTGCTCACACAATGGGCGCTGTAGTATATAGAATACAAAGCGCGGGCAAGTGAAAACACGAACCTGGAAGGCGCATACTTGACTTCAAAGTCTGGGCCAATAAAACATAGCACTTACATGCAGACATAGATATTAACTGAAATTAATTGAGTGGCACGGTGGCACAGTGGTTAGCAGTGCTACCTCACAGCACTAGGGACCCGGGTTCAATGCAGGCCTCCGGTGACTGTGTAGAATTTGCACATTCTCCCCATGTCTGCATGGGAATACTGTTGGTGCAGGGTCGATGGGTCGAATGGCCTCCTTCTGCACTGCAGGGGCTTCTACGATTCTGTGTAACATTTAACTCACACACCAGGTCACAAATTGACAGTTCACGCTACTCTCAACAATTCAAGATTAAAAAGTCCTCAAGGAGCTCCAGTGTCTGTATCTTCCGAATTACATCCTCCTAACATGTTGTTGTTCTGTCAACACATTCTAACTAGATCTGGTTAACTTCCCTTCAACGGGTGTGTGTAATAACAGCTATTTATAGGTGTGAGTTATGGTCTTTTTATCTCTATCCAGTACATTCATAACACAAGCCTACGTGATTTACTAAATAACTATTGCTTAATCCCTTCTGGTGCATGGTTAATAAGGTAATGTTTGGACTCAGTAACCTTCAACTGACAACATTAAAAAACAAAGGGTTAGCTGGTTATCACATTGCTGTTTGTGGGACATGTTGCCATAATTCTTTCATTACAACAGTGATACATTTCAAGTGCTTTGGAATTTCCTGAGGTTGTGAAAGGCATGATATAAATGCACATCTTTCTGTCTTTCTTCTTACTGCTCCAAGTCTCACCTTGTATAGTCTAGGTTTAACCGTGCCTGGCAAGCTGATTTATGATATTTTAGTGGGGTCTTTATACTCAAAAGAATAGCATCAGAATTTTAAAAGCTTCCAATGGCCATTCTACCCAAAATGCCTATACTTACAGCTTCAACTCGACTATCCTGCACTCCCCTGTACCTCACATCCAAAAAAGGCGATACTTCATTTACTTTATTTTGCTTCCTATCCCAATATGCTTGGTTGTCTTGTGGCCTTATTTTACTGCCTGGTCTGGTTCATCACCATGGCTTCCAGCAACTGTCCTTGTACCCTTGTGCTGACTTGCTGCTGCACCTGATGTGACATGGGTGAATCATTCCTGCAGTTCTTCATTTCCAGCCTCTGGAACCTTCTCGGGTCTGAAGACTGCTTTCAAACTGGCTAAAAAGAAAATGCTGCGTCATCATAAATTTCCATCGATCGTAGGAAAGCAATCTTTACCGGTTCTGTTAGGCTTGAAAAATTCACAATGCTCAGCATAGCCTTCCTTGCGCAAAACCTTTTAATGTTACCGTTGTGGGAAATAAAGAAACAATGGGTGGTTTGCAGGTGGGGGGGGGGGGTCATCTCTTGCACAATCCCACATTAAACTAGACAACAAACAGCGTAATCAGAGACATGAGGGAATTCAGAGAGGTAGGTTTGACATTAACCCTGTGGTTATGTACACACCTCAATCATTCAAAATGATACTTCATGCAGTCCTTCAACCCCACAAAATCACTCAAAGTACTCGTAAACTTTTAAATAAAGCAGATGAATTGGCAAGCTGTGCCAGCCTACAACATGTGTACCAAATTCCTACTTAGCCGTGTAGCACAACTTGCGATACGAGTACAATGATTTCACTACAGGTACTGCAAGTGAAGTTTTTCAGTTGATCAGGGTGATATTAAGTCATTGCAGCAAATCACTTGCCCTAATTATGAGTTTTCAATGCACAAAATCAATTCAATTTGAAAATAATCAAATTAAATCTAATTTTGTCAAACCTTGATTTATTACTGGATGAGAGTTGAGAACACCTAAATCAACGACAGAAGTTTAGAATAATCGCATCGAAAATCACAACAGCAGATTATAGCCTTCTCCAGCTTAATTTAGGAACTCTCAAAGATGTGAAATAAATCACAGCTCTGTTCCAAAAACAGTTGTGAATCTATTGGGAATGTGACGGCCGACAGATTCTGCAGCATCAGAAAATGATGTAACCTAGCTTTACTTATACGAGTTTTTCTTTTTCTTCTTTGAACGAACGTTGACCCGAAATTTTACCTCAACTGCAGAATGTTGTGCCCATACACTTAGTTGTGACTGAGTGCCGGACTTCCAGACCTGTACACCACCTATGACTGAGCATGTAGGTGGGTGGCCAAATTCCAGGCCTCTGACAGTTGCTATTAAAACTGCTGCAAGCGGGCTAAACAGGTTGTTGAAAGCTGTCCCGATGTTGCACCGCAAACCCATCGCTGAACACGCGGTCCCTACTTGATTATTTCTTACAGCGATGCGGTTTGGGTTTACCGACTCTGGCCTCCCACCAGCAAGTTGCTCTACATGCTGCGTTCCTAAGTGCACTGTTGTGTCATCTGCTTCGTAAAACTTATGCTGCATTTTTAAATTCACTTCTTTCGTAGATTATTTACAAATATTTGCCCAAAAGGTTATTCTGTGCGGTTTATGTTTGATATGGCTCTACCATATGCACCGGCCTTTGTTCCCTATATATTCTGCTCCACCCATGCTTCAGCAGCTCTCTGCTGGCTTTCAGAAACTCAAAACAGCAGTTACTTCAATCATGTCTTCCCTTTCTTCCAAACTGCTTTTTAATTTTTCTTCCTCACTCTCTACATTTAAGAAAGGTTGAGTGAGGAGGTGGGACTCTTTTTCTCTGGAAAAATGGCAAATGAGACTTAGAATCAGATTTTTAAAACTACTCAAATGGTCAATAGTACAGATTGGAGAAACAGTTTTCACTTGTCTTCAAATGATGCAGCAAAGGGACATGAATCAGATAGCAACTAAAAGATCCAGTAAAAAATGTTTTTGTACAGGGAGTGGTGAGAATGGAGTGGTTGAAGCTGATAGCATTGACCAATTGAAGGGGAGGTTTGATCTATAATGTACATATGAAGGAAACAGAAAGGGAGGAACTAAAAACAGAACATTCTGGAAATACTCAGCAGGTCTGACAACTCCCCAGTTCTTGTGAAAGGCCATTGGTCTTACCATTTATCAATTCAGAAATATTAATTCAGTCACTTTCAGCACAGATGCTGTCAGGCCTGATGAGTATTTCTAGCATGTTCTGCTAATAATTCAGATTTCCAGCATCTACAATGTCACAGAATCATAGAATTGTTACATGCAGAAGGAGGCCATTTGGCCCATATCTGCACTGGCTCTCCAAATGAGCATCATGACTTAGTGTCATTCCTTGTACCCCAGCACATTGTTTCTATTCAAGCAATCATCAAATGCCCTCTTGAATGCCTCGATTAAACTTGCCTTCACCACACTTCTAGGTAGTGCATTCCAGACACCAACCTGATTGTTTGAAAAAGTTTTTTCTCACAAATGTACAAATCACTTTAAATCTGTACCTTCTTGTTCTTGATCCTTCTACGAGCAGGAATCGTCTCTCAACTATCTACTCTTCCCAGTCTCCTCATGATTTTGAACATTTCTATCAAATCTCCTCATAGCCTTCTTCCCTCCAAGGAAAAAAGACCCAACCTCTCCAATCTATAAGAACTTTGTAGCAGAACATTTAGAAAGCAGTGGAAGGACTTTATAGCAGAACATTTAGAAAGCAGTGGCAGGATCAGACAGAGTCAGCATGGATTTACGAAGGGGAAACCATGCTTGACAAATCTGTTGGAATTGTTTGAAGATGTAACTGTAGAGTTGACAAGGGAAAACCAGTAGATGTGGTATATTTGGACTTTCAGAAAGCTTTTGACAAAGTCCCGCATAAGAGATTATCATGCAAGATTAAAGCGCATGAGTTGGAGGAAGTATATTGAGATGGATAGAAAACTGGCTGGCAGAGAGGAAACAAAGAGTTGGAATTAATGGGTGCTTTACAAATTGGCAGGCAGTAACTTGTAGGGTGCCACAGGGATCGGTGCTGGGACCCCAGCTATTCACAATATATATGAATGATTTGAATGAGGGAACAAAATGTAACATCTCAAAGTTTGCAGATGATACCAAGTTGGGTGGGAGGGTGAACTATGACGAGGATGCAGAGATCCTTCAGAATGATCTGGACAGGTTGGGTGAGTGGGCTAATCAATGGCAGATGCAGTGTAATTTGGATAAATGTGAGGTTATTCACTTTGGAAGCAAAAACAAGGCGGCAGATTACTACCTGAATGGCTGTACGTTGGGAGAGGGGAGTGTGCAGCGGGACCTTGTGCACCAGTCGCTGAAGGTAAGCATGCAGATGCAGCAGACGGTAAAGAAGGCAAATGGCATATTGGCCTTCATTGCGAGAGGTTTTGAGTACAGGAGCTGGGATGTGTTGTTGCAAATATACAGGGACTTGGTGAGGCCACACCTAGAATATTGTGTGCAATTTTAGTCTCCTTTTCTGAGGAAGGATGTTCTTGCTCTCGAGGAAGTGCAACAAAAGTTTACCAGGCTGATTCCACGGATGGCAGGACTGGTGTATGAGGAAAGATTGGCTAGGTTAGGATTGTTTTTGCTGGAGTTCAGACAAATGAGGGGGGATCTCATAGAGACTTATAAAATTCTCACAGGTCTAGACAGGATGGATGCAGGGAGGATGTTCCCGATGGTGGGGGAATCCAGAACCAGGGCTCACAGTCTGAAGATTCAGGGTAGATCATTTAGGACAGTGGTGAGGAGACATTTCTTTACCCAAAGAGTGGTGAGCCTGTGGAATTCATTACCACAGGAAGTAGTTGATGCCAAAACATTGAATGCATTCAAGAGGCAGCTGGATATTGCACTTGAGGCAAATGGGGTCAAAGGTTATGGGGAAAAAGCAGGATTAGGCTATCGAGTTGGATGATCAGCCATGATCTGAATGAATGGCAGAGCAGGCTCGAAGGGCCAAATGGCCTCCTCCTACTCCTAAGTTTCGATGGCTATAACTGAAGTTTCTCATCTCTGGAACCATTCTTGTAAAACTCTTCTGCACTCTCTCCAATGAGTTCACATCTTTCCTATACTGTGGCGCCTAGAGCTGCACACAGTAATCCAGTTGAGGTCTAACTAGTTGAGTTGACGGGTAGCACGGTGGCACAGTGGTTAGCACTGCTGTCTCACAGCGCCAGGGACCTGGGTTCAATTCCTGGTTTGGGTCACTGTCTGTGCGGAGTCTGCACGTTCTCCCCGTGTCTGCGTGGATTCCTTCTGGGTGCTCCGATTTTCTCCCACAAGTCCAAAAAGATGTGCTGTTTAGGTGCTTTGGCCATGCTAAATTCTCCCTCAATGTACCCGAACAGGCGTCGGAGTGCGGCAACGAAGGGATTTTCACAGTAACTTCATTGCAGTGATAATGAAAACCTACTTGTGATAATAATTAATAAAGTAGTGCCTTGTATAAGTTCAGCATAACCTCCTTGCTCTTGTACTCTATGCCCCTCTTAATAAAGCCCAGGATACCATATTCTTCATTAACTCTCCACCTCTCCTACCACCTTCAATGATCAATGCACAGATACACCCAAGTCATCCTGATCCTGCATGTCCTTCAGAATTTTAGCCTTTATTTTATATTGTTTATGTTCTTCCTATCAAAATGCATTTACCTCACAGTTCTCCACATTGAACTTCATCTGCCACCTATCTGCCCACTCCATCAACTTGTCTGTGTCTTTTTGAAGTTCTATACTTGCAGTTCACAATATTTTCAAATCTGTTGTCAGACGCAAACTTTGAAACTGTCCCCTGCACATCAAGGTCTAGATTGTTAATATATATCAAGGAATGCAAGGGTCCCAATACCAACCCCACTACAAACCTCCCTCCAGCCTGAAAAATTTCCATTGACTATTACTCTCTACTTCCTATTATTCAGCCAATTTTGTATCCCCGTTGCTACTAAACCTTTTATTCCTTTTCTCAAGTCTGTTGTGTGGCATTGTATCGGATGCTTTCTGAAAGTCCATGAACACCCCATCAACAACATTACCCTCATCGATCTTTTTTCTTACCTCCTCAAAAGCCACCAGCAAGTTAGTTAAACATGATTTCCGCTTTAGAAATCCACGTTGGCTCATTCTTGTCAATCCACATTTTTCCATGTGACCACTAATTCTATCCCGAATAATTGTTTCTGGAAGCTTGTCCACCTCTGATGCTAAACTGACTGGCCTGTAATTGCTGGGGTTATTCTTACAACCTTTTTTGAACAATGGCGTAACATCTGTAATTCTCCAGTCCTCTGGCACCTCCCCCGAGCCTAGAGAAGACTGGAAGATTATGAACTGTGCCCCTGTGATTTCCATTCTCACTTCCTTCAATGCCCTCAGATGCATCTCATCTGATCCCGGTGCCTTGTCAACTTTCAATACTTTTCAAGTCTATTCAATACTTCCTCTTCATCAATTTTGAACCCTTCTAGGGACAGAGTTTCCTCATCTGTCTCCATGTTCTGGGTTGCACCCACTTCCTTGGTAAAGATGGATGCAAAGTAATCATTTAATACCTCAGCAATGCTTCCAACCTCCACGTGTAAATTCCCTTTGAGGTCCCTAATCGGCTCTGCTCCTCCTTTTACAATCCTTTTACTATTTATATGCCGATAGAAGAATTTTGCTTTCATGTTTGGAAACAGATAGATATGGGGAGTAGGATACAAAGAATTAATCAGAGTAGGAGGAAGCTTGAGAGGCATACAAAAGCAACACAGGTCGCTTGGCTAACTGGTCTGTTTATTTCCTGCAGTTTGTGTAAATCAGTGTTCTCCATCCAGTATGGTGCTTTGAGGCCTCTCTTTATGTTCAGAATGTAACAGGAATAAATGTGATTGTAACGGATATGTTAATTGTTATTCTAAATGAGAGTGGGATGAGCAAATTGCACCTGTTCCAGGCCAATACCATCGCATCACAGAACATGAGAAGCTGAACCAACAGAGAGAGGATACCGGAAATCTATTTAAAAAGAAAATACTCTGATGATGCGCGAGAGAAACTTGGTGGCGAGCGGTTCTCTGACATGTCTCCCTCTCTGTGGAGAAGCATTTGGTCCTCTGTTCAGCACTCCCATTGGCGAGGCAAAAATTGAAAGATTTATTGCAACCTGTCAAATATTATGTCCCGAGGCAAGAAACGCTAGTGTTCAGTGACATTAGAACCCGTTCAGTGTGAGCAAGATGTCATAGCAACTCAGTGGGGTTTTGACCAGAAAGCAAAGCTTTATCTTACTCACGATGCACAAGTGAGCAACGTGACGACAGTAATAGTTAGATGCTCTTACAGAATTGGCCACTACCTGTAGGCAATTGTACACGTGTCCTTGTACTCCTGGAGCTTCACACACACCATGTTCAGGAACTGGTCAGAGTACGCACTCAGGTCATGCATTAGGTTCACCAGGTCCTGCATCGACTTCTCCACTACCACAGTGCTCTGAAGGGGAACAAAAAGAGCAACATCTTATCAATCAAAATGTCATACTTGGGGAATAATGCAATAAACTATACTTTTTTTTTGTTAAAACATGCAAAGTTACCCCATCCCAAATTCTTGTTTTGGTGTCACCTCCTAGACCTGTCAATCCCACGCTGGCTGAAACACCAAGCTGGAATTTGTGTGACATTTCGTTTCTTTCTCTCTTGCCTCCTCACAATAGCAGAGTAGAGAACAGGAGGTCACTGCAAATAGGAACTGTGATTCGCAATTTCACACCACAGGGAGTTACAGCTTCAAAGAAGAGCCTGACACAGACAAAAGCGAACCACTGAATTGTTAAGATGAATACAATTAAATCTTGTAACATCACACACAGTAAAAGCATCAGATTTAGTTGAACGAATATCTTGATCCTTCAGTCGGTAGATTTTTTAAAAAAGGTCTTGGTGGATCATCACTTCGACTTGTGAATTATCCCCATTAGTCAAATTCTTTCTGTCATAGAAACCCTACAGTACAGAAAGAGGCCATTCGGCCCATCGAGTCTGCACCAACCACAATCCCACCCAGGCCTTGCCCCCATATCTCTACATATTTTACCCACTAATCCCTCTAACCTACGCATCTCAGGACACTAAGGGGCAATTTTAGCATATCAACCAATCAACCTAACCCGCACATCTTTGGACTGTGGGAGGAAACTGGAGCACCTGGAGGAAACCCACGCAGACATGAGGAGAATGTGCAAACTCCACACAGACAGTGACCCAAGCCGGAAATCGAACCCAGGTCCCTGGAGCTGTGAAGCAGCAGTGCTAACCACTGTGCTACCGTGCCGCCCATTGTCAAGAGTTTTTAAACTGGAATTTTCTTTAAATGTAGTTTATTTGAGGAAGGAACTACGCATAAGAAAAATAAAGTGTTTGTTTTTATTTGTGTTATGAGATCCTAACTAATCGCACCAAGTGGGGAGGTTGATAACTCCAAGTCCCGATGGGCCTTGCAGACTGGGGGCGGGCAGCGGATGTGCAATTCGGCATTTTGTAATGGCCAAGGACAGGCCTTACATGCCTGCGCAAAAAGAAAATGATAGGATAACTGGGGCATGTGACCCAGGAGCAGAGCATTATAATTGAGAAGTCCCAGTTAGGAGACAGGGAGAGGTCCCTCAAGGCAGTTTCAGGCAGGGGATAGTGAGAAGGGACAGAGGTCCCAGTTAAGAAGAAGCAGGAGCAGAGATAGAAGTTCCGAGAAGAAAAAGGGCTGCAGTTAGCACACTTTAAATGGTGAGGGCACAAGAGAAGCCATGGCAATCGATGAGGCCCCAGGGAAGCTCTGGTGATTGAAAGAGGCTACAGAAAGTTGGTGATTCATGCTGTGGAATGTAGGGATGAAGGTATCCATTTGGAGCAGCCAAAGCGTTTGGTACACCTAAAGAGCTGAAGTTATGCTTGCGATTTGGTACTGGAATAGACTTGGGAATCTAGGGGAATGGAGTCTCAGGTGATACAATTCAAACCATCCAAGGTGGGCTGCCATTGCGGCCATCTAAGTTGGAGCAAATTTTGGAGAGAATTCCAAAGCGAGATCAGGAAAGGTGAAACCAAAAGAGAAAATGATGGAAAATCTCAGCAGGTCTGGCAGCATCTGTAAGGAGAGAACAGAGCTAACATTTTGAGTCCAGATGACTCAACAAAGCTTTGACAAAGGGTCATCTGGACTTGAAACATCAGCTCTTTTTTCTCTTTACAGATGCTGCCAGACCTGCTGAGATTTTCCATCATTTTCTCTTTTGGTTTCAGATTCCAGCATCTGCAGTAATTTGCTTTTATCATGAAAGGTGAAGACTGGAATCTCTTGTGAAAGAGACAATGAGATCGGTTGACTCAGTGTTTACTGATGTCTGGGTGGGTTGTAGAGTTATCCGCGGATTCTGTCTTTGTCGTTATTTATTGTGCAGCGTAATGTGTTTGACCGCAGTCTACTTGTTAATTCACAAGTATTTCTGAATGTTAAAGTAGAAGATAAATATTGTTTAGTGATTTATCGTTCTGACCTTGTATG